>NW_027507685.1:188393619-188943619 GCF_037356315.1 Lithobates pipiens | reverse complement strand
CTGATTGCAGGGGATGGGGTGGAGAGAGGGAGGAGGGAGCACTATGCTACTGTGCTGATGATGCTGATGGTGAAGAGGAGGGAGAGAGGATGGAGCACATATCAGCTGACCATAATGCAAGAGGAAAGAGCATCAAAAGGGAGGGGATGCTGCAGGAGAGAGCAAGAAGGTGGGGTGACATCTTGGATCAGGTGTCACCAGGACCCCTTCTCTTCTTCTACCTCCTCCTGTCCATTCTCTCTCCTACTGCTCATTGTCACCAGCAGTGTTCTCATTTATTAATAGATCTCCATAAGAAAAAAAAAAAACACCCTGCTCTATTGCATTGCATCTATGGTTTTAAACCTTTTGTGCCCTTTCTCAACCTTTTTAACATGGAGGAACCCTTTGAAATAATTTTCTGGGCTCAGGGAACCCCTGCTAATAATTACTATATCAGCAGCTCATGGTACAGGAATGTGATGACCTTTAGGAAGAATACTCCTAAGCCCTTGTTCACGGGGTCGGACATTCCAACAGAAAATGTACGATCGGACCGTGTTGTTGGATAATCCGACTGTGTGTGGGCTCCATCGGACTGTTTCCGTCGGAATATCCGACTGACAAAGTTGAGAGCTGGGCTATAAAATTTTCCAACAACATGGTCCAATGGGACTTTGTCCTATCGTTTGTAGAGAATTCCGATCGGACAAAGTGCCATGCATGCTCAGATCAAATTCCTAGATTAAAGCTATTGGCTACTAGCCTGAACGTAGTCCAGTTGTAACGAAATAACGTCACCACGATACGAAAGATCGGATTTTCTAACAACTTTGTCTGACCGTGTGTATGCAACACAAGTTTCGGACAAAATCCAATGGATTTTGTTGTCGGAATGTCCAACCATGTGTAAAAGGGCTTACATTCGTGGTGGTTAAAAGAATGGACCCTTAGATATAGCAAAAAATTATAAAAATCACTGATCTTCCACCTCAGTGCCAGAAGTTGCTCATTGCACAAGGAAGCCCTAGCAACCTCTGGTGGAACCATATAACCATGGTTGAGAAAGACTGATCTATTGTATTTTTATGCCGTGTACACACTACCGGTTATCCTGTTGGAATAAACTCTGAAGGTTTTTCCGATGGAGTTCTGACAGAATTCCCCTGAAACCGTCTTGCGTACACACGATCACACCAAAGTCCGACCATCAAGAACACGGTGACGTACAACACATAAGACGGGACTAGAAAAAGGAAGTTCAATAGCCAGTAGCCAATAGCCTCCGTCTCGTACTTGCTTCAGATCATGCATCGTTTTTGGTTCGTCGGAACAGCATACAGACGAGCGGTTTTCCCGATAGGAAATATTTAGAACATGTCCTATTTCTAGGTCCATCAGAATTTTCGACGTAAAAAGTCAGATGGGGCATACACACAATCGGAATATACGATGAAAAGCTCCCGTATGACTTTTTCTGTAAGAAATTCCACTCGTGTGTATGCGGCATTAGAGATAGCATTGACTTTGCAGTTTGTCTACTTCATTTGGGAGCTGAGGTTTCAAATGTATACGTGGTCCAGTTGTGACCCCCCCCCCCCCCCCCCCATCTCATGATTGTACTGTATCTGGGTCTATTGGGCATATGCATGTTATCTATGGTGGCCACAGTTCAATTGTACTTTGTAGCTTCTCTAGCATGTAGCTGTATTTATATTAGACTGGTCAGCCTTTCTCGACCTTCTATCCCCTGAGGAACCTTGAAATATTTTTTAGGGTTCTGGGAATCCTGCTAAATCCAGTCCATTGGAGGTGGTAAGAAGGTCCCCCTTACATTGGTGGTCAGTGGGAAGAATGTCCCTTACATTGGTGGTCAGTGGGAAGACTGTCCCTTACATTGGTGGTCAGTGGGAGGATTGCTACCTGGTAAATGGTCCTATATCTTATATATCATAAACTTTTCCAATAAAGCACAATGAAATTAGAGTTTTTTTTATGTATATACACACACAGATGGTTTTATAGAGAGTATTTTACCTGACAGTATGGGGGTCCAGGGTCTATTTTATAGCATATATAAACCTAGTGGCTATGTAAATGACTGCTGAGGTATATACATTTGCATATAATATATGATTCAAAATCCTTTATGTAAGAATTATGATAAAATTACCCCATAAGGGTCAGTAGAATAATGATAGCTTTCATCATGTAGTCTTAAAATTATGTGGTAACTTTACCTGGTAATATCTGGATTGCAATAGAGGTTGCAGAATTCCCGAACATGTAAAACACCCCCTGAGTTGTTGCTGTTACCTTAACAGAGACAAATGACCATAGAATGTTTTCAAACTATTGTATGCGGCCATGTACTCTCTAGCCCCGGTTTTCTTTGTATGGTGTGCCTGGGGGTTTATGTGCGTCCTTTCGTATAGAACGGAGGGTTGTGTGCGTGGGACACGCTGGTGCGGCAGGTGCACAGACATAGAAAACACATGGTGTATAATATATACATATAACCTTTATTTAATTTAATGTGGAGAGATAATCAGGTTCTCTTATGTATGTTTATATATTTGTTTGGTGGAGTAACCCGATTTTATAAGGCATATCGCAGATCCCACCTTCTCTCTATAGATAGTATGTTATAAATGTCCCTCCTGCTTTTGTTCTTTTAATTTTGATTGGCCAAATTAGGGGGTGTGAGCCATGCACTGTGCTCTCTTCTTCCTTAAAATATGTAGTGTGTAGTGGCGTGGCACCGCCGCTGAAGATGTCTATGACGAAACGCGTACGACGGAGCCATGCACACTACGTCACTTCTGGGTAGCTCCAGTGTGTGGAGCGCAGTTGGAGCACACACTGCGCATCCACCGACCGAGCCCCGCACAGACATACAATTAGAGGTGACTATAAGTCATATATTGCGCCTTCCTCTGAAAAACTGTGATTTTATGGCCCCACTCATAATGGATATATAAACTATCCAGACTGATATACTGGAATAGGTTTAAAATATCATATATAAGACGGATATATGAGCTGAGGGGATGTTTTTTCTGTATAAGAGGAAAGTGTGTTTTTTAATTATTTTAAAAAATTTCTTATACATGAAAAAAAATTTTGCCTCACCAATTATCAGTATTGAAATATCTGGACCTTTTTGTTTTTGTTTTTGAATCTGTTTTTGATTACGTTTTTTAATAAATAAGAAATGGTTTGTTCCAATTGCTACACTGTGGAAGCCACTTTTTGTTTTTTATGAGGAAAAACACTGGAGACTATTGAGCTTGATATTTATAAAGAAGGAATATACCTTTCTTAGGTCTGATTCCTGGAATCACATGGTACTTGAAGCTGTGATACACTTAAAGGAGCTGATTTACATGCACATTACCCCTGCAGGGGTACAGACATCTAGTGAGTGGGGACCCTTTGGGGGGAGCACTCGAGTCACTTGAAGAGTACATGAGCACGAAAGTCACTTTATGAAAATATTCTTCTGCTGGATTTTGCACAATCCAAGAACTATGTTTTGTGGACATTAACCTAATTTATTATTATTTCTGTTCCGCTTGCTCTTCTATTTTTGTTCTGCTTGATTTCCTCTACTGGCGTCTGTCAGACACCAGTAGAGGAAAGCCGATCGGCTGCTCCTCTGACAGGGGGGTCTGTGCTGATCGATTATCAGTGCAGCCCCGCCCCCGAGGATGCACACACTGGACCACCAGGGATGCCACCAGACCACCAGGGATGCCCAGCACCAGTTATGCCACCCTAGACCACCAGGGATGCCAGTCAGTGCCCACAATGGATGCCAATAATTGCCCACAATGGATGCCAATCAGTGCCCACAATGGGCATCACTGATTGGCATGCATTATTTTTTGGCACTGATTGGCATCCATCAGTACAAAACAATACAATACCGCCTATCAGTGTCCATCCGTGCCACCTATTAGTGTCCATCCATGCCACCTATTAGTGCCCATCCGTGCCACCTATCAGTGTCCATCTGCGTCAACTATCAGTGCCCATCCATGCCGCCTATCAGTGCCCATCCATGCCCATCTGTGCCGCCTATCCATGCCCATTCATGCCGCCTATCCATGCCAATCCGTGCCAGCTATCAGTGCCAATCTGTGCCACCTATCAGTGTCCATCCGTGTCGCCCATCAGTGCCACCTATCAGTGCCACATATCAGTGCCCATCAATGCCACCTCATCAGTGCCACTTCATTGGTGCCAACTCATCAGTGCTGCCTTATCAGTGTCCGTCAGTGCAGCCCCATCAGTGCCCATCAGTGAAGGAGAAAACGTACTTATTTACAAAGTTTTGAAACTGAAACAAAAAAAACATTTTTTTTCAAAATTATCGGATTTTTTTTATTTGTTCAGCAAAAAATAAAAACCGTAGAGGTGATCATATACCACCAAAAGAAAGCTCAATTTGAGGGAAAAGAAATGATAAAAATTTCATTTGGGTACAGTGTTGTATGACCGCGCAATTGTCATTCAAAGTGCGACAGCGCTGAAAGCTCAAAATTGGTCTGGGCAGGAAGGTGTTTAAGTACCTGTTATTGAGGTGGTTAAAAATACAAAACTCCAATAAATAACATGCCTGGGGGATGCACTGACCCTGTGAAGTGGCACATCTGATCAATGTACACAATGTTTACTACTAACATTTAAAAACTAAAAAGCGTGTTCAAATTGCTGGCAAAACGACAGCTCCCAACTGCTTTGCTCTGTTTGTAAACAAAGCGGCTGGGGATTCCATTCATCTATACCATATCCTTATCAAAGCTGAGGGCCTGGTACAGATGTAAATGGGGGACCTCGATAATTCAAAAGAGGCACTTTAGATCTAGTATGAATTTTAAGAAGGACCCCTCATGAATGAAAAATAACAAAAAACAACAACTTGACCCCCCTCAAGAAAGAAAAAAAGCATGATGCCCCCCTGGAAAATCCATATCAGACCCTTATCTTAGCATGCAGCCTGACTGGCCAGGAAAGTGTGGGGAGGGGGGTCTGCCCTCCTCCTTAACCACAACAAATCACATGCCCTCAACATGGGGGGTACATTGACAGCAAAGCACCTAGTTCCCATGTTGATGAAGACAACAGCCTCTTACCCACAACATACCAAAATGGAAAGAACCCTCTGAATGGGACTTTTTAGGGCATCAATCACTACAGTATTTATTTAAAAGAGTACATTTTAATATACAAAATTAAAAATATATTCCATAGCACAATACAGTAAAAGACGATATGCAGTTAACATGACAAATAAGCATCTGATCAACACTTTGGATGAAGATTATATTGGCCTCTCACTCTTCTTCGTAATCACAGACCATCCACTTACCCACAATGTAGTCATTGTGGGGGTCTCTAGGCGGGGGGGGGGTATCAGAAGCTAGAAGGCCCCTTTAACAATAAGGGTTCCCCCAGATACTCCAACTCATGTGAATAAATAAGGGGTACTCAGTATGCCTACCGATTCACTTAAAAAGATATAGTGTGTAAATAAAAAGCACAAGCACATTTGCATCCTCCCAGGGATGTACAGTGCCTTGCGAAAGTATTCGGCCCCCTTGAACTTTTCAACTTTTTGCCACATTTCAGGCTTCAAACATAAAGATATAAAATTTAAATTTTTTGTGAAGAATCACCAAGTGGGACACAATTGTGAAGTGGAACGAAATCTATTGGATTTTTGAAACTTTTTTAACTAATAAAAAAATGAAAAGTGGGGCGTGCAAAATTATTCGGCCCACTTGCGTTAATACTTTGTAGAGCCACCTTTTGCTGCGATTACAGCTGCAAGTCGCTTGGGGTATGTCTCTATCAGTTTTGCACATCGAGAGACTGAAATTCTTGCCCATTCTTCCTTGCAAAACAGCTCGAGCTCAGTGAGGTTGGATGGAGAGCGTTTGTGAACAGCAGTTTTCAGCTCTTTCCACAGATGCTCGATTGGATTCAGGTCTGGGCTTTGACTTGGCCATTCTAACACCTGGATACGTTTATTTGTGAACCATTCCTTTGTAGATTTTGCATTATGTTTGGGATCATTGTCTTGTTGGAAGATAAATCTCCGTCCCAGTTTCAGGTCTTTTGCAGACTCCAACAGGTTTTCATCCAGAATGGTCCCGTATTTGGCTGCATCCATCTTCCCCTCAATTTTAACCATCTTCCCTGTCCCTGCTGAAGAAAAGCAGGCCCAAACCACCATGTTTGACAGTGGGGATGGTGTGTTGAGGGTGATGAGCTGTGTCATTTTGCATTGTGGGCAAAAAGTTCGATTTATGTTTCATCTGACCAGAGCACCTTCTTCCACATGTTTGGTGTGTCTCCCAGGTGGCTTGTGGCAAACTTTAGACAAGACTTTTTATGGATATCTTTGAGAAATGGCTTTCTTCTTGCCACTCTTCCATAAAGGCCAGATTTGTGAAGTGTACGACTGATTGTTGTCCTATGGACAGACTCTCCCACCTCAGCTGTAGTTCTCTGCAGTTCATCCAGAGTGATCATGGGCCTCTTGGCTGCATCTCTGATCAGTCTTCTCCTTGTCTGAGCTGAAAGTTTAGAGGGACGGCCAGGTCTTGGTAGATTTGCAGTGGTCTGATACTCCTTCCATTTCAAAATGATCACTTGCACAGTGCTCCTTGGGATGTTTAAAGCTTGGGAAATCTTTTTGTATCCAAATCCGGCTTTAAACTTCTCCACAACAGTATTATGGACCTGCCTGGTGTGTTCCTTGGTCTTCATGATGCTCTCTGCGCTTTCAACAGAACCCTGAGACTATCACAGAGCAGGTGCATTTATACAGAGACTTGATTACACACAGGTGGATTCTATGTATCACCATCAGTCATTTAGGACAACATTGGATCATTCAGAGATCCTCGCTGAACTTCTGGAGTGAGTTTGCTGCACTGAAAGTAAAGGGGCCGAATAATTTTGCATGCACCACTTTTCAGTTTTTTATTTGCTAAAAAAGTTTAAAATATCCAATAGATTTCGTTCCACTTCACAATTGTTTCCCACTTGTTGGTGATTCTTCACAAAAAATTAAAATTTTATATCTTTAGGTTTGAAGCCTGAAATGTGGCAAAAGGTTGAAAAGTTCAAGGGGGCCGAATACTTTCACAAGGCACTGTAATCAGCAGTATAAGGGAAGTGTAGCCATATATAGTAATTGATGTCACCCCTTATCCCCTCCTTTGCTTACGTGGCCGGGTGGGTGATGTCAGTGGTTGGTAAGGATGCAGCAGGGCTTCCTGAGCAACCATTGACAGCAGGAAGCTGTCATGTTCGGTCACACTGAACAATGGTGGTTAGAGGGAAGAATGTTCCCTACATTGGTGGTCAGGAGGGAAGAAGGCTCCTTACATTGGTGGTCAGTGGGAAGAAGGCTCCTTACATTGGTGATCATTGGGAAGAATGTCCCTTACTTTGGTGGTTAGTGGGAAGAATTTTCTTTACATTGGGAAGACTACCTCTTAAGTAGCCAGTGGGAAGAATGTTCCTTACAGTTTGGGTCAATGGGAAGAATACCCCTTAATTAGTCAGTGGGAAGAATGGTGATCGGAATGCCACCCTCACAGACACCTAAAAAGATCATTGGTGTCATGCCATTGATTATGCCAAGTGGAGTTGGTCCTGGAACTATGCAGACACCATCAGATAGGTCATTAACTTATAGCTCATAAACCCATAATAACCTCTGCATGAAACCTAGGGTTCCATCATGGAACCCTGTTGAGAATGGCTGCTCTATGTACAAAACATGATTTGTATAGGATACTGTATGATTTGGTAGATGCAGCCAGAGGAATTACTAATGAGAATTATTCATACATGACACGCCTTGCCTTGGGTAACAAAATAGCATTTGGTTAGAGGACACACTGGGCACCTTTGCTGCCATTGTGCTATGTGCTCGGTGTCCAATGCGCCCCCGTGCCTTTAAGGAGGATTGGTCTACCTCTAGGCCCACCTGCCCCGTATCATATCCATTAGAATGCATGTGCTTCCATTGTGGAGACCCTCATAAATGTAGAGGATTAGGACTGCAAGTGATACAGAGTGCTGTGAAGAGGCCTTGCAGCTTACGCATGCGTTTGCAACTGTGTGCTAATTAAACCCCTGTTTTTAAATGTTGGGTAAGTTAATTTGGTTGGTGAGATGAGCTATGGAATTTTCTCTGGTTTTGTCTTTCATGCGTTTGCCCTTCCATGTGCTCCTTGCTGTGAAAGGTCAGTTATAGGTGGGGGCAGGGGCCATCTCTTTGTTACCAACAAAAAAGCATGCAATGCTTTCATAATTGTATCATTTTGATATAGTTTTTTTGTTACAAGTTTTGATTTTGTAAAGACATTGTTTGCCTTTTCAATAAACAGTTCTTCAGTGGCTTGCACAGTTGTCCTAGAGTGTGCGATGGAGGCTCTGGGGTTGTTAGCAGTGGAGGTAGATGCTTTGTCAGTGTCGCCACACTATGGCAGTGTCTCCCTTCTTATGATCTCTCCTAAAGTCACAACATTACTAACGGGTCTTTTTAACAGAAAGTATGCATTGACAAATGCACAGAAGATGCCATGCTCTGTTCATGAATGGTGCCAGAGATAAGTGCAGTCACTTACCCTTTCCTCTGTTTCTAATATCATCAGATTGTGCTGATATTCCTTTATGTGTATATAAAGTCAGCACTTTTTTTTAATTATTTTTGGATTGAGTATAGCGAAGGATTAGAACCACATTTTTTTTTTTTATTGGTAGCCATGTTTACAATAGGGAGAGCCATTGTCTCTATGCGTTCTGGTTACTACAGTCACCAGGACTGAAACTGGGGGAGAATCCTACATTTTGAGTTGTCATCAGAACAGGAACAGAGGAAAGATCTTTGAATGGGGAGACTTCCAGGTAAAAGGAGATTCCCCCCACTATGAAGAGAGATTTCCTTTCACCTACTGCTCTGCCTACAATGTAGGAAGTTCATTAAAACTCCTCAATGGGACATAACTGGCAAAAAAAAAAAAAAGAAGAAATTCCTTCTACATGTTGCATTAAATCTGAGCAGTTAACGCATGAAGTGCTGCTACTATACAGTGAAGAGAACCAACACCAGTGAAGGGATGATTTCTGCAGGAACCATCAACCTGCAGCATGTGTGTAGGCAGGTGCAATCTACTTTCTCAACTACAGGATGAGAAGAAGTCAAAAGGAACGTGGTTCCTCTATGGTTTCCTGGGTCCCTGGGGAAGCTGAAGCTATCCAGTTGGATGCATCTGCCTCTGGCAGCCTTCTTCAGTCAGGCAAAGTCTATTTAAGACCCTGGCTCCCAGGATTGGTGCACTTTTCACGTGTGGGTAGTGTAGGCACAGGTCACCCATCTGCGAAGGATTGGGACACACCATCCTTCCTAGAAGGCTCCCAATTTCAGAACAGACTGGTAAGGCCACATTCTGACCCTCAAGACAGACGCTGTTGGTATAGCTGAGGCCTGCTCTGCTACACATTTTCCAAAAAAATATTTTCACTATTCAGCTTTGAGGTTGTACTGGAGATGATACCCAATGATAGTAAAAGATAGATGCACGGAATTGTGAACATTTTTGTTTATGAACAATAATTTATAGACACAATGACTAATAAAATAATAATAATATAATAAAATAATTTTGTTGATTTTTAAATGGTATCATTGCATTTGGAATCACAATAGAGTGCTGGCATATTTTTAATCATATCACTACTTCTGCCAGACCTTTGAAGTAAACCAGATTCCTCTGTCTGACACAATATCATCTGTGATACCATGCAGTCTCACCACATCTCTAAAGAAAACATAAGTTGTGGTAAAGCTGAAGAGGTACATATCATTGGTAGGAAACAAATGAGTCATTTTGTGAGTTGAACCACCACCACTACAAAGACTGAATTGTACCTTTTGGAAAATGGGAGCTCAGCAATAAAGTCCATTGACGGCATGCTTCAAGGGTGAGTTGGTACAGACATGCATCTGAGGAGCCTCAATGGTCCGGCTCTGCAGCTTTTGGTGTGAGCCCAAATGGCACAAGACAAGAATGAATGCTCTACAATCCTTAAAAAGATCAGGCCGCCAGAAGCAAATCTTGTGTCTTGGCAATGCCAAAGTGTCAAGCCAAGTCAACAGAATACCATGACAAACCCATTAAGGATGTTTGCCCAGAGATATTTAGGGGGAAAAAAATCTTGTCCTTATGCAGAAGCTGACCATTTGAGAGACAGAGGCCCAAATTTGGAAAAGATAGGCGAGTCATGGACGTATCTCTAAACTAGGATAACCAGTTGATACACAGGCTGAATGATGCGGTTTGTCAGATTTAATACTTCTTGACCTGGATCAGAAGGTCAGGTGAAAATCAAACATCTTTAAAAGAAAGCCCAGCTATCCTGGCCTAGTCTAAGGTGCTTGGCTGACCCCTTTCTAAGATATAGTGGGATTCCTTCAAAACCATCCTGATTGCCAACAACTCCTTGTTGCCAATGTCATATTTTCTCTCTGCTGGGCTCATATTTCAAAATAAGAAAGCAACAGGGTACAAGACTACCTTAGACCCAGAACACTCAGAACACTAAATGCTCCTAGTGCAGGTTCTGAAGTGTCAATGTCTACGGCTAAAGCTGAGGCAGGGTCCTGGGGCTTCTGGGGTGCAGAGGTGACGTGTGTCTTCAATTTCTCAAAAGTGGACTGGGCAAGTGAAGCAACAGGAAAAGTTTTGGATGAACTTACAGTAAAAGTTTGCGAATATGAGAAGGAATTGGACCACTTTCTTATCAGTGTGATCATCTCACTACACAAAAGCTGAGACTTTCTTAGGGTCCGTGGTGATACCCTCAGTAGAAATTATTAGCCCAAAAAGCTGAATGGTCATCCATTCAAGCTCATGTTTCCTGGGCTTGGTATATAGCCAATGACTACTAAGCCGGTCCAAAACTTTTGTTATATGGCTATGGTCTTCCTCCAGGGTGGATGATAAAATAAGGGTGTCATTTAAGTAGACCACCTTGAAGATGTCAATGAAATCCCTGAAGATGTAATTGACAAAATGTTGAATAGAGGCTGGTTCAGAAACAAAGTTCAGAAAGTTGTTTTCCACTCATCTCCCTCTCTAATTCTGATCAAGTTTATATCTCTGCATAGGTCTATCTTGGTGATTGTCTTCAAAAACCTGAACAGGATCTCTTCACCGGGAAAGAGCTTTATTGGACAATCATAAATATTATGTGGAGGGAGTGTGTTGGCCCCTTTCTCATTGAACAAATCAAAGAAGTGGTGAGATGCTTGGGGAATACCTTCTATTTTTTCTACATACAATCAGAGGAAACCTCAAGGTTTAAACAGGCAAAAGGGATGTCATTAGTCTGACTAGTATGTGACTTCTCCCAAGGTCCAATTAATGATGAGGTTTTGGACCACCAGCCAGGGTATACCCAGCATGATGGGAAATGCGTGAAAGTTTGAAATTAAAACAAATACTCTTGATGGCCTGGAGAGACTGTGGTCAGGATGTGGCTAGGTTTCTTGTGTAACAGATCTGAAATAGTGGAACCATCAGCTAGTTGGTTGGGTAGTGCATGAGTATCAGGGAATATGTTTTGCTTGGAAAAATGTGCATGCGCATACTTCTGCATAACTGTTAGCCAGGTGCATGCGGTTTTTTGCATGTATCACAATGTGTGCACAAACATGCATGCATGTCCAGAATTGACTTTGGCGCCACATGGCCTGCCTATATAAGAGTTGCTTTAACTTAGAGTCAGTGCTGACCAGTCTTCAACTGTATTCTCTGCCACGATTGTGCCCTGCATATGATTCCTGACACCGACCCGGTTTGCTTTGACCTGTTGCTAGATTCTGCCTGCACCCTTGCTTACAAGTTCCTGGCTCAGCTCCATTCACGGCTCTAATTTGGCTTATGCCTGCTCACTGCTAACTTTGACTTCCTATGTGGCTTCTGCCTCTGATTTGGCTCCACGCTATTACTGAGTACCTGCACTAGCCACAGCCAGCATCAGCTACAGTCTTTTCTGTGTGTTCCTGTCGCAATCTCACTGGGACCATTAATAGGTTGCAAGCACTGAACTTATTCTCTCTGGAGAAGAGACGCTTGACAGGGGATATGATTTCAATATAAAAATACCATACTGGTGACCCCACAATTGGGATAAAACTTTTTCGCAAAAGGGAGTTTAATAAGACTTGTGGCCACTCGTTAAAATTAGAAGAAAAGAGGTTTAACCTTAAACTATGTAGAGGGTTCTTTACTGTAAGAGCGGCAAGGATGTGGAATTCCCTTCCACAGGCAGGGGTCCCAGCGGTGGGGCATTGATAGTTTAAAGAAACTATTAGATAAGCACCTGAATGACCACAACATACAGGGATTTACAATGGATTTTTTTTTTTTACCAAAAACATGTAGCAGAATACATATTGGCCTAAATTGATGAAGAAATTCGATTTTTTTCAATTTTTTTATTGAATGTGTTTTAGATCAGAAAGTAAAAAATATTGCTCTTTTTTTCAAAATTGTCACTCTTTTTTTGTTTAATTGCAAAAAATAGTAACTGCAGAGTTGATCAAATACCACCAAAAGAAAGCTTTATTTGTGGTAAAAAAATGTTGCACAACTGCGCAATTGTCAGTTAAAGTACCGCAGTTCCGTATCTCTAAAAATGACCTGGTCATGAAGGGGATAAAACCTTCCAGGGCTGAAGTGGTTATGCTACACTACTCTATGAGGGTGCTATACTTGGGTTCGGTATGAACAGGGCCAGTGCTACCACTAGGAAAACTAGGCAGCTGCCTAGGGTGCCTGGCCACTAGTGTTCCTACACTCTTCTCTCTGCAGCAAGCAACTAAGTCTCAGCATCAGCAGCCAGCCACCTCTCTTTCCTCACATAGTGTCAGAGGCTCATGTCCCAACTCCAGAATAAATGGAAGCAAGCAAACATTCATTTAGGGGCACTGGTAGGCTGCATTGATGGGCGCTGGTGAAGCTGCATTTGATGGGCGCTGGTGAGACTATATTGGTAGGTGCTGGTGAAGGTGCATTTGATGGGCGCTGGTAAGGCTGTATTGATGGGCGCTGGTGAGGCTGTATTGATGGGCACTGGTGAGGCTGCATTTGATGGGCGCTGGTGAGGGTGCATTGATGGGTGCTGGTGAAGCTGCATTTGATGGGCGCTGATAAGGCTGTATTGATGGGTGGTAGAGAGGCTGCATTTGAAGGGTGCTGGTGAGGCTGAATTTCATGGGTGCTGGTGAGGCTGCATTTGATGGGCGCTGGTGAGGCTGCATTTGATGGGTGCTGGTGAGGCTGTATTGATGAGTGCTGGTGAGGCTGCATTTGACGAGCGCTGGGGAGGCTGCATTTGATGGGCGCTGGTGAGGCTGCACTTGATGGGCGCTGGTGAGGCTGCACTTGATTGGCACATTTTTAAAAAGGGGGGGTATACATGGGCAGGGCAAAGGGGGTGGAGTCAGGGATGGAGCGGGGGGGGTGGCAAAATTAAGTTTCACCTAGGTGTCAAAAATCCTTGCATCAGCCCTGGGCAAAAACCCGTGTTTGGCGAAACCTGGAAGGTAGCTGTTCAATCAAATTTCATTTAGGAGGTTTAAGGCTTGGTCTACTCCTGATAACAAGGGATGAAAATGTACAGTATTCTCTTTTTTTCTTACTGAATGTCAGAAGTACAAATCTGATCCTTATGCCATTTTTATTTCTAGTTGATGAGGTACATGCAGTAATAAATCATGACACTAGAGGGAGGCAGAGCTCAGCTGTTTATTCTGGTTAGAAAGTTACCAACTACTGGCTTCATGCCATGGTTGCCAGGTTGTCCTATATTTAGCTTATTAAGCTGCTTTGCAAGAAAAAAAATGATATAAGCCACAAACAAGCGCTTCCTGAGTTAAGCCCACATAGTTTATTAGAAGAGAAACAAAATACAATAATACCACAATACCTTCTTTCATTTACTGACATACCAACAGACAGGTGGTGTACTTTTCAGGCGTAGGAACCCTGTGCCTCCCCAGAATGTTCATACTTGCTCCAGACAACACAATTGACTGTTATCAGCTACCAAGAAAAATAAATTGCCATCATGCCACAGCGCAAACATAAAAGGCAAAAATCAGTGCAGCTCTGTATTCATTAAAGTGTTTATAAACCTCAAACCTGAAATATGAACAAAGCATATCCCTCTAGAGTGTATACTTGTCTCAATTAAGAGCACCAAGTGTCATTTCTGTGTGCTACTTGGTTCCTCTGCTATCAGCATGAGTCACTTCTGACATGACACCAAGACATCATGGGGACAGGGGAGGTATCTCCAGCAGATTGACAGCCTCAGCTCTATTCTTGTGAGCTGTGTGAAGGTGGGTGTGTCCCTTCCCTCCAATCAGCTCTCAGAGCTCTCCTCACTGAGCTCTGCAGAGTGTAACTTTAGCTCTCCCTCCCCTTTTTTTGTGAACGGATGTAGAGAAGAGAAGACTGCTCATAAACAGGTACAATTTATGTAGGAGAATTTGTTTAATCTCTGTGTATCACCTGAGGCCAGTCACTTCACTGGGGATATAGGAGGGTTTAGAACCACTTTAATACATCATTACATTTATATTCTAACGCAAGCAATGTAAATGCCTGAATGTGACCTGGTATCAGCCTCTCGCAGTCCAGCAGGGCTACATTGTGAGAGAAAGAAGCAGTACAAGAAGCCAATCAGATCATGCACTGACAAGGAGCATACTGATAGGAGCAAGTGTGCTGCTTCTCATTTCTCTGTGCAGTCACTGGCTGGGGGGAGAGTCCAGGACAATACAGGCTTATGCGGTGTACACGCGATCAGACTATCCGGCAGACTTAGTCTGGCAGACAAACCGCTGTAAAGTCCGCCGGACTGTCCGAACGAGCGGACCTGCCCACACACGGGACTTTTCCGGCGGACTAGGTCCGCCGGACTATCCGCCGTACCTTTGAAATTAACGGACTTGCCCACACACACAGAGGAAAGTCTGTTCATTTTAAACGCGACTCCAGGTAGCCGGGACTAGTGAAGGAAGTCAATGTCGCCGAATTCGGTGGCGAGATTGACACGTCGCTGGCCCCGTCACCTAGTATGGACTTAAAGGGGAAGCCCTACTCCGAAAAAACGGCACGGGGATCCCCCCCAGGTCCATATCAGACCCTTATCCGAGCACGCTACCCGGCCAGTCAGGAAAGGGAGTGGGGACGAGCGAGCGCCCCCCCCCCCCCCCGAACCGTACCAGGCTGCGTGCCCTCAACATGAGGGGAGCTTTGGGGAAGGGGGGGCCGCGGGGCCCCCCCACCCCAAAGCACCACCCCAAAGCACCTTGTCCTCATGTTGATGAGGACAAGGACATCTTCCCGACAACCCTGGCCGTTGGTTGTCGGGGTCTGAGGGTGGGGGCTTATCGGAATCCGGGAGCCCCCTTTGATAAGGGGGCCCCCGGATACTGGCCCCCCACCCTATGTGAATGAGTATGGGGTACAATGTACCCCTATCCATTCACCTGTGAAAAAAATGTAAATAAAACACAACACATACGGGTTAAAAATAGTTTATTGCACAGCTCCGGGGGTCTTCTTCCGTCTTGGAGGGTCTTGTCCCCCTCTTCGGTTCTTCTTGCCGGGCCTCCGCGCCTTCTTCTAGCTCTTTTACAAGCGGTGGCCCAGTCTTGTATCATCGCTGTCTTTGCCGCCTTCTCTTCTTCTGTTCTTCTGTTAACTCCTTACAGATAGCTAAAAAGATCAATGGTGTGAGTGGGAACTTACCTGAGAGGCAGAAATCGCCCAATGCTGAAGGAACCCCTAACAACCTCTGGACGAACCCTGGTTGAGAATCACTGGTTTAAAGTATAATTAAACCCTCAGTAAAAGTCTTGCCTATATGAATACTGATACTAAATCTAATATTAATACTGATCAAATAATATAAAAAGAAAAAAATAATACTGTTAATAATATATACTATTATTATTGTTGTTATTAGTAGTAGTATTAGTATATATTAATTGTATTTTTTATTTTTATCAGCATTGGTATTATTTAAATTACTCAATTATAATCAATCGGTATTATTATTATAAACATTAATATTATTATTTAATATTAGTATAATTTATTATCATTAATATTAATAATAGTAACAATAAATAATGATAATAATACTGATTGAATAATATAATTAATACTGTTCGTCAAGATGTTATACTTATTACAATAAAAAATGTTGTACCAGAATAATATAGATAATACCAATGCTGATAATAATAATAATAATAAATACTTTTAATTTATACTACTATTAGCAATAATAACTATTAATAATAGAAGTAGTAGTAATAATAATAACAAAAGTAATATTAATAATAAATAATACTATAATACTAATACAGATCAAATAGTAACTTGCTTTTTTTTTTCTTTTAATCAAATTTATACCTACAGTACCTATTTATTTTCTTGATATCTGCACACCACACACATCTCTTCTCCCAGCAGTTTCTTCCTCCGGTGGCTTCCTGTTGATGTACCCACATCCTATATGTGGGGGTAAGTCCCCACTGGTCACATGGGGCCAACTTCTACCTGGAGATAAGCTGGCCATACACCTGTAGATTTTCAAGCGAATGTTACCTCAAGTATTTATATGAAAATTTATTTAATAAATTGTTTGAAAATTCTCAATACATTCTTACTTCAAAAATGTACTTTTAACATTGGATTTTGGAATGAATGGACTTTACCAAGCAAAAACCACCACCACCACTGTGATGCCGCGTACACACGATCAAACAAGCGGGTGGAAAAGTCCGGCAAACTCAAGTCCGCCAAACAATCCCCCTGTGTGTAGCCTCCGGCATACTTTTTCGACCCGAAAGTACGGTGGACTTAGAAAATAGTTTTACACTCCAATCTTCCCGCCGGACTCGCATTTCGGCGGACAATCCGGCAGTGTGTGTGCCAGTCCGCCGTACTTTTGAAATGAGCGGACTTTTCCCACCCGGAGAAAAGTCCGCTCATTTCGAGCGGGTCTCCAGGTAGGCGGGGCCCGCGAAGGAGACGTCGCTGGCCCCGCCGCCTGGTATGGACTTAAAGGGGAACCCCAACGCCGAAAAAAAATGCCGTGGGGGTCCCCCCAGGTCCACATCAGACCCTTGTCCGAGCACGCTACCCAGCTGGCCAGGAAAGGGGGGACGAGCGAGCGCCCCCCCTCCTGAGCCGTACCAGGCCGCGTGCCCTCAACATAGGGGGTGCCTTGGGGAAGGGGGGGGCGCGTGGCCCCCCACCCCAAAGCACCTTGTCCCCATGTTGATGAGGACAAGGGCCTCTTCCCGACAACCCTGGCCGTTGGTTGTCGGGGTCTGCGGGCGGGGGGCTTATCGGAATCCGAGAGCCCCCTTTAATAAGGGGGCCCCCGGATACCGGCCCCCCACCCTATGTGAATGAGTAGGGGTACAATGTACCCCTACCCATTCACCTGTAAAATAAAAGTACAAAAAAACACAACACACAAGATAAAATATTTTATTGCACAGCTCCGGGGGTCTTCCGTCTTCGGGGGTCTTCTCGCCGGACTCCTCCGCTATCTTCTTGTAGCTCTTTTGCTAGCGGAGGAGCCCGGCTTTCTTTCGTCCCCTCTTTCCTGGCCGGCCGGGTAGCGTGCTTGGACAAGGGTCTGATGTGGACCTGGGGGGACCCCCACACCGATTTTTTTCGGCATTGGGGTTCCCCTTTAAGTCCATACCAGGCAGCGGGGCCAGCGACGTATCCTTCGCGGGCCCGCCTACCTGGAGACACGCTCGAAATGAGCGGACTTTCCTCCACGTGTGTGGGCGAGTCCGTTCATTTCAAAAGTAGGGCGGATAGTACGGCGGACTAAGTACGCCATATTAGTCCGCTGAAAAAGTGCCGTGTGTGGGCAAGTAGCCCGTTCGGATAGTCCAACGGACAGTCTGGCGGGAAGTCCGCCAGACTAAGTACGTCGGACAGACGGCTACGTGTGTACGTGGCTTTAGAAATTCGTTTTTGTTTGAGAAAAAAAAATCCCATTCTGCTCCTTCAAATTTTCTTGTCACTACAGTCAAAAACAGTATTACAGGTCACACAAATCATCAACAACATCCACAGAGTTACGACAAGATGGCATCATGTCATAAACAGGCATATGGATTTATATTTGGTATTCTTTGAAAATATGGAGAGACACAATATTACAATTTTTACTTCTGCAGGAATGGATAAGCACCATGTTTGTGCCGTCTATTCAGCACTAGCACTATATGGCTGTGTGACTGTCACAGTGTTGTCTTGTCACCCCCCAACACTAGACATGTGCAAATAGTTTTGTAACGAATCGAAATTCAGCCAAATTTTGCATCTTTCGGACATTCAGATGCATCCGAATGTCTGAATAAAAAAAGAACGAATTTCAACTAATACGAAAGAAATCATAGCGAATATAATGAATGAATTTGACATGATTCAGTAATTCATTAACGATCTAATGAAACAAAAGGTCAACTCAAAGTAAATCTTACATTACAATCAGCTGATTAATTTTGTGCTGGAGGTTGGATTACTGGCAAAGTGAATTCCTGAATTCCCGAGAACTTGTACTGTATTTGAGCCGAGGAGAAGAGATATTGTCATTGTGTGTGTTAATAGATTCAATAAACAAATTTCCAAACTACGAATCGTTTTCACGAATATATATACATACATAAATATAGAATTTCAACTAATACGAAATAAATTATAGCAGATATAACGAATGAATTTTACATGATTTGAGATTCAGTATAACGAATATCGACACTACGAATAATAATGAATTACCCAAAAACGAATTAACGTAACATAACGAATATAACAGAACAAAATTATGTATTTTACAAATGACAACGAACCGAAACCAAACAAAATTTCCTGTTGTGCACAAGTCTACCCCACACCATGTTTCCGAAGCCTTAATAAATATATTATTTTCCCTATTCTCCCGCTCTACAAGACTCTGGTCCGGCCGCACCTGGAGTATACTGTCCAGTTCTGGGCACCAGTCCTCAGGAAGGATGCACTGAAAATGGAATGAGTACAAAGAAGGGCAACAAAGGAGGATATTGGTTATGAAGAAAGGTTGCGAGCACTGAACTTAGCCTCTCTGGAGAAGAGACGCTTGAGAGGGTATATGATTTCAATATACAAATACCATACTGGTGACCCCACAATAGGGATAAAAGTTTTAGGCAAAAGGGAGTTTAATAAGACTCGTGGCCACTCATTAAAATTAGAAGAGAAGAGGTTTAACCTTAAACTACGTAGAGGATTCTTTACTGTAAGAGTGGCAAGGATGTGGAATTCCCTTCCACAGGCGGTGGTCTCAGCGGGGGGCATTGATAGTTTCAAGGAACTATTAGATAAGCACCTGAACGACCACAACATAGAGGGATATTCAATGTATTACTCACATATAATCACACACATAGGTTGGACTTGATGGTCTTTTTTCAACCTCACCTACTATGTAACTATGTATCTAAACCCGCCATCCTTAACAAGGCTTTCATGGAACCTTGGGGTTCTTCCAGTGGATTGTAGGGCTTCCTTCAACTGTGGCTAATTGACCTCCCATCTGATGGTGCATAGTTGTGGGGCCAACACCACTTGGCAAAGCCAGCTGCAGGACACCAATGATCTTTTTAGCTGTCAATAAGGGTGCCATTTTGACCGGGGGAGGGCAATCTCCACACTTACCAGCAATGTAATGAAGATGCTTCCTATTGACCACCAATGTAAGGCATTATCCCCACTGACCACCAATGCAAGGGAGGCATTCTTCCCACTGACCACTAATGTAATGGAGCATTCTTCCAACTGACCACCAATGTAAGGAGTATTTCTCCCAATGACTACCAATATAATGGGGGCAACCTACCCCTGTCCCCTACTGAATAGGCTTTTGATACACTTTGCTAGTACTTTTTTGAAGAAATAGACATTTGACTTTACATGCTGCAAATCTGAAGTTTATTGGAGCAGGAGACCTTTGCAACACATTGGATATGTAGAGTTTATTTATTGGCATTGAACATTATCAAAATTGTATTTCAGGGACAGTTGCAATAGAACTCAGGTCCTCGGAGGGAAAAGAGAACCTATTGTTCTCTGACCCAATGTAATGGTTACATGAGTCATAAGAAGGAGACAAATTGCCTAATAATATACTTCATTAAATCAGGCAGAGTGATTTTTCTGAGAAATGCCATTTTATGGTTTAAAGCATTTTATTTGATATTATGTTTACAATAAACGTTTCCATTATTCTCCATTCAATTGTCTTATGTTACTACAATTTCAAGGTATTTATCCCTTTTAACTCTACAACAGACCTTCCCAACCTTTTTAACATGGAGGAACCCTCGAAATAACTCTAATGTCACAGGGAACCCTTGCTAATAATTACTTTAACTACAGGTCATGGTACACTGGTGGCAAACAAACTATTTGACACCCAGGGATGCTCTATAGTGTAGAAGGGATACCTTAGATTTCTAATCAGTGTAAGAAGGGATCTCCTAGATGGTAGTTAGTGGAGAAGGGATCCCTCAGATGGTGGTCAGTGGAGAAGGGATCCCTTAGATTTGTGATCAGTGTACAGGGCTGCCATTAGGGGGGTACAGCCGTCACAGCTGTAAGGGGACCCGGAGCCGAGTGGTCCGCCCAGGCCAGAAGAAGGCAGGATGGGTGAAGGGGAGCCGTGCATTACAGAAACTATTTCATCACTTCTGCTGTTCTCGTGTCACTGAGCTTAGACATCAAGCTCTTTACTGCCACCTCTGGATACTATGTGTATGTGCACCCCTCGTGTGATTTGTACTGTGCTTCTCAGCAACATGTCAGCTTTGTGAAAACGGCTGGGACTAGGTAGGAAGACCTTCTTTACAAGTAGGGGCTGTGAGGGAAAGGGAGGGGGGCTGCTTGTGTACAGGGAGAGGCCAGAGTGTTGTGTGTTTACAGGTTTGTGTATGTGAGGGGCTGCCATATATACAGGTGTGTGTGTGGGGTGGAGGGCTGACATATATATATATATACATACACACACACACACACACACATATACACATACACATACAGGTGTGTGTGGGGGGCTGGCATATATACAGGTGTGTGGGGGGGTTGGGGTGCTGACATATATACAGGTGTGTGGGGGGCTGACATATATACAGGTGTGAGGGGGCCTGACATATACAGGATTGCGGGGGGGGGGGGGCTGAGTGCGTACAGGTGAGGTGGTGTGCAGATTCAGTAGGATGGCCCGTGGGCAAGCCCTGTGGAATGTTGGTGGTAAGGCTCGGGGGGTGGGCAGGCCTAAAGCTGTGTGGGGGCCCAAAAATTTCTGATGGCTGCCCTTAATAGTATAGAAGGGATCCCTTAGATCGGTGGTCAGTGGAGAAGGGATCCCTTGGATCGGTGGTCGGTGGAGAAGGGATCCCTTAGATCGGTCGTCAGTGGAGAAGGGATCCCTTCGATCGATGGTCAGTGGAGAAGGGATCCCTTAGATCGGTGGTCAGTGGAGAAGGGATCCCTTAGATTGGTGGTCAGTGGAGAAGGGATCCCTTAGATCGGTGGTCAGTGGAGAAGGGATGCCCTGTACACACGGTCGGACATTCCGATGACAAAATCGGAATCGGATTTTGGCCCAAACTCATCTTGCATATACACTGTCGCACAAAGTTGTCGGAAAATCCGATCGTTCAGAACGAGATGACATAAACCACGTACGACGGGACTATAAAGAGGGCAGTAGCCAATAGCTTTCATCTCGTAATTTATTCTGAAAATGCGTAGCACTTTGTCCATCGGAATGGTCTACACACGATCGGAATTTAAACAATTGTATTTTGTTGTCGGAAAATTTTAAATCCAGCTCTCAAACTTTGTGTGTCGGAAATTCCCACGGAAAAAGTCCGATGGAGCCCACACACGATCGGATTTTCCGACAACACGATCCTATCACACATCACACATCGGAAAGTCCGACCATGTGTACAGGGCATTAGATTTGTGGTAAGTGGAGATAATATATAATATAATATATAAGTGGACCTTATATTGGTGATCAGTGTAGCAGGGATACTCTAGAGTGATGGTTATTTGGTGTTTTGTTTTCTTTTGGGATAAAGATTATACATAAATGAATAAAAGCTGACCATTGTAAGCACTCCTGTCAGCGGTAAATAGTTTGTCCTAACCCTCAAACTGCCACTTTTGCTGGTCAGTTTGGCCTGGGGTTAAAGAATTTGAAAAATAACAGACTCACCGGCTGAATCACCAGGTGAAAACAAAAAGGATAAAAAAAGAAAATGAATGCAGCCATCGTATCTAAGTACTGGTAAGCTTGGTTAAACTGGTAATATTATATTTTTGTTTTTGGGTCAGGGGAGGCCCGCAATGTAGGGCCCCCTAATTCATGCATCCGGCCCCCTAATCTACATGCGGGGCGCCAGACGCATGGATTCCAATGGGTTTTTTTTTTTTTTGAGCACATGATTAGAGTCAGAGGCTATAATTGGTTTTGAAAAAGGGTGGGTTCGGGGCGCAGAGCACTGCATCGCGAGCCCACCCAGTTGTGTGACAGTAGCCAATAAATCCTATTGGCGGCCGCTGAGGAGGAGGGAGGAGACGCAGGTGAAGCCGCCATGAGGCACCAGGAGGAGGAGACACCGCCCACCACTCAGAGGAAGCACTGCTCATGACCAAGATGGGGTAAGTGCGGGGCTGGTGACTGAAGGGGGGTGCCTGTGACCCGCCAGACCGGGGGTGGTGGCTGGTGGATAGTTTGCAGCCCCCTCCAAAAATATATACCACCAGCCACCACTGTTTTAGGTGTAGATATATTAGCAAGATGAAGTAACAATGATGGCACTATTCTTTGTACAGATTTTCGTGTTACAATGCATCTTCCTTCACTCTCACATTTGTATGGCCCATCTCCAGTGGTGGAGATTCAGTTACAAGTCAATGACCTTGAGCTCTTTTCATGGTGAAACTGAACTTAAACTTAAAAGTTTGCTTCAAATTTGAAACAGTAACTGAAACTGTGGCCAAATATAGGTGAGTAAGCATTAAAATAAATCATGTTAAATACAGATCAGAAATGTAGTCAATTGATCACCAAGGCACACTATGTTCAATCTAGGTCATGAACGATAAGTATTTGGTTACACAATTGTATGAATTGTCTCCTGAATAATTGAAATATTGTTACATTTTTATTATAAGATTATCTAGTTGTACATTGTACAGAACATATTGTCATTGACATTAGGGGAGGAAAATCTTCTCAAAAACTGTGTATATGTGAATGCAATGTTAACGCTTAACTCCAGGTTTCATTTTATTCTAAATAGATTGTTTGGGCCAAGCTGGCCCAAATGAACTATTTCCATTACTAAGAAAGGATTCTACTGTCAGTACTATATAAACTGTACGTAGCATCAGCTATACAGTATACAGCTGTGCAGGAACTTTCTGTCCCATATAAAAAAACAAAATCAAACCAGGCTAAGTGCTGCTCAGCTATTCACAGGAAGCTTTGTATTTTATGAATGAATACAAAGCTTCCTGAGATTGGCTCAGATGGAGAGGAGGGCAGTCGATGTCACAATCTCTACCTCATTGGTTGATAATATACAAGGCTTTCTGTGAGTGGCTGAGCAGTGTTTATTTTTAATAATTCCTTTAATACTGTAATTGTATCCAACAGTGACTGTATTAAACAGCAGCACATTGCCACTTTCAGGCTACAGTGGCATCTACAGGCTGATGGCTTAATTTTGTGACCCTCCGACCTCCATGTGATTACCATGTCACATAGGGGTCTATTTTAAATGCAGTGGTTTGGTCAGGAAAACAGGAAATGCAATGAAAAGGCTTGAATCAGGAAGCTCATGGAAGGAACAAAGGGTTCAAGGTTCAAGAGAAACAAGACCCAAGGCAAGGTTATCTAAGGAATCAGGCAGGGAGCCATCCAGCATTGAGAAGCATCGAGAAGAGTCACAGCCAGACACTGCAGAAATCGCAGGTTTAAACCCAGGACCTGACAATTTCAATGTACTCCTTACTTCCTGTTTGAGGTGACAACACTTCTACCGCACTGAAATCCCAAGCAGTGTTGTCCGTTCCACCTGCTAGGCTACAGGTAGAAAATGCCAGGATCAAATTTTTTTTTAAATGGAAAGCTACAGATTTTAAAATATCGATAATAACTTTTCATATTGCGTTAACAATGAGATTTTAGTGTTTGGCCTTTGATCTACTTTAAAGTGATCTTAAATAGTAACTCCACTTTTGTGGAATAAAAAAAAAAATCCCCTCTGGTTAATTTATGTTCACTGCAGGGTTTTTTTTCTTGTCAAAGGGGTTTATTGATTGCACAATAAAATGAAAGTACATTGGTTACATGTACAAGGATGTATAACCATAAGCTCTTTGTTAAACAATAAAACAAATGATATATATATATATATATATATATATATATATATATATATATATACATAGGTCACATAGTATGTCATTGTTTTCATTAAACTTCATCACATACATTTAATTAATTAACTGCTCTATGTTACTTTATGTAATAAGTATGAAAGTTGTAACTATAAATATCTAACAGAAGATATCTTTATAAAAAAACGTACATATACAGTGCCTTGCGAAAGTATTCGGCCCCCTTGAACTTTTCAACCTTTTGCCACATTTCAGGCTTCAAAAATAAATATATAAAATTTTATTTTTTTGTGAAGAATCACCAACAAGTGGGACACAATTGTGAGGTGGAACGAAATTTATTGGATATTTTAAGCTTTTTTAGGAAATAAAAAACTGAAAAGTGGTGCGTGCAAAATTATTCTGCCCCTTTACTTTCAGTGTAGCAAACTCACTCCAGAAGTTCAGCGAGGATCTCTGAATGATCCAATGTTGTCCTAAATGACTGATGGTGATAAATAGAATCCACCTGTGTGTAATCAAGTCTCTGTATAAATGCACCTGCTCTGTGATAGTCTCAGGGTTCTGTTGAAAGCACAGAGAGCATCATGAAGACCAAGGAACACACCAGGCAGGTCCGTAATACTGTTGTGGAGAAGTTTAAAGCCGGATTTGGATACAAAAAGATTTCCCAAGCTTTAAACATCCCAAGGAGCACTGTGCAAGCGATCATTTTGAAATGGAAGGAGTATCAGACCACTGCAAATCTACCAAGACCTGGCCGTCCCTCTAAACTTTCAGCTCAGACAAGGAGAAGACTGATCAGAGATGCAGCCAAGAGGCCCATGATCACTCTGGATGAACTGCAGAGAACTACAGCTGAGGTGGGAGAGTCTGTCCATAGGACAACAATCAGTCGTACACTGCACAAATCTGGCCTTTATGGAAGAGTGGCAAGAAGAAAGCCATTTCTCAAAGATATCCATAAAAAGTCTCGTCTAAAGTTTGCCACGAGCCACCTGGGAGACACACCAAACATGTGGAAGAAGGTGCTCTGGTCAGATGAAACCAAAATCGAACTTTTTGCCCACAATGCAAAACGATATGTTTGGTGTAAAAGCAACACAGCTCATCACCCTCAACACACCATCCCCACTGTCAAACATGGTGGTGGCAGCATCATGGTTTGGGCCTGCTTTTCTTCAGCAGGGACAGGGAAGATGGTTAAAATTGAGGGGAAGATGGATGCATCCAAATCAGGACCGTCTTTAAGGCAGGGCAAAAGGGGCAGCTGCCCTGGGCCCTGTCATTGTTGTGGGGCCCAAAGCAGCTGCCTCATACTTGCCAACTATCCCAGTTTACATTCCCTTGTCCCTTGAGGGTTTAGTCCTGTGCTGTGTCCTGTTAGCTGCTGCCCAGCTCTGACCTATTGTTGTGTACAGATGACTCACCTGCAGACCCTGTGTTTACATGTAAATAACCGACATTCATATGTAAATAGCAGTGACATGCATATGTAATTAGCTGAGGCCAACAGCATTGATATGTAAATAAGGCAGCATTCATATGTATATCATGCCCCCCTGCAGTGAGGAGATGATGTGCTGTAACCTATAGCAACCAGTGAACAGTATTACTGTACAGTAATCTCTAGCAGCCAATCAACAAGCAGAAATCATGTGCTGTAACCTCTAGCAACTAATCAGTGAGCCTTAAGGAGTGCTGTAACCTCTAGCAACCAGTCAGTAAGCAGTAATGATATGCTCTAACCTCTGGCAACTAATCGCAATCGTTGACTGATCTGATACAGTTAAATGATTTTAAGTCTAGCTGCTATTTATTGTATGTCTCAGAGAAGGTGGAGAGTGAAATTGCATGGGGGGAGGGGGGCCCTAAGAACATTTTTGCCCAGGGCCCAATCAATATTAAAGACGGCCCTGTCCCCCATTCTACACTAGATCTACTATTCTAATCAAGATATTAGTTTAAAAAATACACCCCCCAACTCCTGCCAAATTTATTAAATGCTCTTGGCAAGTGTCTCAATTATATATATTTTGTGACAGTACAGTTCCCTGTCCTAGTAATTGTCGCCAAGGGTTCTCAAATAGGCAGGTTGAGGGGCTCCAGGGGTATTTAATGTGGAGGAATCTGTTTTATCAGTTTCCTCCAAAGTTTGTAAAATCCACTTGGGGAACTGGAGCCCGGAGATTCCGTAGCGTTATGGGTGGGATGGAATCTCCAATCCTGGGACCGGGTTTTTGGAACGGTTGATTGAGCGGGTGGGTCCTGGGCTTATAGCAGAGTCAGGATTAGGGTTCTGGGCTCCACCCAGAGAGACGGGTGGTCTCCAGGAGTCCAGAGAGTGCAGGTATGCACTAGTGAAAGCCAGAGACCCAAGTCTGAGGATCAGAGCAGTGAGGGGCTGCTTTCTAGATAGACGCTGTGTGCATCTAAGGAGACAGATGAGAGCCTGAAGTGGAAGACCTGAGCAGCAAGGAAGCTGAGAAGAGGTACAGTAGTTGTATGGGAACCCTGTTATATGGCCAAGAGGGCTGAAGTGTAAAGCCTAGGTGGCAGTACTGCTGAAGAGAGCCAGGTGGCTTGGCATTTTTCATTTATTGTTTTTGGGAGAAGAACCCCTGTGTGGGCAACCAAGTGCATGTATGAACGTTATTTTGTTCCTTTTAATAAAAGTGGGCTATTATGCCCTTAAACTAAAGTTCCTGTTCGCTGTGAACTTACTGAAAAGGAATCTACCACTGAGTTAAACATCCCCCAATGTCACAATATATATATATATATATATATATATATATACATACATACAGTATATATATATTACATACATACTTGAATCTGTGATCCTCCCATACCTTTTTCTTTAGTTATATTATTTATGAGGTGGAGAGAGTCCTAAGTCCTATCTCTCAACCACCACTATATACCCTCAATAAAGTGCACTCTTCATGGGGGATCGAGAGAGGGGGGGGAGAGAAAGAGGGGGAAAAAAAGTAGATATTGTTACATTTGCGTAAACCAATCAATATACGCCTATTTTTTTTAAATAAAAATATGTAGCAGAATGGGGGAGTTCTTCCTTACATCAGAGTCTGCAGAGTCCCCCCTTACAGTGAAAGAGAACTCTGCGAGTTCAGATGTAAAAGGGGAACGCTGTGGAGTCTGATATAAAGGGGGGATCTTGTGATTAACTTACTTTGATTAGAAATGTTATTTAATTGCAAAATATATGTATAGTTCATACTATAAAAAAAGATTGCGCCGCTAAAGTGTCCGGGTTTTACTTGGAAAAAAAAAGGTGGCAACCCTAGATGGGTGGGGTCAATTGTTGCTGGAAGGGATCTACTGTTGATGAAGGGGTCTGTTTGTTGCTGGCTGGTGGAGAGTCTATTGGTTTTGGCTGCTGGGAGATTTGTTGTGGCTGCTGGGGGCCTTTTGTTGCTGGGGTGGTATTTTGTTATTGGGTTCTATTGTTGCTGGGGGGGGGGGGTCTATTGCTGCTGGCTGTGGGGGATCTGTTATATTGCTTTTATTGTTATTATTACCAAGTCCCTACAAATTAATTACTTAGCATGACATAATGATACTTGTCTCTGTATTCTAAAGGGGTCTTGGGAGGTGGTGGAACCAAGGGTAGAGCTTGGAGTTGGGTAAGGGATGGAGACGCAAATTGACTCAGAGGGAGGAGTTCCTGCACCTATTCTCTGAGGGGAAAAAAGATATATATATATATATATATATATATATATATATATATATATATATATATATATATATATATATAAAGCCTGGGGGAAGATTAGCTGCAGTGGTAGATGCGTCTTCAGGGAATTCACGGTACTCACAACTATATTTGAGCCACAGGATTCTTCACTGACACACACTGCTCTTCTGGCCTCGGGTTGTTTACTGTCTCTTATAGACACACACAGGCCTTGGCTGCCACATTCAGCCTTTCTGACTACTGGAGACCTCCTGTCTCCCTTGGGTGAAGATGTCTCCAACTGGGAGCCCTGAGGTATTCCTATACCTTCATTATAAGGGCTATGCTCACCTGAGCACACACCCTGCTGGTCCTCCACAAAACCTGGACACAGGGTTGGAGATTGCATCCCACCCGAGACACTGTGGAATCTCCAAACTACAGAGCCCTTTGCAAGGAATACCAAAACCCAGAGAAAGCTGCGAAGGCGCTCTCCCCCCTGTTCTTTCTCACCTCCCCAGTGCTCTCCATCCCTCCATTCTCCCCACCCCTGTTCTTTATGGCCCCCTGGTGCTCTCAAGCTCCACCCATCTCTCTCCAGCCCCCCCCCCCCCAGTGCCCTCCTCCCCCCCCCTCCCCGTGCTCTGCACTCCTGTTCTTTTTGGCTCCCCCCCAGCAATCTCCACTCCCCACCCCTGTACTCTCCACTCCCCCCTGCATTTTGCCCCCACCCATATGCTCTCCAACCCTGCCAATGCTCTCCACATCCCATAATGCTTTTCCCCCTGTTCTTTCTGGCCCCCACTGGTGCTCTCACTCCTACTCTTTGTACCCCCCCAGTACTCTCCAGCCCCCGTGCTCTCCACCCCTGTTTTCCTGCCCCCACAGTGCTCTTCACCACCCCACACTCTTAGCCCCCTCAGTGCTCTCAGTCTACCATGCTCTCCACCCCTGTTCTTTTTGGCCCCCCCCCCCAGTACTCTCAAGTTCCCCCCCCCAGCGCTCTCTGCTCCCCACCCCTGTGATCTCCACTACCCACTGCTCTTTGCCCCCACCCATGTTTTCTCCAACCCCGCCAGTACTCTCTGCTCCCCCTTCTCTGCAGCTCCCACCCAGTACTCTCCACTTTCCCAGGACCAGAGGACAGGCTGACTGGGGCCGGAAAATGGGGACGGCTGAAGGTGCAGGTGGCCAGGGACCACTCCATCTCACAGCAAACAGATCCTCTGGAAGGAGCACTGTCCCCATCCAAAACGAGAACAGACCCTGCCTGCTGCTGGCTGTCATGGATATCCTGCTGGCATGCAAGGTACCGTACCAAGCATCAACAGCACACCTTCCGACAGACAGGGACTGCAGACTGTGACATGGGGCACAGGAGGGGCTGCATTCATGGGCTCAGTGAGGCTGCATTTGATGGGCACAGTAAAACTGCATTTAATGGGCACAGTGAGGCTGCAATGGTGGGCACGGTGAGGCCGGATTTGTGGGCACAGTGAGACTGCATTCACAGGCGGTGTAAAGCTGCATTTGGTGGGCACCCGCCCCCTTTACCTTAGTGTATTCTTTCTGTGGAATGTGGTTCCCCCCCCCATGTTCTGAGTTCCTGGGGTCCCCCTTGATGATTGTCCACTTACCACTTTTAACTGGAATTTGCATATATCCCTATGTGATTTCATATCTATATATAATACACTCTTCATCAAATGTACTTTAAAATGTATGGTTTTCCCTTTCATGAACAAGAAAAGAATGATGTTATGCTGTTGGGCTGGTATAATAATGCTGTGGTGCTGGTATGAAATTTTTTCCAGGGCTGGTTTTTATTCCCAGTCTGGCCCTGCTAACAGACCACTTTGTGCTACAGGTAAGCCTATAATTAGAGATGGACGAACTTCCGACGAGACGTTTCGCGAATGCGGCCAAAAGTTCGGGAACCGCAAAGTTCGCGGCGGGCTCCAATGACTTCAATGGCAGGCGAACTTTAAAAACCTACAGGTCATATTTTCAGCCACAAAATACTTACTAGCTGTGCACACATAGTCCCACCACATGGCCACTGACATAACACTTGTATGAAGTGAATCTGGGATCGACAACTACAAGCATTCTTTTTTTTATATGTGAAATTTTGACAATTCAGGACTCAGGGGCGCATGAAGGCAATGGAGGAGAGGAAAGGTCAGGGTAGGCTATGAAGAGGGTGCAGGAGATGATCACCAGCACCGTGATATAGAGTGCACTGACACCAGCACCGTGATATAGAGTGCACTGACACCAGCACCGTGATATAGAGTGCACTAACACCAGCACCGTGATATAGAGTGCACTGACAGCAGCACTGATACCAGCAACTCGCTGCTGGGCCCCAAAAATATGACACCGCTCAACCTCTTCAAATAGGAGGGTATGGGCATATAGAACGGTGTGCTTTTTTTGTACAAGGAAGTGAGCCAAATATAGAAAAAATGTCTGTGTGCTTGATTAAATACATTTTTATAGAGATATACATGGTCTACTGGTCACTTGTGTTGAATTCTTCCGAGATCCATGCCTCATTCATTTTTAGAAATGTGAGGTAGTCGACACTGTCATGAGCTAGGCGAGGGCACTTATCGGTCACGATCCCCCCCTGCTGCGCTGAACGTCCTTTCGGACAGGACACTGGACGAGGGGCAAGCCAACAGTTCCATTGCAAATTGGGCAAGCTCTGGCCAGAGGTCAAGCCTGCCCACCCAGTAGTCCAGGGGTTAATCACTCCTCAGAGCGTCCACATCGGCCGTTAACCCGATGTAGTCGTTCACCTGTCAGACCGACATTCCCTGATGCTGCTTCCAGATGAGACCTGTCGATGGGTCGGCTGAAAGAATGACCTCATATCAGAAGTCACCAACACATATTCAAACCGCCCTCTTCTTGCAGGCACTATTGGATTGGTACCCGCAACTCTTTCTCTGGGAGTGGGAATTGCTCCTCTGCCAGTGCACGCAAAAGCAGAATGCAGCATTTCTTGAAGCAAGGCCTGGAAGTGCTCCATTCTGACAGCCCTCTGTGATGGTGGTAACATTTCCGCCATTTTGTGTTTTTACTGGGGGTCTAAGTACGTTGCCACCCAGTACTGGTCCTTGGCGCTTATGCTTTTTATACGGGGTCCCTGTTAAAACACCGGAGCATGAAGGCCCCCATTTGCACTAAACTGGAAGTGGTGTGGTGGTCTGGCTCCTGCTCATCATCCAGGATAATGTCATCCTCCTCGTTCTCCTCTAGCCATCCACGCACAACAACAGGGACCCCAGAAAGGTTTAAAGCATGCTCTTCTTGCTCCTCCTCATCCGCCCCGGCACCATCCTCCTCTGACTCCTTTTCAGACTCCTGTTGTTGACTTGTCTCAGATAGAGTAGCCCCCCTGAGAATTCATCCAGCATTGCGACTTCCTCATCTTCCCGCTCCTGCTTGTCCACGGCTTGATCAATGACACGACGCAATGCACGCTCCATAAAGAAGGCATAAGGTACCATGTCACTGATGGCGCCATGGCTGTGACTGACCAGTTTGTTGATCTCATCAAATGGCCGCAGAAGTCTGCATGCATTGCGCATGGGCAGCCACTGGTGCGGTGAAAAAAAACCCCAGGTCTGCAGAACCTATTCTGCCGCAGAGTTCATACAGGTAGACGTTAACTGCACGTTTATGCTGGAGCAGCCTATCAAGCATATAGAAGGTAGAGTTCCATTGCGTCGGGCAATCGCAAATAAGACATCTGACCGTCAGATTGTGTCGCTGCTGAATGTCAGCAAGGCGAGCCATGGCCGTGTAAGATCTTCTGAAATGGGCCGAGATTTTCCTTGCCTGCAGCAAGATGTCCTGGACCCCAGGGTATTTGACAACGAATCGCTGCACAACCAAGTTTAAGACGTGTGCCATGCATGGCACGTGCGTAATTTTGCCCTGTTTCAATGCGCTAAGCAGATTGGCACCGTTGTCACACACCACTTTACCAACTGTCAAATTGAGCGGTGTTAGCCACTGATCTGCCTGTGAACGCAAAGCTGAAAGGAGTGCAGGGCCAGTGTGGCTCCTGGCTTCCAGGCACAACAGACGCAGCACAGCATGGCAACATCTCACCTGGCATGTCGAATAGGTTCTGGGGAGCTTGGGCGGCACAGCGGAAGAGACGCTAGCAGCGGAAAAGGAGGAGTCAGCCGAGGAGGAGAGGGAGGAGGATGGAGTAGGATGAGGAGAAGAGCCAGGCCTGCATGCAATCTGTGGCGGTAAAACCAAATCTACACAGGTGCCACGGGTTACATGCTTGACGACTGTCAGAAGGTTCACCCAGTGGGCAGTAAAAGTGATATACCTTCCCTGCCTGTGTTTGCTAGACCACGTGTCTGTGGTCAGATGTATCTTGGCACCGACACTGTGTGCCAGAGATACTTTCACTTGCTGCTGAACATGGCCATATAGCTCTGGGATGCCCTTCTGTGAGAAATACTTACTTCTGGGGCCTTCCATTGTGGTGTTCCAATGGCCACAAATTTTCGAAAAGGCCTCCGAGTCCACCAGTTTATATGTCAGTAGTTGGCGGGCTATCAGTTCTGACAAGCCAGCCGTCAACCGTTGGGCAAGAGGGTTATCCGGCGTCATCCTTTTTTTTACGCTCGAACATTTGGCCCACGGAAGCCTGCCTTTTTGCAGAAAAATGTGAGCTTGGCATGATGGAAGGTGGAGTGGAGGACAATTGTGAGGAGAGAGGAGAAGAAGTAGAAGACGAGGCTGGACGGTGAGAGCCTGGAGTGTGGCTTTGTGTGTTCCGTTGCTCCCACTCGGTGATGGCAGCTCATGTGCCTTCTTAAGGCGGTTGTCCCTAGGTGAGTGTTGGGCTTACCGCGACTTAAGCGTTGACGGCAAAGGCTGCAGATGGCAACACTATTGTCAGCAGCGGACGCGTTAAAAAAAGCCCACACTGCGGAGCCATGTGCCGGCGTCCTGGGAGCGGCAGATGTGACCATACATGGTGTGGTTTGTCCCTCCTGTGCAATCTAAGTTCTTCCTGCTTCTCCTCCCTATCTGCTGGTCCATAACTCCCCTCCTCTTCCTCTCTTGTGGGCACCCACATAACATCACTAGACACGTCATCATCGACGTCACCTTCCCCACCGCTATAATTAGAGATCTCGGAGTAGGCAGTAACAGCGGGGACCAACCTCCTCCTTGGGCTGATCTGGGTACTGTCGTCAGACTGCTGAGTGGTGGTTGTTGCTACCTCCTCTTCCTGATCCAATGCTAAGAGTGGCTGCGCATCAGAAATGTCTATATGGATGGATCGGAAAATAATTCCTGAGACTCAAGCGGAAGGTGGTGGTGTCACAGGTGGTGGTGGTGGTGGTAGTGTCTTTGGGGGTACACATAGCAGAGAGTGAAGAAGAGGGTGCAGATTGAGAGGATGAGGAGGGTGCAGAAGAGTAAGGCTGAGTGAGCCGCTCAACCAAGTCTGGTGCATCCTTTGACGTAATCGCACGCACCTTCTGCAATTTGTCACTTTGGCTCAAGCCTGTTGTTCCTGCCCTACCCCTACCACCCCTGCGGAAGGGCCTGCCTCTTCCTTTGCCTGTCATTTTTTAAATGAACCTGTGACAAAAGTCTCTAGAGAAGTGCAGTATGTATGTGGAAGAAGGTATATAACACCCCGCTTCAATCTGTCGTTTTTGGGGGCCACTGGTCTATAACACCAGTTATAATATATATATTTTTTTTTTTGGATTTGCGCTTGTCACTCTTTGTAGTATCGCTGCAGAACCGCTCAGCAGTCACAATGCTGCACAGTGGAATTGCACTATACTGTGCTTTCTATATGTGCAAGTATGTTATACGTGTATTACACACCTATATACTGCACACCAAATAGTACACCTATACCAGTCCTTACAAGGACCTTTGTGGACCTAGTAGCTAGTGATTTGCAGACTGTCCCTCAGTCCTTACACTGATAAAGGACTGCTGCAGAATAGGGCAGTAATCTGCAGCACAGCCCTGCACCAACACCCTATATATTGTACACCTATACCAGTCCTTACAAGGACCTTTTGTGGACCTAGTAGCTAGTGATTTGCAGACTGTACCTCAGTCCCTACACTGATAAAAGACAGCTGCAGAATCGGGCAGCAGTCAAGTATAATATTCTTTCTATATTTGGAAGAAAGTATATTATACGTGTACAACCCTATATACTGTACACCTATACCAGTCCTTAAAAGGACCTTTGTGGACCTAATAGTAATAGCTAGTGATTAAACTGACTGTCCCTGCTCCACACTGCGTCCTGTCCCTACACTGACAAAAGACAGCTGCAGAATCAATCAGTAGTGCACTCAGCAATCATCAGCACAGCAGTGCACCAGAACCCTATATACTGTGCACTGTGACCCCGCATGCTTGGCCAATCACAGCGCCGGCAGCGAGGAGAGCCATGATTGGCCACAGGCAGGATGCCTGTGGCCAATCATAGCTCGGGCTGTGTAGTACACGCCCCACACTATATAAGGCCACCAGCGCCTCTGCCTTGTGTAGTGTGTTGGCGTCTGTAGCAGCTAGTGGGTGTTCTGTGTACCTTCAACACAGTATACACCGATCGTTATTGGCCGATTTTTCGTTCTTGCTCTTCTGTAGTGGTTGTTGTCTGCGTGCCCTGACCGCAGTATACACCGCTATATTCACCTATATAGCTAGCGATATATCTATCTTTTGTAATAGTGTTTGCAGTCAGTGTTAGGAGATTGTGCGTGCTGTCTGCGTGCTCTGAACGCAGTATACACCACTATATCCACCTATATAGCTAACTATCTTGCTCATTTTAAATAGAGCTTTCAGTCAGTGTTAGGAGATTGTGCGTGCTGTTTGCGTGCTCTGAACGCAGTATACACCGCTATATCCACCTATATAGCTAACTATCTTGCTCATTTTAAATAGAGCTTTCAGTCAGTGTTAGGAGATTGTGCGTGCTGTCTGCGTGCTCTGAACGCAGTATACACCGCTATATCCATCTATATAGCTAACTATCTTGCTCGTTTTAAATAGAGCTTTCAGTCAGTGTTAGGAGATTGTGTGTGCTGTATGCGTGCTCTGAAGGCAGTATACACCGCTATATCCACCTATATAGCTAACTATCTTGCTCGTTTTAAATAGAGCTTTCAGTCAGTGTTAGGAGATTGTGCGTGCTGGCTGCGTGCTCTGAACCCAGTATACACCGCTATTCCACCTATATAGCTAACTATCTTGCTCATTTTAAATAGAGCTTGCAGTCAGCAGTAGGAGATTGTGCGTGCTGTCTGCGTGCTCTGAATTACAAACAGATTCAACTTAACACAACAAACCTACACAGTCCCTGTCTTGTTTGCACCGCCTGTATACTGCTGTTCTGAGTATATAGGGCCTGGGGGCCACACGTATTTCCTTTTTTTAATATGGGTACGGGGTTCCCCTTAATATGCGTACAAGACCCAAAGGGGTTGGTAATGGGCAGGGAGGGTTACCCATGCCATTTTTTTCAATGATTTTCAACCATATTGCAGGAACCAGATATAACATTAAAACCGCAAGCAGTTTTAAATGACGTTATTTCCGTTAAATGTCATTTTGTGCAGGGACTGTTCTAAACACGGGAAACACGTGGCACTTCACAGGCATACTACAGACACCCCCCAGGCATGATATTTAAAGGAATATTTCACTTTTTTTTCACTTTAAAGTGGGGTACCCCTTAAAAAAAAAAATTTAAAGTCAGCAGCTACAAATACTGCAGCTGCTGGCTTTTAATAATCGGACACTTACCTGCCCCAGGGTCCAGCGATGCGGGGGAACGAAGCCCCCTCCTCGTTCCCCACTCCGCTCGCGGCGCCGTCATGCATACTGTGGGCACCCGGCTGTGGCTTCACAGCCGGGCACCCACTGCGCATGCGCGAGCGGCGCAGGGCGCCGTGATACGCCGTACAGTCACCTGGGACACGTGACAGGTCCCAGGTGAATGTGCGGTGCAAGGGGAAGTGATGTCACCAGCCCGGTCAATGAAGAAGGCAGACTACGAGGGACCCCCTAGCAACCGGTATTTAGAGGTGAGTAAAACATTTTTTTTTTTGCCAATTATTTATTTTTATTTTTTTTATTAATTTTAAGCAGCTTTTCATTTTTTGGTGGCAACACCACTTTAATCGTCATTAAAATCAGTGCTCCCGCCAAAACGGCCATTTTTAAAAACATTTTAGGCATTGACCCATGTCCCCTGGGGCAGGAGCCAGGTCCCCAAACCCTTTTTAGGACAGCATCTTGCATATTAGCTGTTAAAATTAGCACTTTTAATTTCGAACATTCAAGTCCCATAGACTTCAATGGGGTTCTAACGTTCGTACGAATTTGGGGTCCGTTCGAAAGTTCTGGTGCGAACCGAACCGGGGGGGTGTTCGGCTCATCCCTACTGTACACCTATAGCAGTCCTTAAAAGGACCTTTGTGGACCTAATAGCAATAGCTAGCTAGTGATTAAACTGACTGTCCCTGCTGCACACAGCGTCCTGTCGCTCCCTACACTGACAAATGAGAGGCTGCAGCAATCACCAGCATAGCAGTGCACTGAACCCTATATACTGTACTACACCTATACCATACCAGTCCTTAAAAGGACTTTTGTGGACCTAATAGCTAGTGATTTGTGTCACTACAGTCTCTCCCTGCTCCACACAGTGTCCTGTCCCTACACTGACATAAGACAGAATGTAAAATGGTCGCCAGATCAGGTCTATTTATAAGGTAGGGGGAATGTCCAATTGTCCATGTGCTGAAATGTCTCAATTGGCTGTCCTGTACCCCATGATGCATGTGTCATCATGGGTCAAAGTTCTTTCACACTGTAAACACATATGTCCGCCCGGCGAACAGTGGCAATAGTCTGCCGATCGGGCGAATCGCGAACACGCAAAATTTGCCGCAAACCGACCGCCGGGCGAACAGTTCGGCCATCCCTACTTATAATAAGGCTTACATGTAGCTACCCAGGATATCTCCTAAACCTGCACGGTTTAGAAGATATCCCCTGTATTTGCATGTGCCGTCGTCATCGGCACATGCGCACTGAAACAAACTGAAGCAATGGCACGTACGTGCCATTACTAGAAGGCGTTGCTTCAGTGAGTGTGCTATTACCGCGCACATACGCTGGAGTGATGTCATCGCAGCTCTGGCCAATCCCAGCGCTGGAGCCACGATTTCTGATAGTAACCCCGGGGGTGATGTCGCTGGCCGGTGCTGTGTACAGGCACCACAGCGATGGTTTCGACCTCAGGTGAATATTAAATAATGAGCTAATATGCTATGCATACTAGCTCATTATGCCTTTGTCTTGCAGGTGTTAGATTTGTATTTATTTTTTTAAAGTGGGTTTTCACCCACTTTAAGAGTTCCCTTCACTGGAACTAAGGAGCAAAGTCCAACCCCTGAAAAACCACCCCACACCATAATCCCCCCTCCACCAAATGATTTGGACCAGTGCACAAAGCAAGATCCATAACGACATGGATGAGCGAGTTTGGGGTGGAGTAGCTTGACTGGCCTGCACAGAGTCCTGACCTCAACCCAATAGAACACCTTTGGGAATAATTACAACAGAGACTGCTAGCCATGTACTTCTCATCCACATCAGTGCCTGACTTCACAAATGTACTTCTGGAAGAATGGTCAAACATTCCCAGAGAAAAACACTCCTAAACCTTGTGGACAGCCTTCCTAGAAGAGTTGAAGCTGTTATAGCTGCAGAGGATGGGCCAACTCAATATTGAACCCTACGGCCTAAGACTGGGAATGCCATTAAAGTTCATGTGCGTGTAAAGGCGGGTGTCCCAATACTTTTGTTAATATAGTGTATATAATTTGTGCATAGTATTGCATGATGGAGTAATTGTCAGCCAAACGATCACAGCACTATAAATCTGGTGGTGATGATGAAGGGGTACAGGTTATACAGGCTAGTAATGAAGGGGTTAGGTACTTTTTAAAATTACTAAATGTTGGAATAATATCTCTCACTATAAGCAAATCAAAATGTGAAGCGCCTACGAATAAGCGTCCCGTGTCTTGTCTGATCACATTTTTATATCACATCCTCAAGGAAATGCATTGCAATCTCTTCTGTCAGCATAGTAACAATGTAAACATGAAGAATGGGCGTATGACTCATTGGATTAGGAAACCTCAATGAGACGGCAGAGTACAAGCATTGCCTTCTGTGCCATGGGGCATTTTAGTGACGTGTGATGTCTTAACTGAGAAAAACAAAAATGATCCTTTTTTTTTTTTTGCAGTTATAGTACTAAAGCTTAATGTGTTTCATCAGAAGCTCATGTGTATAGGAGAAATCAGCACATTACAGTCAATGATTGATTTCAGAAAAGACCACCATGGCTTACAGCTTCACCATCATGTAGTCGCATACACCTGCTTCTCCTGTGCTGCGTCCCTGAATTTCTAGGAGGAAAGGGTTAAGGTTGCCACCTTTTCTTCAAGCCAAATTATGTGTCCGGGTTTCAGTCCGCCTGAAACACATGAATCAAAACCTGGACTGTCCAGGTGAATCCTCTACAAGTGTAGTTGCTCCACAGCTTAGTAAATGAGCAGAAGCTCTGCTGACTCCTATCATCCAATCGTGTGTAGTGGCATCCCCGACCTCCAAAGGGCTAATGGTGACCTCCAGAGTCAGGGAGAGCTGGCATCTTTCCTTGTAGTGTGCGTTATTAGGCATGGTGGGTGTATTCCAAGTTGGAAACATGGGCGCCAGTCACCCGTTATAGATCTTCTCTCATATCTCCCAGTATCCCATTGTAAATCTTCACTCACTGAGCTCCCAGTCTCTCACTAGACTTCCAGATCCCAGTCTTCACCGGATCCCCTGAGCTCTTCCACATTCTCCTCAAGCATCACCCCCACTAAGCCGCTGGGTCCCTAGCTTGGCACTCTGTTGAAGCGTTCCCACTTCTTCACCGTCCCCGGCTGGTGAAAAAAGCTGTTCTGGTACTCCTTCAGACTTCCATACACTGGCCTCCAGGGGCGGACTGACCATTCAGCCACTCGGGCACTGCCCGAGGGCCCTGGGCCACTAGGGGGCCCCATCAGGGTTGCCAGCCTCAGTAAACCAGGGACAGTATGTAAAAATCCTCTCCAGTACCTTCTCAGCCAATAGAAACATGTCTGTGTATACTGTGTGATTGTATACTGTGTGTGTGTGTTTTTGTATACTGTGTGGCCCCATAATCTCTGATTGCCTGGGGGCCCGATAATCTCCTATTGCCCCGAGCCCCATGAGTTGTAAGACCGCCCCTGATAAAAGGAATGGTTGTCCCTTGCTGGCAACTATTCCTCGCTTTACCTTTGGCCTTGATCATCACTTGCCCCTGGCAACAGGAATGGTCTTCCCTTGTGGCAATTGCTTTTCCCTCACCGCTGACAATGATCCAGTTACTCCGTCTGGCAGAACCTCTGCAACTACCAGCCTGAAGCCCCAACCCTGCACTGCCTCTCTCAAACCTCGATGGGCCTCAGACAGCCTAGAAGCCGGGGGCTCCCAGGATAGGCCTCAGGCTTCTGGCCTAGCAACCCAGGGCCTTGTAAGACGGCCATCCAGGTGCCACAGAACCCCTGTCACTTGACTCCTCCCGAATAAAGAGGAGCTCCCAGCAGACCAAGGGACCAAAGAGATCCCTGCCAATTGGCTGAGTCAACCTATTCACTTCTAGTCTGGATTCCCTATGCCCTTATCATTCTATTGCCACAGGCAACAATGCCACCTAGTGGCAGAAGAGGAAGGTACATCAAATCCAGAGTTAGGGCATTCATTGTTTTTTTTTCCCTATCAATCAGCCAGGCTAGTTACCACCTAGCAAGCTAAATTTGTTAGCAACCCTACCTACTAACAGGGTGCTACATGTATAAGCAAAATTGCATTTTTTTTTTACATTGTTCTTTGCATACGATTGGATATTCTTTGCAAAGTAAAGCTTTATCTCATTTAATAAGCTCTGGAGCAAAGTCTATTTGCCTTTAGTAAATCAATCCCAATGCCATTTGTGAGTACATGTGCCATGATTCTCTGTGCCAGAATGCAGCATGCTCTGGCATTCACAAAATCTGCCCGATGTCCAGATGCACAAGCAGTCCATTTTAGACACCCAAGCCATACCTCTTTCTGTATGATCTCCTTCTGGTCTGCCTGTGCATGTCGGGCAGACCAAAAGTAGCATCATCGCGTCACCCTGTAGACTGATCCTGGGAGCGCGCACAAAAAGGTGGCTCCACAGGATCCCTGCAAGGTAAAGAAGCCACCCTGAAACAGGAAAATGGGGCTGATGCTAAGAGTTTGTTCACACCATCCCCATGTTTTCCTTGTTTTAATGCAAGTGGTTTCATGTGCAATGGCATGCATTTTGAAAATGCGTTGAGTCACAATGCGTTTTCTTTCCCAACACCATGTTCTGTGCATTTATGCATATTACATACAAAAAAAATACTTGCTACTGTACTTTTAAGAGAAGAATCCCAGTTATCGATAGATTTACAGCTTGGACCAATTTAACTATGTAAATACCATTATGGCCCTGGAGGTGGGAAATCATTGTACCAAACACCGCTACTCCAGTGATCTCCACTACCTTCCTAGTCCTGTGCTCAACATCTGTCCTGCTGCATCCTGAACAAGAGGTTGGCTGCTGGGCATGGAGCACCATTCAGAGATTTCTTTGCATTGTTTCAATCAATACAAATTGTTCTCTGATTGGATAAGTTGGAGAAGTGGCATGGTGATGTCACACTCTCCTCCTTATCCAATCAGAGAATGCCTTGCATTTATTGAAAAAAGGAAAAACTGATCTCTAATTGGTGCCCATGCCCAGCGACTGACCTCTAGTGTTCAGAATGCAGCAAGGCAACTGCTCGGCACTGGACCCAGGGGTTCGTGGAGATCATTGGGATAGGGGTGTCTGCTACAGTGATTTGCAGGTTCCAGGAGCATCGGCCCTATATAGTATGAATATAATTACAATAGTCCAAGTTGGACCAATAGAATTATGTAATAATACCCATAACTGGAGTCAGGGGTGTTGCTAGGTCTACAAAAGATCTGGGGCTAGAGCCCACAGCAGCAAAGTAAAGAAAGTCATATGCTTGGCGGGCATACACATATATTATATACATATGTGTGTGTGTGTGTGTGTAAAATTATATATATACACTGAATATTATATATATTCTCATTACATCATGGTCCCCAGAGAGCCCTCCTTACATCAGGCTCACCAGAGAGAGGGCGGGCAGTGAGAGATGATGTCATCTCTCTGCTGTGTGTGAATGGCTGCAAGGAGAGGAAGAGAAGCGAGAATTCAGTGGCTGCAGAAGGAAATGGAGAGATTGGTTCCCGTATATGCAACTGTCCCTTATGCTCCTCCTTTCCAGCTTTTTTTCTGCTGCCCCCCCCCCCTCATGTGCCATCCAGCTCCCCTGAGTTCTTTCCCAGCCCCCCTGCTCTCCCCTGCCCCCCTCCCCAGCAGCTCTGTTGGATTCCCCCCTCCCCTCTCCCACTGGCTACTGCAGGGGAATCTGTCAGGGTGGGGAGCGGGGAAGGGGCTGGTAAATGTGTCATTTATTGGCCCCTTCCTTGTCTGAATGGAGAGACAATGATACATACCAATCACTGACTCTGTCAATTTATAACTAAACAGTGGAGGCCTGTCCATTGGGGGCACCAGAGCACCGCCCCCTCTATCCATGGCCACCACCCCCATGCTCTAGCCACAGCCGCTATCCTGATAGGACACTGCTCCCCCCCCCCATTCATTCGTCCAGCCCCCTTCAGGTCGCTGGGCGTGTGAATTACAGCAGGGGGGGGGGGTTTAAGCAGTTGATTAGAGCCCTAGGCTCTAATAGGCTTCAAAATAGGGTGGGCTCGTGGCGCAGAGCATTGCGCCATAAGCCCACCCAGGTATTACAACAGCGAATGAATATTCGCTATTGAAACACTGATCCCAATTAGAAGCAGGTCAGAGTCTCGTTTTCCGATTGACCAAAAAGAGAATAGTCCCAATTGGTTGCCAGGGAAGAGGGAGGAGATGGAAGCCACCACAATGCCTGTGGAGAGCATAAGAAGGGAAAGCCATTGCAGAGCAAGGGAAGCTGCCGGGAGAAGCGCTGCCCACCATAGATGTGTTAAGTGTTCCAGACCCACCGACCGACCGTCGACCGACAGAGCGACCAAGGGGGGTTGGTACTGTTTGCAGCCCCCCGAAAAAAAAAATTACCATCAGCCGCCACTGTAACTGAAACATAGTAAACTGTTGCATTGAGAGGAAGCTCTGTACAGAGCTATTCCTATCCATTCAGTCAGCGCAGCTTAGGCTGCAGAGATGGAGATTAAAGTGGAGGGCCACCCTGAAAAAAAAAAATATTAAAATTTTTTTTTTTTACTTACCAGAAGTGCCTATTGCTAGGCACATAATCCTAATCTTCCTCTTCCTCCTCCGCGGAGATCTTCTGTCTTCTCTCCTCCGTGCGGCGTCTTCTGGGTAATGGGTCGCGCTGTGTTCTGAGAACTGTGTGTTCCAGAACACAGCGCGTCCCATTCACACAGCGCTGCGTGACTCGCGCATGCGCAGTAGGAAACGGGCAGTGAAGCCGTAAGGCTCCACTGCCTGTTTCCCTTACAAGGAATGGTGACGCCGGGACCCGAGAGCCGAGGGACGGGTCGGCCTTCGGGCGGCCGTCATCGCGGGCGCCCTGGACAGGTAAGTGGGCTGATTAAGTCAGCAGCTGCAGTGTTTGCAGCTGCTGACTTTTTTTATTTATTTTTTTAAACGGCCCTCCGCTTTAGGGCTGTACCCTCAATCTCCTTTTTCTATCTCAAAGGTGGAACATCAAAGGACTGTTTAGACCCCTGATATCTCACCAAAGCCCCCCGATGGGGCTTCTAAAAAATTGTGGGAAAAAAAAGAAAAAATAATATTGTGGGAAAAAAAATTTTTGAACAGGGTAAAAAATTTAATAAGATAACAAAAAATGAATAAAAATAAATAAAACTGACACCAGTAGATTTTTTATAATAAGCAGAGAGTGTATGAATTTGGGGAGCGGGTGGGGCGGCTACTGGCTTATTTGGCACACCTAGACCACAGGCCACCGACGGTGGTCTCCCTTCGCTCCCAGACTGGAGACCTGATCACAGATCCCGACGCGGTGGCGGGAGAGTTCCGCTCCTTTTTTGCATCCCTATACTCCTCTACCAATGACAAATCCCAGGAGGACATTGAAACGTTCCTGGCCGGTATAGAACTACCCGCCTTGACTGGACCCCAAGTAGAATTGCTCGACGCCCCCATTACTGAAGATGACATATCCGCTGCCATATCTCACATCAAGCCCTCTAAGGCCCCTGGCTCGGACGGCCTGCCCCTTGAATTTTACACTACATACCGGGAGACACTTCTCCCTAGACTGCAGGAATTATTCTCCCACATCTACTCCACTGGTGTCTTACCACAGACCATGCGCGAGGCATATATCGTACTGATACCTAAACCCGGTAAGAACCCCGAGTTTCCGGAAAACTATCGCCCGATATCTCTCCTCCAATTGGATATAAAAATCCTTGCCAAAATTCTGGCGCTTCGGCTAAATGGGGTGATTCTGACCCTTATCCACCCGGACCAGACAGGGTTCATGCCCTCCTACAACACTGCACATAACCTCCGTAGACTCCATATGCACCTGCAGGCTACCCACGATCAGATGGGATCCAGGGTGGTGGTGTCGTTGGACGCCGCCAAGGCATTCGACTCCGTGGAGTGGAGGTACCTATGGGGCTGCCTTGGGAGATTTGGTTTTGGGCCCAAATTTACCAATTGGGCCTGTTATACCAGAGCCCTACTGCTAAGGTTCTTGTCAATGGTAGGGTCTCGGAGGCTTTCCCCCTGTCCAGGGGGACGCGTCAGGGGTGTCCATTATCGCCCCTCCTGTATGCGATCGCGGTGGAGCCCCTCGCCTCCGCGTTGCGTACGCACCCCGGAATAGGGGGGCTGCGACATGGTCGGCTACATGACAAGCTTAGTCTCTACGCTGATGACATGATGCTGTACCTCGCAGACTCTGGCCCATCTCTGAAGGCAGCCCTGGACACCATTAGTGTATTCGGTGACTACTCGGGGCTACGAATTAACTGGGATAAGTCCCAAATTCTTCCCATAGACTTTGGCCCTCCCACGGCGGAACAAGCCTCCCCCCCCCTTATCCGGGTGAGCTCCCTGAAGTATCTGGGTATTATGATTACCCGCTCCCCCGCGGACTTTACTAAACTTAATATAGAGCCATTAATTGCGACCCTTAAAACCAAAACACAAACATGGGCTAAACTCCCCCTAGGAATAATGGGCCGTATTAACCTGATAAAAATGATTGTACTCCCTCAATTTTTGTATGTCCTCTGGCATGCCCCCATATATTTACCCCTTCAAACCTTTAAAGACATTGAAGCGATCCTTAACTCCTTCGTGTGGGGGCGGAACCGACATAAACTGTCCTGGCAGGTATTGAAATGTCCCACCGACTTGGGCGGCGCAGCGCTACCCGACTTCAACCTGTACTATCTGGCTGCCCAACTCTCTCACTTTTTTCATTTGGACAAACAGGACCGGGAGCGGTATCTGACCCTAGTGTGCTCACCCCTGTCTGCTGGGTACACTCACCCCTACCAAGTGCTATTTAAGACTCCTATGGACCCCGAGGCGCTGCGTAATCGCCCGGGTCTGCTGTATGCTCACTGCAGGATATGGGAATTGGTGGGACGCAGACTGGGACGACCCGCTATACACTCGCACACCCCCCTTTGGCACAATCCGGGATTACCGGAACTGATGTCGATACCAGACTGTGGCCTGTGGTTATCTAAGGGCGTGGCATATCTTTTAGATGTTTACAGTAATCAGGTTCTTAAATCTTTCCAACAGCTTAAAGATGAATTCCATATCCCCAACCACATGTTCTTCAGATTTCTCCAGCTCCGGCATGCCCTTCAGACCCAGTTTCGTGATCATCCCCCGAGTTTGGACCGCACGGACATTTTAGCTACCCTGCTGGGGCAGGACCCCTCCAAACTAATTTCCCTCTTTTATAATGATCTTCTCCGTCCTGTAGCGGCCGCCTCTGCATACAAGCTGAGGGATAGATGGGTCGGGGACGTAGGACACTTGGAGGATGAGGAGTGGGAAGATGCTTTGACTACATGTAAAAAGGTGTCTACCAAACTCTCTGACCGCCTGACCCAAATGTACATTGTTCATAGGGCCTACATCACCCCATCCTGCCTTGCTCGGTTTAATCCGGTACAAGACCCTAGCTGTCCCAGATGCAATGGCTCGCCCGGTACCTTCTTCCACATGCTGTGGTCCTGCCCGGTAATACATGATTACTGGTCCCATATTGTTAAATTTATACATGATGAGATGGGATCCCCCTTGACCATGTGCCCCAAACAGTGCTTACTGGGGATATTCCCAGATCCAGACTTTGACAAGCCCCATATCACTTTTCTACAGGAGGTATTATTTCTTGCCAGGTTGTTGGTGGCAAGGAAATGGATGAGAGGGACACCCCCGAGTGTACAGGAATGGATAGCTACCGTCAATGGTGTCCTTCCTTATAAAAAGGAAATATATGCACATAGGGGCTGCCCTGCTAAGTATGGGAAGATATGGGATATATGGTTAAGCAACGCAGCCACTTGTAATGACATAGAGGTCGATCCCTGATCCCAAATATATTTGTCCTCTGGAGGGTCCGGCCACCTTGGTCTCCCCCCTTCCCCTATCTCCCCCAAGACTGTCCGTAATGTTGCTCTGTACCCCCTGCGCTGTTCTGTTTCAGTGCTTTGCTTTACCCCCTATCCACTTGACCATGTTAATTGTTATTACAATGCACCCTCTTCATTAGTTTGGCTCCTGCTACCAGCTGTTCCCACTCAGCATGATGGTTTATTTTTTGATGTAACTCCGTTTTATTTACGTACTGTATGTATTCTGTACTTTGTGCCTGTAGTTTTTTTTCTCAACCCAATAAACATTTTGTTTGTAAAAGAAAAAACTGACACCAGTGGCGGAACTACCAGGGTCACAAAGGTTGCACTTGCAACCGGGCCCTGGCATTCGACCACTGGGCTTGGATTGATGGGCCTCCACCGAGGGTCTGGGGGGCCCTTCATGGTTTCTTGCACCAGGGCCCTGAATGTTCTAGTTACTCCACTGCATATGACCATTGATGTTAGAAGCCAATCAGAAGAGCATACTTGGTTTGATTCAAATTTTTCCACTTTTGTTGGGAAAAAACTTTCCCCTCTGGGTGATCTATGTACACTGCAGTGATTTTAACAAATTTTGTTGCAGATTTTTACCATTTATTATTCTGAAGAGATAGCAGTTGCGTGGAGGGATTATATAAATATCAATCAGCTGCTGCACTTGCATGGCTCTAATGAAGAAAGTGGCAGGGTCTGCATCCCCTTAGACATAATTCCCCTTTGGGGGTATCTCATCAAAAATGACATTGTTGATGCCCAAAATCTGACTTGGTTTCTGGGAAAAACAGAGAGACAATCACACAAGCAGGACCTTTTATTTTGGGGGGGGGGGGACATTATCTATACCATCTGTGTAAAGAATACCTCCCGGTAGCCATATTGCATTTTATAGAAAATTACAGAGCTGCAGATTGAAAACCAAAAGTAATTATTAATATAATTTAATTACAATAAGACCTGTGTAGCAATTTTATATGCTATATTGTTATTATTTTTTTTTATATTTGCCAGTTGCTATTTTTCCCATGAAAGTGGAGTTACCCTTTAAGCCTACAGAGTAAAATACAGACATGGAGGATGGCAAGGATGTCCTGAAAGACAATGGATGGCTAATAACTTGAGGTATGCAGTGTCTAAAAATATGTACAAAGTTGAAGACTACAGAATAAAATACAAAGAGGGCAAAGGACATACAGAATTTGGCTACTGGCTATATGATAAATAAAGAGGAAAATGTAAAACAAAAGTGTTATGCCGCGTACACACGATCGGAATTTTGGTCGGAAAAAGCTCTGATGGTTTTTCTGACGGAATTCCAACGGGATTCCGCTCAAGCTATCTTGCATACACACGGTCACACAAGTTTTCAACTTTCGACTGTCAAGAACGCAGTGACGCACAACACTACGACGAGTCGAGAAAATTAAGTTCAATGCTTCTGAGCATGCGTTGAATTGTTTCCAAGCATGCTTAGGAATTTTGTGCGTTGTAATTTGTACAGATGATCAGAATTTCCTGAAATTTCTCCGACCGAAAAATTGAGTACATGCTCTCAATCTTTCGCTGGCCGAAATTACGCCAGCAAAAGTCCGATGGAGCATACACACGATCGCATTTTCTGACCAAAAGCTCTCATCTTTTTGCTGGTGGAATTTCCGATCGTGTGTAGGGGGCATTACTGTGAAAATTCAGCAATCTGGTGTGTTCAGAACAAGCTCCTTTTGTATTACCTTACTTCAATGTTTTCTTTACACCTTGAATGAAATATTGGAGTGAAAATTGGGCAGGGGGGTTTCTTGTCCCTCATTTAAGGCCGGGTTCACACCATTGTGAATTGGATGCAGGACCTCCACATCCAACTTGCAATAGCAGGAGATTTTGACCGGCTCTCAATGGAGCTGGATCACATGTCTTCGCAGCAGGTCCGGTGCATTTTGCACAAAAAAGCTGTGCGTCTTTTGGACCTTTTCGGGTCAGAATTTAGCCTGAAATTTAAGGCTGAAATCGGACCTGAAACGGTGAACCAGCACACACTGGAACCCTGCTGTGAGCCGCATGCGGCTCATATGTGAACCCAGCCTAATTGGTTCTCTCTCTCCTCTAGACTTTTTTAAATTCATTCACATGGGTGGTGTTCTGCCCCTATGAAAAGGAAAACCATGGTGGATCACTTCTCAGAGGGTGGTAGAGTAAGACATTCAAGAGGTGATTCGGCTGAAACTGCTAGCCAAGCTTTTGGCTCATGGTTGCTGGATGGTCTCATTCACTTGCACGGGTCGTGTTTGGCGGCAGTACTGTGATTGCCAAACATGACAATTTTAATGTGCTGCAAAGCAGTGTGGCCGAGATAGTATGTACTACCTCCTTCACCTGCCACTGCACATTTTAGGTGGGCGACCAGGGGGCTTTAAAAATTAAGTTCATCCACCTCTAACATCAGAACGTGGTGCTGGAAACTCATGATCCATGTGTGTTTCCCCAAACCACATCCAAAATGCACAGCAGCAGGTGTTAGCACAATGCTAACAACACCCCAAACACAGGTCACAAACGCAGTGCATTTGCCTGCACCAGAACGCATGGTACAGAAGTATCAGGTGATCTGATTGCTCTGTGTTTTGTAAAGTAGTGCATGCAGTAGTGTTTGATGAGGTCCGGCACAATATCAGCCTATTCCCTTGAAATCACACTGCACCCGGATTGAATGTGAATCGCACAGCACATTCTTGTGCGATTCATGTTATGAACCAGCCCTTAGAGCAGGGGCGGCCCGTGCATTAAGGGCACATGGGCACCGCGCCCTCTATCCTAGCCACCCCCCTATATGCATAATGGATAGATTCATGCATTGCATGAATCTATCAATAGCCGCAGCTTCCACCCCTATTTAAGCATCTGACCCCATTTCGGATGCTGGGCACCTAAATTACAGCGGTGGGGGGGGGGGGGGGGGTTTGAAGCACCTGATTAGAGCCATAGGCTCTAATAGGCTTCAAAATAGGGTGGACTCGGAGCACAGAGCATTTCGCTCCGAGTCCACCCAGGTGTGTAAGAAAAGCAAAAGAATATCTGACTAACACTGAATCGCCTCTCCACTAATCAGTAAGCACGATATACTGATTGGTTGAAAGGTTAGGCGATCCTTTTGGACGACTTGGAGGAGGGGAAGAGACGCACGGCGGAAGCCGCTTGATCTCAGAAGGATACAGAAGACACTGCAAGATGCTTGCTGTAGCCTGTCCCTGATGTGCCCAATAATCCCAGATGTGCCCCCCGATGCTCACCCGCTGGTGGAATGGCAAACAGCACGGGAGGGGGGGTTTGAGGTGCCGCCCCTCCACAACAAAAAAAAAAGAGAGTGCACCAGCCGCCACTGCCTTATGGCCCGTACACACAATCCGAAAATAGTTTTTTATGATAATTGGATCATTAGTACAGAGCTTTTGAGAGCCAGCCGATCATGACAGTTCATCCAAAAATGCACTAAAAATATTCTCATACGATACCAGATCGTACGATTTTCATTTAATCAGTACAGTATTTAATCAGTATTTTGTCCAAAAATACAATACAACACATGGCATCACTGATTTTTTTTTTTTTTATTGTGTCATGCGAGAATTTTCCTAACTTTTAGTAAACTCTTAAGGTTCAATATACAACAAAAAAAGAAAACTGACGATCTGTCATTCGATTTTGGGATTGTGTGTACGGGGCATTTAGTTTCTTTTTTTTTTGTTTTGTTTTGTTTTTTGTTTCCCCTTTCCTGCTGCACTTCCTAGTCTTCATACGCCAAAGAAATGTTGTGAATGTATCCATTTCCTTGATACATAATTACTGTACAAGGATACTTACCATAACATAATTGTGATCTCTGGCTTGTTTATACAAGTTACAAAGGGTGCCATTGTACGATGTTCTAGGCGCAGTAATTTCCATAGCATGTTTATGTAAAATAACTGACACATTTAATTTAATTTATGCGACAGTAGTATTTTCCTCTTTTTATTGAGATATTACCTGTCATTTTATTGGTTTTGCTGTTTAGTAATGAGGTGTTGTGAGCTTTGGTTTTTGTATGTAAGATATTATTATCTCCGAGTCTGCTCTTCACTGGATTTAGATTCTGTATACAAATACAGGCGAATCTTATAAAATTTGAATATCATCAAAAAGGTAATTTATTTCAGTAATTCAATTTAAAAAAAGTGAAACTCATATTTTATATAGATGTGTTACACACAAAGTGGTAGATTTCAAGCATTTCTTTGTTTTAATTTGAATATTTTGAATATTACATAAGACTAAAAAAAGGTTTTTCAATAGAGAAATGTTGGCTTACTGAAAAGTATGTCCATGTACAGTATAGTAAGCACCAGAAGCATAGCTTGAAACTTGTGGGCCCCGATGCAAAAGTTTATCTGCCCCCCCCCCCCCTCACTATTTAAAATGTGCGTGTAGATACATCCACCACACGCCAAGATACTCAAAGTGGCTTAATGCCGTGTACACGCGACTGGACTTTGACAGCAAAGTTCCAATGGAACCAATCCGTCGGATAATTTGATCGTGTGTGGGCTTCATCTGACCTTTTCTGTAAAAAAAATCTGACGGACTTTAGAAATAGAACATGTTTCAAATCTTTCCGTCGAAACCAGTTCCTATCAAGAAAACTGCTTGTCTGTATGCAGGTCCAATGGACCAACGACAACGCCAGGGCAGCTATTGGCTACTGACTATTGAAGTTCCTTTTTCTAGTCCCGTCGTAGGTCAAACGATCAGACTTTGATGTGATCGCGTGTAGGAAAGTCCGTTTCAGTGGAACTCCGTCAGAGCTCCATCGAAAAGTCAGTCGAAATGTCCATCAAAAAGTCCGGTCGTGTGTACGCGGCATAAGAGTTTTGAGTTCCCAGACTTCCTCTTTACATCAAAGGACAGGGATCACCGCTGGAGAAATAAATTACTTTTTGATTAAGATATACATTTATGAGATGCACCTGTAGATACATCTTGACTCTTCTCTCGTTTTTTTTTATTTGCATTTTTTATGACTTTTTATTATTATATTTATGACTTCTTTGCATCTGTTTTGTAGCCCTGTTGAAGGAGGAGTCTGCTTGATCTCCAAAAAACGCTTTGGATTTTTTTCTGCTGTGAACCAATTTTATAATAAAATCTTTGGACTTTCAGATATTCGTTTGGTGCTCTCATTGGATTCTCTATTGTCAGGCCACTGAAGCAGTGCACTCAAAAGGACATCCCAAACTAACCATCAGCTTCACAGCCTCATCCACAAGTTATTTTTTTTTTAATTATTTTTATTGGGAGAAAAAAAAGAATTTTGGATCAAAAACAGAGCTGTCAGCAATCACTCGTGAGAGAGCGGAGGCGGAGACAGAGCAGCGGTGGAGGCGGAGACAGAGTGACGGCAGACGCAAAGCTGAGGCATTGGTGGAGACAGAGCAGAGGTGGGGGTGGAGGCGGAGACAGAGCGGAGGGGAGATGCTTACTCTTATTGTCATGGAGACCGGCCGCGCATGCGCTAATACAAAGCCTCACCGAATGCTTAACCGAGGAGGATGTTTTACCTTGTGGCCTTGGATACCTGCAGAGAAAAAGAGATAGTGGCCGGGGGCTGCTGTGCAGGCCACATGACAAGGCCTAGCAGGCTGGATTCAGCCCGTGGGCCCTGTGTTTGCCACCTATGTTCTAGAGGATTCTAGAAGAGAGGTAGAGCTGTTTGAGGTGTCTCGGGGAGCCCTAACCAATCCCCAGCTAGAATGGCATAGGGCAGTGATGGCGAACCTTGGCACCCCAGATGTTTTGGAACTACATTTCCCATGATGCTCCACTACACCGCAGAGTGCCAGAGCATCATGGGAAATGTAGTTCCAAAACATCTGGGGTGCCAAGGTTCGCCATCACTGGCATAGGGCATGCCTCCATGATTTACTGAGGGTCAGCCCAGCTGGGGAGGAGTTGTCAGGTGGAAGAACTGAGGATGGAGTACTAGGCTGTCAGGGCCTTTGAGGGCGCTCCCCGTTCGGGGGGGCTGACCTAGGGTCTGGGACTCGGGTGCAGGATGGATCCAGTCAAGAACTCATGAAGGATCTAAACAGAATGCACAGAGAAGTCAGAGAGGACAGAAGGAGCTAGTACTGCTGGTCTTCAGGATGGAACCACCGGCAAGCAGCCAGGAGGGCTGGTGAGTGACATCTTGTATCAGGAGGACTGGGGAGACATGCCAGAGAGGACTGGGAGGAAACAGTCAGAGCAGGGTGTGGAGCCAGTGAGGATTGCAATGTCACAGGCAGTGAAGTCTGGCAGTTGCAGCCAGGAGGGCTGACGGGGCCTGAAGAGTGCTTACTGGGAGCAGTAGTCCACCATAGGTCAGCTAGCACACAAAGACTTCCTATTCTTTTGCTAAATTAAAGGAGACCGCGGTCCCGGCCTGCAGATGCCAATTTCTAGGGCCTGACTGAGTCAGTGTTGGGCCTTACCATGTGCTACCTGTGCCTGGAAGTGAAGTGCTGTGCAGGAGAGAGAAAGAGAGATACAGTCTGCAAGCAAGTGTTGTGCTGGAGGAGACCGGAGCTGTAAAAAGTGTATATCGTTGTCCCAACCAACTGAGATACAATCAACCAATTGCTTGTTCTACTGGGCATCCAATATATTTCCTTCCTATCCAAGTTCAAATCCCTCAATAAAAATACAAAAACAAGCATATGGACTGTTCATTGTCTTCAAAGCAATTGGGAAGTGAATGCTGGGCTGAGCAGGGAGACAGGTGGCCCACAACTTCCAGTAGCCCTTATGGGGGTACCGCTACATGTGCAAGACCCAATGCCTGCTATTGCGCACCACAGTGTGAACAGGGACTTACCCATACCCCTTTATTAGCTTTGTATGTATAACTTCCCTATTAACCCTTTTCTTTACCTATCCCTTTTAAGACCTCTGCCTAACTGCCTTATTACCCCTTATGGGAATATTGTGCCCCTGTCAGGCAGAAGATCACTCCGCCATAACGGAGCAGCAAAGGTGCTGGAATGAGCATTCTGGCAGCCAGATGGTACACAGCCGGGATCTGCGGAACGTCTGAATTTTGTTAAAAAATCCTGGAACAGTCCCACGGAATCTGGAACTATAAGGAGGTATGTAATTGGAATACAGGACACAGCACTGTCACCCCACAACAGGAAGTGCCTGAACAAGGACCTTCATGACATTGCATGGCAGTATTTATATGGAAGCTGCAAAGACTAACTATGAATTCAGTTATTACAATAATATGTTAAATGATATATTTAGTAATTGGGTTTAGATCTACTTTGGTATATAGATGAATACTATACATTCACTCACATAAGAGACGTAAGCCTCGTACACACAATCAGATTGTTGGTAGGGGATTGTCTGTTGACAGACTGTTGACCTAAAATCTGACCGTTAGTATGCTCCTTCGGACAACTGTTGTCCAACTTTCTGCCAACAAATGTTGGCCTGGCAGACTAGTACATTTTCGGCGGACAACGGTCTGTTGGCAGATTTTCGGATGGTCAGTACACAAGTCCATCACATAAAAGTCGAAAGTACAAAGGGTGGCGCTCAAGAGCTGAAATTCCTCGTAGTACGTCACTACGTTCGTGTTTGTTGGCCGACAATCGTGTACCGTTAGTATGCAAGAGAAGTTCCTGGCACACGCCCTTTGGACAAAAATCAGACGCTCGGTTGTTCGACAATCCGATCGTGTGTACGAGGCTTTAGTAGGAGTACTGCCAATTTCCATGCTGTACTTTGTTTTCCAAAAATATCCAGATGCTTGCTTAATTTCACAGGGAGGATCATACTTAATATGTGACAGGCTTAATGTCATCCTTGCTAACTGATACCTGTATTGGATTGTATGACTTAGTATCAGTGTTTACCAAGGAAACACACACAGCTCAGGTATTCATGTAATCCTCTGCTGATGTAATATTAGGAGGAGTCATTTAATATCTTACTACCTGATGAACAGCAACACACATCAAGAAAGCATGCATTGAGCACAATGTATTGAATGGTGGGTTGCTTGTGGCCCACGGTCAATGCGTGTTTGGTGTCCCATGTTTAAATCTGCCTTCAGTTCTCAGCCTTCGAAAAGCAGCCTTCACATACATTATATCACCAAAAGTATTGGAATGCCTGCCTTTACACGCACATGAACTTTAATGGCATCCTTTTCACACGGGGCAGATCCGCTCAGGGGAGTACGCCAGCTCGGTGGGAGATCGCTCCGTTAAATTCCGCTGAGCTGGCGGATGACAGGTCATCCTTCTGAATGAGCGGGGAGGGACCTGTCAAAGCCCCGCTGATCTCTATGGGGAGATTGGACGAAAACGGACAGCATGCCCATTTTCATCAGATCCAATAAGCCAGGCAGATGAACGTATCGCCATACGTCTGTTTTTAGTGGATCGGATGGCAGACGATTGTCAGTGGACATCCGCCTGCCCATAGGAGTCAATGGGTAGCATGCTAGGATCCGCCTGAAAAATAGACAGGCAGATCTGAGCAGGCTTATCGTATGAAAGTGGTCTTAGTCCGTAGGGTTCAATATTGAGTTGGCCCACCCTTTGCAACTATAGCGCCTTCAACTCTTCTGGGAAGGCTGTGCACAAGGTTTAGGAGTGTATCTATCTATAGGAGTGTATCCTCCACCCCAAACGCTCATCCATGTCTTTATGGACCTTGTACAAAGCAAAGACATTAACCAAAACTTTCTTTTCAGGGTGACATTCTGCTTAAGGTGGAGACTGCAGGCAGGTAAGCAGAGGAGATTCAGGAGCTCACGTCTGGTTCGAGGTCAGGCTGGCTGGGCCAGCAGATGGCTGGCAGATTAGGTACAGAATCATTAGCATGTGTGGGGCTGCTATCAGACACACAGATCTAGAGCAAGGTGAGCAGATAGAGGTGTGATCAGAGTGCAAGCTGATGTCATTACAGCATACCTCCAACTGTCCCTGATTTGGAGCAACGTCCCTCTGTCCCTCATTCCTCCTCATTTGGTCTGATCTATATAGTTGTATATAAAATGTACTTTTTATCTATCAAAAAGTGTTATCCAGTGCTAAACCTTTCATCTGATTTCTAAATTGCTACATTTGTAAATTCCAAAAGCCAATATAAAGGAATAGCAGTGGTAAAAAAAAAAAAGCACTTGTGGGTGTAACCAATCTTCTTCTTTTGTACATTTCTCCTTTAAGGGGGCGTGGCAAGGAGTATGTCTTATGCCTGCATAATTTTGCTGATAGGTGTCCCTCATTCCCATCTCAGAAAGTTGGGAGGTATGTTACAGGTGGATAACAGAACAGGTCAAGATGAGCTGGACCAATATCAAAAAGTAAATCAGGGAATGCTGAACACAGATTAATAGGTAATGCTTAAGACAAGTCAGCACTGGCCATATTCAGCTATCCATTTTGAAAAGTCCACTAAAGCCGCGTACACACGTAGCCGTCTGTCCGACGTACTTAGTCTGGCGGACTTCCCACCAGACTGTTCGTCGGACTTTCCGAACGGGCTACTTGCCCCCACACGGCACTTTTTGAGCGGACTAATACGGCGTACTAAGTCCGCCGTACTATCCACCCTACTTTTGAAATGAACGGACTCGCCCACACACGCGGAGGAAAGTCCGCTCATTTCGAGCGCGTCTCCAGGTAGGCGGGGCCTGCGAAGGAGACGTCGCTGGCCCCGCCACCTGGTATGGACTTAAAGGGAACCCCAATGCCGAATAAAAATCGGCGTGGGGCCCCCCCAGGTCCACATCAGACCCTTGTCCGAGCACACTACCCAGCCGGCCAAGAAAGGGGGGACGAGCGAGCGCCCCCCCCCTCCTGAGCCGTACCAGTCCGCGTGCTCTCAACATGGGGGGTGCCTTGGGGAAGGGGGGGCCTCGCGGCCCCCCACCCCAAAGCACCTTGTCCCCATGTTGATGAGGACAAGGGCCTCTTCCCGACAACCCTGGCCGTTGGTTTCGGGGTCTGCGGGCGGGGGGCTTATCGGAATCCGGGAGCCCCCTTTAATTGTGCCCCCCACCTTTCTAGCGACAGGCGGCGACAGAAGACCGGGCCACCGCCTGTAAAAGAGCTAGAAGAAGGCGCGGTGGCCCGGCAGAAGAACCAAAGAGGGGGACAAGACCCCCGAAGTCGGAAGAAGAGGCCGGCGGCGAGGAAGAAAGCCGGACTCCTCCGCTAGCAAAAGAGCTACAAGAAGATAGCGGAGGAGTCCGGCGAGAAGACCCCCAAAGACGGAAGACCCCCGGAGCTGTGCAATAAAGTATTTTATCTCGTGTGTTGTGTTTTTTTTGTACTTTTTTTCACAGGTGAATGGGTAGGGGTACATTGTACCCCATACTCATTCACATAGGGTGGGGGCCGGTATCCGGGGGCCCCCTTATTAAAGGGGGCTCCCGGATTCCGATAAGCCCCCCCGCCCGCAGACCCCGACAACCAACGGCCAGGGTTGTCGGGAAGAGGCCCTTGTCCTCATCAGCATGGGGACAAGGTGCTTTGGGGTGGGGGGGCCGCGCGGCCCCCCCTTCCCCAAGGCAACCCCCATGTTGAGGGCACGCGGCCTGGTACGGTTCAGGAGGGGGGGGGGGGCGCTCGCTCGCCCCTCCTTTCCTGGCCGGCCGGGTAGCGTGCTCGGACAAGGGTCTGTTGTGGACTTGGGAAGGACCCCCACGCCGATTTTTTTCGGCGTTATGGTTCCCCTTTAAGTCCATACCAGGTGGCGGGGCCGGCGGCGTCTCCTTCGCGGGCCCCGCCTACCTGGAGACCCGCTCGAAATGAGCAGACTTTTCTCCGGGCGGGAAAAGTCCGCTCATTTCAAAAGTACGGCGGACTGGCATACACACGGCCGGATTGTCCGCTGAAATGCGAGTCCGGCGGGAAGATTGGAGTGCAACACGGCATTCTAAGTCCGCCGTACTTTCGGGTCAAAAAAGTATGCCGGAGGCTACACACGGGGGGATTGTCCGGCGGACTTGAGTTTGCCGGACTTTTCCACCCGCTTGTTTGATCGTGTGTACGCGGCATAAGAATGACAAGGATGTTTGCATGAGCAGTCTTGCACATGTTCACGCGGATTTTCTATGCGCTAGGTCATGCACAAACCAACCTGCGCTTGCACATGAATGCTCATAAAGAATCAGCACAAACTTCCATACTGGTGTGACCTTCCAGGTCTAGAACAGGTATATAATTCCCCATCCTAGATGAGTATACTTATCTGAATACGATGGCCGTTGATTTTTACTGGTTCTCCCTGAAACAGCACAGTGGCTACCAGCCACCCAAGTCATAGCTGCCAACTGCCCCTGATTTCGAGGAACTGTTCCTGATTTTGAACAAAGTCCCTCTGTCCCTCTTACCTCCTTATTTGTCCCTCATTTTGGTCTGATCTATATAGTTGTATATAGGGATGAGCCGAACACCCCCTGGTTCGGTTCGCACCAGAACTTTCGAACGGACCCCAAATTTGTACGAACGTTAGAACCCCATTGAAGTCTATGGGACTCGAACGTTCGAAATTAAAAGTGCTAATTTTAACGGCTAATATGCAAGATACTGTCCTAAAAAGGGTTTGGGGACCTGGCTCCTGCCCCAGGGGACATGGGTCAATGCAAAAAAACCTTTTAAAAACATCCGTTTTGGCGGGAGCACTGATTTTAATGACGATTAAAGTGAAAAAAAAAAGTGAAATATTCCTTTAAATATTGTGCCTGGGGGGTGTCTGTAGTATGCCTGTGAAGTGCCACGTGTTTCCCGTGTTTAGAACAGTCCCTGCACAAAATTACATTTAATGGAAATAACTTCATTTAAAATTGCTTGCGGTTTTAATGTTATATCTGGTTCCTGCAATATGGTTTAAAATCATTGAGAAAAATGGCATGGTAGCCCTCGCTGCCCATTACCAGCCCCTTTGGGTCTTGTATGCATATTAAGGGGAACCCCGTACCCATATTAAAAAAAGGAAATATGTGTGGCCCCCAGGCCCTATATACTCAGAACAGCAGTATACAGGCGGTGCAAACAAGACAGGGACTGTGTAGGTTTGTTGTGTTAAGTTGAATCTGTTTGTAATTTTCAACTGGTACATTTTTAAAGTGTAGCTCCAGTCAAAAAAACTATTTTTAAGCTTTTTGGAAAACATAGGGAAGGGTTATCACCCCTGTATAATTTGTTTTGCCGTCCATCTTTTTCAGAGCACGCAGACAGCACGCACAATCTCCTACCGCTGACTGCAAGCTCTATTTAAAACGAGCAAGATAGTTAGCTATATAGGTGGATATAGCGGTGTATACTGCGTTCAGAGCACGCAGACAGCACGCACAATCTCCTAACACTGACTGAAAGCTCTATTTAAAACGAGCAAGATATTTAGCTATATAGGTGGATATAGCAGTGTATACTGCGTTCAGAGCACGCAGACAGCATGCACAATCTCCTAACACTGACTGAAAGCTCTATTTAAAACGAGCAAGATATTTAGCTATATAGGTGGATATAGCGGTGTATACTGGGTTCAGAGCACACAGACAGTACGCACAATCTCCTAACACTGACTGCAAGCTCTATTATAAAAGATAGATATATCGCTAGATATATAGGTGAATATAGGGGTGTATACTGCGGTCAGGGCACGCAGACAACAACCACTACAGAAGAGCAAGAACGAAAAATTGGCCGATAACGATCGGTGTATACTGTGTTGAAGGTACACAGAACACCCACTAACTGCTACAGATGCCAACACATTACACAAGGCCGCCACGCTGGCGGCCTTATATAGTGTGGGGCGTGTACTACACAGCCTGACCTATGATTGGCCACAGGCATCCTGCCTGTGGCCAATCATGGCTCTCCTCGCTGCCGGCACTGTGATTGGCCAAGCATGCGGGGTCACAGTGCATGCTTGGCCAATCATGAGCTAGCAATGCATTGCGCCATCACAGTGCATTGTGGGCCGTGAGCGCCACACGAATTTGGCGCAAACGGCCCATAACGTTCGGAATTCGCCGAACCGGCGAACAGCCGATGTTCGAGTCGAACGTATGTTCGACTCGAACACGAAGCTCATCCCTAGTTGTATATAAAATGCAGTATTTATCTATCAAATAGTGTTTCACGGTGCTAAACATTTCATCCAATTTTTGAAGTGTTGCATATGTAAATTGAAAATGCCAGCATAAAGGAATAGTCGTGTTAGAAAAAAAAAAGCACTTGTGGGTTTAACTAATCATTTATTTTTTTTATAATTCTCTAGGGGGGTGTCCTATGCCTTCAAACTTTTGCTAATAGGTGTCCCTTGTTTACAACTAAAAAAATTGGAAGGTATGAACAATTTTTCACTCTGGCTCCAAAGAACAGTCTAGGGGTTGTCTTTTTTTGTGATTTAGTGCTGGGGAAACTTGGAACACGATAGGTATTGGGGCAAAGGATACTTCAAACTGCTCAGAAGATGATAGAGAACAAAGGACAGTCTTTCTAGAAGTAGCAGTAGTGGCTAATAGTAAACAGGCCAAAGCCTAAGGGCCGGTTCACACTGCAGGCGAGGCAAGGTGACACCGACTTGCCTCGCCGCGACCTCAGCGGCAACTTGCAGATGACTTCTGTATAGAAGTCAATGCAAGTCGCCCCGAGGTCGCCCAGAAGTAGTACAGGAACCTTTTTTCTGAGTCGGAGCAACTCGAGTCGCTCCTCTCAGAACGGTTCCATTGTACAGAACGGGGGCGACTTGTCACACTGCGGCGAGGCGAGTCGTTTCGCCTCGCATCGCCCGCAGTGTGAACCGGCCCTTACAGTTGAAGACCATGGTGCAAGTCTTTGAGCGTCTGGTTAACTTGCGCCACTGCACAGCTAGCGGTACCCAGTGCAGCGTCTAGCCCACAGTCTCAGGGATCAGTTTAGGGTCACTACTCACAATTCCCCAGGACAGCTGCCTCCTTCCAGCTTTCTTCAGACACAACCCAGTGAGTGAGATGGTGCCTCTCAGAACCGGATCCCTTGAGGTGTGGTTCTGCAGTCAGCTCTGAGCAAATTTCATTTGAGCCTTTGGTTATAGCACCTCTGAGGCCTCCTAGAGCAACGGTTCAGTCCATGGGTTCTCTGGCAGCAGCAGCCCCTGCACCTCTGGAACCCTCCTGAGTCCTCCAGGCTCAAACTATTCACCTATATTTCAGTCCCCTTTTAGAGACTTACTCTTCAGGGATTAACCAGAACCCAAAACATGTTCAGCTCTGGACCAGCCTTTCTCAACCTTTTCAACACTGTCTCAGAGAACCCCTGCTAAAAATGACTATCTATACATTAGTGGGATGGTCAATGGGAACAATGCTCCTTACACTTGTGGTCATTGGGAAGAATTACTCCTTTACAAAAAGATAAAAAGATCAATGGTGTCAGTAGGAACTTATCTGAGAGGCAGAAATTGCTCATTGTTCCATGAACCCCTAGTAACCTTTCAAGAAACCGTAGAGTTTCATGGTTGAGAAACCCTGCTTTGGAAGCTTCTTCCAGAAGCAGGGGGAAGTAATCAAACTCCCAGCCTGTGAGACTCTGAACAGGCCTGAATAAACAACCAATTCTCCCTTGACTACAGAAGGAGGTAAAGCTAAAGTTGTCTAGCAACCTATGCTAGGAGGGTGCGACATAACATACCATGCATACACTTATTAGGTCATAATATACTGACCACTCATGGCAGCACTGAAGGCGTGAAGGTAGGGTTGCCAACTTTTTATCAAGTCAAGTCCGAACACTTTAGCGGCCCACTTTTTTATTTATTTTTTTACAGTATATAGTACATATATTTTTTGATTAAATAACGAGTCCCCTCTTACATCAGAGTCCACAGAGTTCCCCTTTTAAACCTGAATCTGCAGAGTTCCCCTTCACATCTGAATACACAGAGTTTGCTCTTACATCTGCTCTGCAGACTGATGTAAGGGAGAACTCTGGGGACGCTAACATAAGGGATGCTCTGGAAACCCTGATTTGAGGGGAAAAACTGAGAACACTGATGTACAGAGAGGGCTCTGATGTAAGGGGGAACACTGTGGCCTCTGGTATAAATGGGAACTCTGATGTAAGGGGTGCTCTGAGAACTCTGATTTACCATAGCGTATTCACTCAGGGCAGGAGAGAGAAGGAGGGAGACTTCAGTCACAGAATGGGATGGATGGTGAGCTCATTCACCTCTTGGCAATCACCACCTCCCATCCAGATTTATCTGCATCTGCTGGGCTTCAAATGTTCATCCACCACTTCCCCCTTCTTTATTGGATTGGAGTGTGGGTAGACATAGATAGATAGGTGCAGGAGGAAGAGGAGCAGATCAAGCCCTCTCTCTCCCGTCCGCATGTGTTTGTTAGTCCTGGCACTGGGCAGTGTGAAAGAGAGTGTAACAGACACTCTCGGATTAGACAGCTGCAGCCAGCAACCCTGTTGGGAAGCCATGGTCCAGTCTGAATAATGTGTCTGGGATTCAGGTGGTCTGAAACCTGGATACATGATTCAAGACCCGAACTGTCTGGGTGAATCCTGGACAGGTGGAAACTCTACGCGAAAGGAGACCCTCTAATCTTTTTCAAAGCAGCCCTCAATAATACAAACAATAGAAGTTTAGAGGGTTATTTTCCATTTACCTCCTCCAAGACTCTAACCATGACAATGTATAATGTTATACCATGTCAACAATGTAAATTAGGCATCTATGAGGACTTCCTTCTGATTCCTACCAGCAGCTAGGGATGAGCTCGGTGTTCGAGTCGAATGCATGTTCCACTCGGACACCAGCTGTTCGCCCGTTCACGAAGCCAGAACTCTGTGGGCCGTTCGCGCCATATTCGTGTGACACTCACGGCCCACAATGCACTGCACCATCGCAGTGCATTGCTGGCTCATGATTGGCAAAGCATGTACTGTGACCCCGCATGCTTCGACAATCACAGCGCCGGCAGCGAGGAGAGCCATAATTGGCCACAGGTATAATTGGCCAATTATAGCTCAGGGGTTTAGTGCACGCCCCACACTATATAAGGCCGCCAGCGTGGCGGCCTTGTGTAGTGTGTTGCGGCGGTCAGGGAGAAAGCAGGATAGGCAGGGACAACGTGTTCTTTTCTTGTGAACCTAGAGCAGTTAAAGTGAGTGTTGTGTGCCTCCAGCACAGTATACACCTGAAGCTACCCCTTATTACTGGTGTTCTGTAATACAGGCATCTGCAGCAGTTAAAGTGGGTGTTGTGTGTCTCCAGCACAGTATACACCTGAAGATACCCCTTATTACTGGTGTTCTGTAATACAGCCATCTGCAGCAGTTAGCAGTTGTTCCACCACCACGCCTCTAAAATTCTACTACTGGTTGTGACACACCTCTCTCCTCCACCCCCTCCTCTTCTTCCTCCATGGCCTCTTCCAGTGCTTTGTCCTCAGAACCAGCGGTGCTCCGTAGGCGTTCAAGGGGCTACGCAAGTACGCAGGCAAAAAGATGCCATGCCGTGCTTGCACTGGTTTGTTTGGGGGACAGGAGCCACACTGAGGCAGATATTTTGTCAGCTCTGCAGGGGCAGGCCAAGAGGTGGTTGACGCCACCCCAGCTTAAGCCAGGAATGGTGGTTTGCGACAATAGCACCAACCTCTTCCGACAGGGACAACTGGCCCATGTGCCCTGTGTGGCTCATGTCCTTAACCTGGTGGTGCAGTGGTTCTTGGGCAGGTACCCGGACTTACAGGATGTCCTGAGCCAGGCCAGAAAAGTCTGTATGCATTTCCGCCGATCATTTAATGCCAACGTTGGCCATGCTGCAGTGGCTGCACAAGCAGCAGAGGGCCATCACTGAGTACCTGTGCGACTACGGCACCAGGACAGAGTCAGGGGAGCTCGTTTTTTTTTTCACCACGCCAGTGGGGCATGATCAGGGATGCATGCACTGACTGTCCTGTCACCATTTGAGGAGGCCCCGAGGATGGTGAGCAGTGACAATGCATGCATCAGTGACACTGTACCTCTTGTCCACCTGTTGGAGCATACACTGCGTGGAATAATGGACAAGGCACTTGAGGCAGAACAGAAGCAGGAAGAGGAGGACTTCCTTCCCTCTCAAGGCCCCCTTTATCCAGAAAGTGTTCCTGCTGTCCCACCCATCACACAGGAAGAGGAGGCTTGTGTCAGCATGAAGGTGGAGCCTGGCACTCAGCATCAGCAGCAGAAGTCTTTTAGGGATGATTTACAGTCCCAAGAAACCCGTGGACTTCTACGTGGCTGGGAGGAGATGACTGCGAATCATGTTGTCCTTAGTGACCCAGAGGACTCCGGACCGAATGCCTCAGCTAACCTACGCTGCATGGCCTCCCTGATCCTGCAAAGCCTGTGAAAGGATCCTCGTTTTCTTTGGATCAAGGAGAGGGACCATTACTGGCTGGCCACTCTCCTTGATCCACGGTACAAGGGTAAGGTTGCGGACCTTATCTTACCTTTGCAGAGGAAATAGAGGATGAGACATCTCTGGGAGACCTTGCAGAAAGGTCTGTGCAACGCGTTCCCAGAGACTGGGAGGTTACAAACTCCTCGTCCGGGATAACGTGTTGCTTAGGCTTTGGTCAGTCACAGAAGGAGCGGTGGAGAAGGTGGCCATCTGACCGATGCGTTCAGACAATTTTTTAGTCCGCAGCCCCAAGGTATGATCGGTTCCAGCAACAATCACCAGCGTCTGATTTACATGGTGCAGCAATACCTCCTATGGGCAAGGTCAGACTTGGACACCTTTTCCACCGAAAATCCTCTGGCTTACTGGGTCTTGAGGGTGGATCACTGGCCAGAGCTTTCACAGTATGCAATTGAGCTACTGGCCTGTCCTGCATCCAGTGCTCTTTCGGAACGCACTTTCAGTGCTGCTGGAGGCTTTGTAACCGATCACAGAGTGCGCCTGTCCACCGACTCGGTTGATCAACTGACCTTCATAAAGATGAATCAGTCTTGGATCACCACCAGCTACCAAGCACCTGAAGCTGATGTAACCAAATATATATATTTTTTGAAATGTCACATCCCTTCAAGACTGCCTATGATGATCCTGCTGATGGCTTGGAAGAACATTTTTGGTTCTGTGTGAAGCCACCAGTGGCTAAGGCCAAATTTTTCAGCCCCTGTTTAACAGGAGCATGTAATTCCAATTTTTGATATAATATTTCACAGCAAGGCCCGTTCCTGCACTCACCAAGAGTAACTGTGAGGACTTATAGTTTTGTGGCAGTGGTATCAGCACCACCATCACAACCACCAAAGGCCCAATTTTTCTACCACGCTTCAACAATGGCATGTAATTACAATTCTTGATATAATTGTTCACAGCAGGGCACTCCAGCGCCCACCAAGAGTCACTTTGAGGGCTTACAGTGTTGTGGCAACACCAACACCTTATACCCACATTTCTGCAGAGCATATAGGGCAGGCCCCTACTTTCAAACATCCAACTTACAAATGTCTCCTACTTGCAAACGGAAGAAGACAACAGGAAGTGAGATGAAAAAAGACGGACAGCCCAAAAAATTATACAGGGCTGATGACCCTTCCCTATGTTTTCCAAAAAGCTTAAAAATAGATTTTTTGACTGGAGCTACACTTTCAAAATGTACCAGTTCAAAATTACAAACAGATTCTACCGAACACAACAAACCTACACAGTCCCTGTCTTGTTTGCACTGCCTGTATACTGCTGTTCTGAGTATATAGGGCCTGGGGGCCCCACGCCTTTCCTTTTTTAAATTTGGGTACGGGGTTCCCCTTAATATCCGTACAAGACCCAAAGGGGCTGGTAATGGGCAGGGGGGCTACCCATGCCATTTTTTCTCAATGATTTTCATCCGTATTGCCGGAACCAGATATTACATTAAAACCGCAAGCAGTTTTAAATTACTTTTTTTCCGTTAAATGTAATTTTGTGCAGGGACTGTTCTAAACACGGGAAACACGTGGCACTTCACAGGCATACTATAGACACCCCCAGGCACGATATTTTAAGGAATATTTCACTTTTTTTCACTTTAATCGTCATTAAAATCAGTGCTCCCGAAAAAACAGCCGTTTTTTAAAAAAAATTTGGCATTGACCCATGTCCCTTGGGGCAGGAGCCGGGTCCCCAAACCCTTTTTAGGACAATATCTTGCATATTAGCCATTTAAAATGAGCACTTTTTATTTTGAACGTTCGCGTCCCATAGACTTCAATGGGGTTCTAATGTTCGTACGAATTTTCGGTCGGTTCGAAAGTTTTGGTGCGAACCGAACCGGGGGTGTTTGGCTCATCCCTACCGGCAGCCATACATTATTAGGCCCATCTTCTTGGACTGTCTTTCTGGTGTGTAGCTTGACCCTTTATCAAGATTCTCCTAAATTACTTCATATCTATAATGAAATCTGTCTCGTTGAGTTTTTAATCCTTCTTTCGAAAGAATTACAAAACAAAAGGATTGTGACAATGTGCAAAGGGGTAGAGGGTGGTAGCTCAAATCACGCCATCAGAATTTTGACGTCATTAACTAAAAGCTAACTGATATGATAGGCTACTGGGTGCATTTAATTAAAAACAGGGTCTTTGGTTTCCTCCTGAGGGTCTTATAAATGGTACAATACATAATTAACAATGGGATGAATGTGGTCACCAACAGACATTTTTGTGTTATTTGCACATGTTTAAAAAATCATTTTAGGCAAGAAGATTTCAAAACATTATATATTTTCTGAAAGCAGAGAACCTAGAGAATAACATAGTGGCAGTTCCAATTGTTTATGTCACAACGGTATTTGCTTAACGGTTTGTGAAATGAAAAATTTCAATAAAAAAGATTAAAAAAAGTTAATTTTAGGATGCACAAATGCAATATTACCCACAACAGTAAAATCAGTCTGCATATGCAGTAATAGCTTTACCGCCGCCGACGCCTCGGTGTGAAAAGGGGCTTTACAGCCTCCATTTAGAGACACATTTAGGGGTTCATCCCCCAGAACTTTCAATCCACTCACCATTCACATGGTTGCGCTTTTATGTATCAATGTATCAGCATGCAGATGCATGCCTTTTCATTTAAATTTTAAACTTTAGTCTTTTTCATCAGATGCTTTAGCGCTGAACATTATACTAATATTGTATATGTGTTTCTTCTTAACTCCATAAAAGCCTATGGGGTTGACTTACTAAAGACAAACAGACTGTGCACTTTACAAAGAGCAGTTGCTCCAGAGCTTAGTAAATGAGCAGAAGCTCTGCTGACTTCCATCATCCAATCATGTGCAAGCAAAAATGCTATTTTTTAAAATTTTCCTTGCTTGTTATTGGATATTCTTTACAAAGTGAAGCTTTACCTTATAAGCTCTGGAGCAACTACACTTGCAGAAAGCAACTGCACTTTGCAAAGCGCACAGCCTATTTGCCTTTAGTAAATCAACCTCTATGTGTCCATGTACACATTGAGGGTTATTTACGAAAGGCAAATCCACTTTGCACTGCAAATGCACTTGGAAGTGCAGTCGCTCTAAATCTAAGGGGCAGATCTGAAATGAGGGGAAGCTCTGCTGATTTTATCATCCAATCATGTCGTACACTGGTAATCAATCCTCGTACACTGGTCCGGCCAGAGTCATCGCTCCCGGAGTTATTTCCAGGTATCACAGGCTCTGGCACTCTGATTGGCCGGTGCTGGTAATGGCACACTAGCGGAAGCAACGCCACAGACGTGCCATTGCGTTCGTTCGCATGTGCCGATGACGTCAGCACAAGCAGATACAGTGGATATCTCCTAAACCAGTGAACCTTGGCACACCAGATGTTTTGGAACAACATTTCCCGTGATGCTCAACTACACTGCAGAGTGCGTGAGCATCATGGGAAATGTAGTTCCAAAACATCCGGGATGCCAAGGTTCACCATCACTGTCCTAAACATGCAGGTTTACGAGATATAGGGTAGCTACAGGTAAGCCTTATTATAGGCTTACCTGTAGTAAAAAGTTGATTGCAAATGCCTCGTACATGCGACCAGACCTTCCGGCAGACTAAGTCCAACGGTCTTCCTGACGGACTTTTCAGCGGACTTCCAAACGAATGGACTTGGCCACACATGAACAGACTAAGTCCGTTCCAAAATCTGTTCCTTTTGCACGTGATGATGTACGATGGGACTAAAAAAGGAAGTTCAATAGCCTGTAGCCAATAGCTTCCCTTGCGTCGTATTTGGTCCGTCAGACCAGCATACAGACAGACGGTTTTCCCGATTGGAATTGAGTCTGTTGGACAGATTTGAAACATCTTCTATTTTCTAGGTCCGTCGGATTTTTAAAAATGAAAAACGATCAGACTAGCCCACACACGATCGGATTGTCCGACGGACTGATTCCGTCGGACCTAGTCTGCCGGAAAGTCCGGCCGTGTGTATGTGGCATAAGGGTTTACAACCACTTTCAGGAGACTATCAGAGACTAGGGACATGAGACAACTGGTCTTCACAACAATTAGGGGCCCTTTACAAATCGGTGCTCCATGTACTGACTGCTGGGGCCCAAGGGCCACACTTCAAATACCAAAGGGCCACATATGGCTCTCAGGCCACAGGTTGGGCACCGGGGACATACCATATAGTGCGAAAGTGAACATTGTTGATTGTTAACTGTATCAGGGTTTGGTTACTACTTAGTAAACAATATGTGTTTTGGGGACCTTTTGTATTGCAGGGCAAATCTTTTCAGGGGTAGTAACTAAGAGGGGGTACATGTGCTTTTCTACTACATTCATTTACCCAATCCTTCTGATAATTTTACATTATACCATAGAGGGGAAAAAATTAAACTCGCCTGTCCTGTGTCCCTTGTTAATTTTACATTGTTTTTTTTTTTAAATGTAACCGCCTACTCCCAAACTGTCATTTGAAGTAAAACACATAGCCAAGTATTATTCTCCACAATTTTTTTATTGTGCATTAAAAAAAGAAAACAAAATTAGACATGCTATCTGCCAATAGAACTTTAACAAAAGTGTATTCTATGCATCCAAAAATATAGAAAATAGAACAAATCATTATTCAACCAAAAAAGGGGGTCAACAATGCCAATAGTTGGTGAAAGCAGGGGTCCGTCATCCGGAGATAATTCCAAAAATCATCTAGATTATTCTCCTGGAGCTCCCACAGCAAAGGCATATGACATAATTGGTCACGATTAATAAAGCAACCAATTTTTTGGTCCAAGAACTCCTCCTCCTGTTCCTGGACTGGACTGTGGTCAAAGCAATAACTCCAAGGCCAATAATAAATAACACGTTATCTCCTCCGATTCCGCAACATGTCTGGTTGACGAACAGCCATTCAGAAAAAAACTGAAAAACACAAAATTAAAAGCGCAAAATGAAAAGTGCAAATCAACATTTACCAAACTTCTACTAACACGAAAATCGCAGAAGGAGCCCAAAGGGTGACGCCTGACAATTGAACTTCCTCTTTATCGGCTCGTTAGTACGTCACTACATTTGTGTTTGCTGGCCAACAATTGAGTACCGTTTGCTTACAAGACAAAATCCAGGCACGAGCCTTTCGGGCAAAAGTCTGACGCTTTGTCTGTGGAAAATCCGATCATGTGTACAAGGCTTAAGGCTCCATGCACACAGGAAAAGTCTTTCTGGACATCGGATTGTTGTCAGGAAAACGCTGCTTTAAAAACATGCTTTTAACAGCGTTTTTTAAACACGTTTAGGCTGGGTTCACACTGCTGCGGGGGGAGATCCGGATGTGATTCGCACCGCAAATCACATCCGATCTCCGTAGCGCTGCGAGTTCAGCCATACAGATAGTATGGCTGAACTCGCAGCGGTCCCGCAGCAAACTCGCACGGGACCCTTTTTTTCGTCCGCAACAGAATCGGATCGCATGGGCGTTCACACCATGCGATCCGATTCTTGTGCGAGTCGGCAGATCGCACTGCGATATGCGATCGGATCTGGGGGTGTCATTAACATATCATTGACACTCCCAGCCGCTCGCATAGGGCAGTGTGAACTGCCGGCGGAAGTCGTGCGATGCGGGAAAACGCCGCGGATTCGCGGCGTTCCCGCATCGCAGCGGTGTGAACCCAGCCTTATGCACGTTTTTGAATGTTTTTCAGCCTTTTTGGGCGTTGTTTTTTTAAATTACACCCAGCTTATACTCTGCAATGTAAAAAACACTGATTGCTAATAAAAGCACGTTTATGAGCATTTTTTTGCGTTCATCATTTTTTGTGGCCAGAAGAACTGCTCTTGAATGCGATTTTAGGGCATTCAGACAACAGCCCATAAACTCCCCTGCTGATAAAGTTCAATAAACGTCCATGTGTGCATGGAAACATAGCATAGCATAGAGGGGAGTTTAAGGGCTGTTAAAAAAACGCCCAAACTCCCAAAAACATCAGTTTATCAGCTTCGGTGTGCATGAGGCTTAAATAGAAGAGGATCAGTCCCTTTTATTTTATTTTTATTTATTTTTTTGTGGACCAGATTGGTCCCAATGATAGGCAGGTGTAAATGTGTACAAGCCCATTTATACCTCTGTCCATAGGGATGAATAGACCATCTGATCAGGTACATCTGAAAAACTAACAGGTGGACCTGATTGGACCCTAAAAGCCATAGGGGTGTATTTAAGAAACTGGAGCTATTCTTCCTACCAAACTGCATGTACATTCATTGTGCCAATGCCAGCCAAAATTTATGTTACTAGGTTATTTTCTCGCAAGGTTGGATGTTATTCATTCATAAAAATCGAGCGAATCAGAAAAATACTGCATTATGGGCAGATGGAGCTGATGATCATAGTAAATAAGAATTCATTTCCTGTAATCATTAGCTCATTCTAGTGGCCATTTAGACTATCCTTAAGAATAAAGAACATCTGACCTGGAGAGAAAATAGCCTAGCATTTTACAGGCATTCGCACAGAACAAGTGTACACGCAGTTTCACAGGATGCATAGCTCTGTCATTTATAAATACAGTTACTGATTAGCGGGGGGAGAGGAGATTAAGGAAATGTTGCCTTCTTCTTGCAGATGACATCATTCTATAAGATTTCTCTACTGAGCCTAGAAACAGTCACTGGACTGGAGCTCAAGAAATGCTTTTAATGATAAAAGGTAAAGCTTTATATTGATATATATTAACTGCTTGCCGACCAGTGCGCGACGATATACGTCGGCACAATGGCATGGCTGCGCAAATGGGCATACAGGTACGTCCCCTTTAAGATGCGGCATTGTGGGCGCGCTTGCCATGTGCTCCATGACCGTGCCCGCAGGACCCGCGGACTCAATGTCCGCCGATGTCCCGCAATCGAGAACGGGGAGATGCCTATGTAAACAAGGCTTTTCCCTGTACTGCTCCCTGTCAGCCGGAGCAGTGATCTCTCTCATGTGAGTGGAAGCCCATCCCCCCTACAGTTAGAACACCTCCCTAGGACACACTTAACCCCTTGATCACCCCCTGGTGTTTAACCCCTTCCCTGCCAGTGACATTTATACAGTAACCAGTGCATTTTTATAGCACTGATCGCTGTATAAATGACAACGGTCCCAAAATAGTGTCAAAAGTGTCCGATGTGTCCACCATAATGTCTTAGTCATGATAAAAATCACAGATCATCACCATTACTAATAAAAATAAAAATAAATCATAATAAAAATGCCATAAATCTATCCCCTATTTTATAGACACTATAACTTTTGCGCAAACCAATCAATAAACGCTTATTGCAATTTTTTTTTACCAAAAATATGTAGAAGAATACGTATCGGCCTAAACGGAGGGAAAAAATCTGTTTTTTTATATATTTTTGGGGAGATATTTATTATAGCAAAAAGTCAAAAATAATGTGTTTTTTTTTTCCAAAATTGTCGCTCTTTTTTTGTTTATAGCACAAAAAATAAAAACTGCAGAGATGATCAAATACCGCCAAAAGAAAGTTCTATTTGTGGGGAAAAAAGGACATCAACGTTTATGTGCGACGTCGCAGGACCGCGCAATTGTCAGTTAAAGCGACGTAGTGCTGTATCGCAAAAAGTGCTCTAGTCAGGAAGGGGGGTAAATTATTCTGGGGCTGAAGTGGTTAAATCTTCGGGTTTTTTTTTTGTCTTCATATTTCTAATCTCGAGCAAAGATGACATGGGAAAAGGTCTTGCTAAAAACGGTGGATTCCAGCAAACTGTGACAACAAGCAGCCTACATGAAATCTCATTCTCATAGCGTTTTATAAAACAACGTCATGTTTTGTAAAACCTCTCCAAGAAAAACATTGGAAGAGCAGCAACTTGAACGGCTGCCCTGTGAAAAAAATAAAATAAAATGCTGGACATTGCTGATTGCTGGAATCTGTCGGCCAGCAGCAAGTCAACATGACAATTGGAGCTGGGTCATAAACAATATTCCTAATTTTGAACAACTTCCAGGAGCACTGTTATTAAAAAATATAGAAAGGATACGGCAAGAGGCGACGAGTCGGGTGGACTCGGGTCTGGTTTGAGCAGAGGTCGGTGAATATTACGAAGTTTTATGGGCTGAATACAAACCCCATTGAAGTTGGAAGTTTAAAAAAAAATTTTTTTTGCCATTTTCTCTGCTAATAGGCAAAGCATTGTCAAACAATTGGCATAGAGAAACTGGGCACTGCCCTGCCTGGCACATACCAAAGCAAAAAAAATGGGGGCCCAAGAAATGTTTTGCACAGGGTCCAATCAATATTAAAGACGGCCCTGCTATTGTATCATGTGCTGTCTCCTAACTGCAGTCTGTAAACCTGTCTGTATTTTTTTTTTTAGTCTCCAGTAAAGTTTGGCCAGGTGTTCCTAATTGTCTTGTTGCAGTTGCTTTATCTTTAGTTAATTTGGGCCTTGCCTTGCTATTTATGTTATATGTGGTCTCCTAATTCTTGTAGAAAACAGCTGCCTGTACTCCAGGGATGGTCACAACAAACTACTGACCAATTTGTATCTGCCATGCAAAGCAAGTCTATTACCATCTGATTATAATGCATGTACATTGGGCTAAGAATACCAGAAAAAAGGCTTTTTTTTCAAACTAAAATGAGTCTGGGGTGCTGCAGCTATATGTAAATCAAGCTAATTATAAGAGAAAAAATGTAATGACAATTTTCCCTTCTTATAGACTTGAATGGAATTTGCCTCTAAGCTTGGAGAATTAAACTTGGATAAATGAATACATCATTAGTTTCCATAAGTGATTTGGAATATTAGCTGTAGTTATAAGGGTACTGGCTGTATGAAAACAATAGCCAATAAGGGAGATTTATCCATCCACACTGTTTATTCTGCCTATGTTTGCTGCTCATCTCCATTAATGTCCTTAGCCTGGACTTCAGACCAAGATTCTGCCCAACAACTTTGGACCTTGCAAACTTATCACTGCCTTCTCTGCTTATTTCTGACTCTTATTTGGCTTATGATTCTATCCCGGCTGTGTCTGGAAATGGCTTGTGACTCGACTCCACTTACAAATGAACTTGGGGTATCAACTGTTTAGCACTAGCTATGCCACTGCTCATCTGATACCAGCACTTCTAAATTCCAGTCCTTGGCATTTGCACCCTGGCACTTCCATCATCTCAGGAGACCCTATCTCAACTTCCAGGGGTGCTGGACAGGAACTGTGTAAGAGGCCACCCTCGTCACCTTGGGCTCCTCATACAGTGTAGCGCACCCCCCAAGGAGCTGCTGGTCAATACAACCCTAATACAGCCAGACCCCCAGCGTTTCCTTCATTCTTCCACTGGCTCAGATAACAGTCTAGGGCAGTGATGGCGAACCTTGGCACTCCAGATGTTTTGGAACTACAATTCCCAGGATACTCATCTACACTGCAGAGTGCATGAGCATCATGGGAAATGTAGTTCCAAAACATGTGGGGTGCCAAGGTTCGCCATCACTGGACTAGGGGTTCTATTTAAAGGGTTTTTATTAGAAACTATGAACTTGGATAGGGGTAGGGAGCATGGGATAACCCAAGGAACTGCAAACTGAACAACTGGAGGACCCCTACGTTTCTAGCTGCTCTGCGAAAAACTACTGGCTGCATTGTACTACTTGAATGCCCCACAGGATCCCTAATGCTACAGGTGAATTGCACTCCCTCCAGAGTTAAAAGGTTCACACAGTCACTTTTCTTCAGCATTGGGGGTCATTTACTCACTTAGCCACAGGATCACCGGTTGCCCACTGCCGATATCCACCAGGCTCTTCCTAGTAAGGGAGGTATAGAACCATACCCCCATAGGACAGCTGGACTCTTCCCCACCAACTTCCTCCTGGCTCTCTCTCTAGCAGGGCCGTCTTTAATATTGATTGGACCCTGTGCAAAACTTTTCGTGGGCCCCCCCATGCAGTTTTACTCCCCACCTGGTCTGAGACATACAATAAATAGCAGCTATACTCAAAATCAGTTTACTGAATCAGATCAGGCAGCTATTGCAATTGGTTGCCAGAGGTTACAGTGTATCACCGACTGGTATCGCTCACTGACTGATTGCTAGAGGTTACAGCACACAGGGTTTACTGATTAGTTACTAGAGGTTACAGTACTTGATTTCTGCTTGTTGATTGGTTGCTAGAGATTACTGTGGATATGACCTCAGGGAGCATGATATACATATCAATGCCGCCTGACGCCGCTATTTACATATGAATGCCGGTAATTTAGATGTAAACACAGGGTCTACAGGCGAGTCATCTGTACACAACAATAGGGCAGAGCTGGGCAGCATTAGTAGCAGCACTGTTAGGGCTCCGTCCGTTCCGTGCGAGCAGATCGCCGCTCGCGCATGCGCACTTGCGCCGCGGGTCGGCGCGTGCACACGCGCCGCCGGGCGCTTCAGGCGCGTGCGTGTGCACGCCGTTTGCGTGCGCGTGCGGCGCGCGCACGTGTGCGCGCTAACGCGATTGGCGCCAGTGGCCCTTTTTAAAGGTACAGCTGCAGATGTTCTGTGCTGTTCGTCTGCAGCTAGTACCTGAAGCAACCCGTTTTTCTGCCTAAGTCTACCTGATTACCCGACCCGGCTCCTGTCTGACTCCGCTGCTCTCTCCTGCCCCGACCCCGGCTTGCCTGACCTTGTCTCGGACTGATCACCGTTGCTGAACCTCTGCTTGTTAACGTTTCTTCTTGCCTCTCCCCTGCTGGTTCCTGCTTGTTGTCAGTCCTGTTTATTCCTCTGCTCAGAGACCTTCCTGAACCTGCTACTGCCTCTCAAGTCCATGGACCGTCCACCCAGCCGCCACAGTCAGCTTGCCAACCATCATCTACTGCCATCTGCTGCTGAGGTTCCTGCATCTGGAAGATCTCCACCTCATCTGCATCCGCTGCTGCATCTGGCCAGACGCTCCTACCCCGCTCCCACCAAGTCAGGCTCACCACCCAGGTACCTAACAAGCACTTCACACTGAGATATTGGGACACAGCACGGGACTAAAACCTCAAGAGACAAGGGAATTTAAACCAGGATAGTTGGTAAGTATGAAGCAGCTGCTTTGGGCCCCACAACACATGACAGGGCCCAGGGCAGCTGCCCCTTTTGCCCTGCCTTAAAAACGGCCCTGCTCTCTAGTGAGTTTCCTCCTGACCTAACTTGATGCTTGGGCATGGATTTACAGATAGGCCCCCAGCTAAGCCTAGCTAGGACCTCAGCATCTTCTTTACGGCTTACCCAAGGATCCTGAGCACAGGGTTCTCCTCCTACAGGACTGGACCCAGGAACACTGCTGTGACTGCCCAGGCATAAGACTATTTATGGGCTCTCTACACCTTTTTGAGCACCCCTCCCCAGGGATTGGCTGAAGTTCCATAAATATTTAGGCTGTCTGTTCTGCCACCCCCCCCCCCCCCACCCTCCTAATATACTATAAGCCTCTAGAAGACAGGGGAAAGTAGCATAACAGCAGCCTGTGAACCACTGAGCAGCCCTAAGCAATCAGCCCCTGTTCCACTGATTACAGAGAAGCTAAGCTAAATTTACCAGGTGGCCTACTCTATACTAGAAGAGTGTTACACAGGTATGTGATACTCTTCAAAATAGGGACAGCTGAGGTATCTGTGGGGCCATTCCTCCATTAGACAATGTGATATTCAAAGGGCGTAGTAAATGGAAATGGTCTTCAGGCTATTATAAAGTATGGATAATAATTGGAGCTTTTGTAATTTTTCACTTTGTAAACTGGCAGAGTTAATGAAGCAATATTTTCTATGCAATATGCGCAATGCCTCACACATCACGGCCGTCTGTGTTGTTGACTTGCTGTCACCAGAAAACATGTGGCCAAGGAGCTGCTTTCACTAAAAATAAATTGCTCTTGTGATGTAGGCGCAAGCTCCTGCCAGTTTCCCTTATTTAGAATGTTTTGTAAGGAATATTATCCTTTCCCTTTGTTCCAAAAAATTCAGCCCTTGCCTTGCTCTTCTCATAAGACATGATGGAATAAAGAATTTGGAAGGGAGGCCGCCCTGAAGATTTCCATTATAGGGGGTGTGTGTAAAATACAAATTGTATGAGTTGATTTGACCCCTTACAATCCAGTAATTAATTAAATAAATTCATTTCAATGTTTTAACCTTGCACTAGCAGACTAAAATCCACCCATTTAGCACTAAACTTGATGCAGATCTAAGAAGCACACATTAAAGCAGCTCTGTATACACTAATAAATCATTCATTTATTTTTTATCATTGGCAACAGTGTAAATATCTGAGTTTAACCATGCAACCTCTTGCAAGTGGTCCAGCATTGTCTACTCCTCTCTTCTCAGCTCACGGATCCATCCCCGCAAAGTGGGGGGAGACAATCGCTGCAGGGCTTTAGACTATTTAAAAGCAACCTAGCTCCATCTGGGCACACCTCTCCCGGGAATGGCTAGGCCCTGCTGAATATTAAAACTGGGATTTTGAATCCTCCTGTCCTAAGCTCTGGAAACCTATCTTAGAAGCAGGGGAAAGCAATCAAACCCCCAAGCTCTGAGGAAACCAAAGCAAACAATCGCTGCTCCTTACAGCAGAAGCCAAAACTACATTTACCCATTTAGCCTAACTAAGAGGGTGCTACATAATTTTAAGCAGCCTATGACAGTCCTGAACATCAGTGATAAGTTATATTTTGTTCCCTAAACACCAAAGCAATGTTTTAGGTTTGCACTGAGAACCAATGCCGAATTGTTTGCTACCACTGAGAACTAATGCATAGTGTTGCCATTGAACACCAATGCAGATTTAACAATTTTAAAAGTGTATAACTCTTCCTATACTGATTCCTATACTGCATTTAATTTAACCTATGTGAATAGGGGCAAAATCAAATGCTTTCAGTCTATATCCCCTGTAGATTGAATGCTATTGAATGAAATACATTACAAATGTGAAAACATTGCATTATAGCCAATAGATGGAGCTGAGGAGCATACTTATTTTCTCAACACCATCTAGTGGTCACAATCCAATATTTTCCCCATCCACACTTTTTTTTTTTAAATACATAACATTAGATCTGCAAATATAATAGCCTAAGAACATTCAACCCCCCCATTTGCACTGAACAATTTTACAAGCAGTAGGTGATGTTTTTATAAATATACACTTTTGTCTACCATACTGTGAGTTGTAGATCACAAAATGTATTCAGAAGTTCCGTGAGATCCTGTATGCTTCTCAAGAGTTCCCCAAGGAAAAAAGTTAAAGGCTGAGATGTGATTTACCTTTACTTGGTATAAACCTTCTCCATTCTTACCTAGATTCCAAATGTCAAGAAAAAAAGCTGGCGGAGCCAGCTGTGTATGTGTGAAAAATTTCAGCTGGAGCTATTGAACTCTGTAAACAAGATTTTTAAAACAGCTTCCACCTCTGGTGCTTGTGAAAATATAAAATATACAGATGCTCTATTTCTCATTTTTGACTGACAAAGGGAAAGATTGTGTACATTTTTTTTCTTACTTATTACATTCTCTATATTGTATGTTGATATTCGACTGCTGCAAGGGTGTGCTTTTATGTACTAACAAGTCATTCACAAGGCCACTTTATGTAATAGACATGTAAGAAATAGCAACAGAGCTTGTACTTCTACTTTCAATTGTATTATAGAGGCAATCTGAGACCACCATTACGGACTTGCTTTTGAAGGGTATGTAGCTGTGATCCTTATCCTTGTTTGACTTTTTGGAGAGTCACTGACTTGGTAGAAGCATGCAGAAATAGGGGTGTTGGGACACCTAAAAGGCATATACATGTTTTGGGTCGATGACTAAGTAGTAATGCAAGGATTTGTATGACACTAAAAAATGTAAAAACTGGTCAGCATGGCTGTTCTTACATTTTTTAAGGTTTTGTCATGAGAAATTATGGAGGATGAAATTGCTAAATGCTGGTTTTAAGAGTGCTAGTTCCCAGGGACAGGGGTAAGGAATTCTGGCACTTTTCTGACACTTATTTACAGCATGCTATTTCCAGTTCTGGGACTGTTTTGCTTTGTGTCTTTTGGTTACTTTGCAGTAAAAGCAAGGAAGCATAAAAATGTGTTTTACTAAACAAAATGCTGTACCTACTGTGAGGGGTTAGCTCGGCAGCGGGTGTGTGTGACTCCCTGGATGGGTTCACAACACAAAATCAGGCACAGCAGACAGCGTTGTAGGTGCAAAAAACAAAAGATGCAGTTTATTTATGCTACATGCAGTGATACATATAACAGCCAAACAAAAAATAAAACATGAAAATAAATCCTGGTCAGCTTGACCTCTAACTACACACTTAGATTCCCTGTCTAACAACTGAGTGCAGCAGGGGCGGACTGACAACTCATGGGGCCTCCGGGCAATAGGAGATTATGGGGCCCCCCGAGGCAATAGGAGAAGATTATGGGGCCCCCAGGCAATAGGAGATTATGGGGCCACACAGTATACACACATATATAGTATACGCACACAATATACACACACAGTATACACACACAGAATACGCATACACACACTGAAAAGGTACTGGAGAGGCAGGGCAGCTATAATCTTGGAATAAAAAATAAAAAAAAAACTGATTTTTACATACTGTCCCTGGTTTTATTGAGGCTGGCAACCCTGATGGGGCCCCTTAGTGGCATGGGGCCCTCGGGCAGTGCCCGAGTGCTTGAATGGTCAGTCCGCCCCTGGAGTGCAGCCTTGTGCTGCACCAGTCCCTGTCTCTGTTGTAGAGGTTTGCCACACAGGCGTTAACTCACCGCACAGAACAGATATCACACTCCCCAGTCTATACAACACAAAACTGGTTCCAGGATGGAGCATCTCCCTAAGCATGCTGGGGTTTTTTGTAGAGGTCTTAATGAGCCCACTTACTTCAGCTGGGGTCATTAACTCTTCCCCTCTAATTGTAAAGGTCTGCATAAAGCCTGAATCTAGGGCACACATATTTCCCATCCTGGATACAACCAGGTGACTTTACCTGCGTGCTGCCACATACCCCCCCTCTTGTTTCAACCTTGGGGTTGTAACACAAGCAGTCAGACACGCATGTATCCGAGACAAAGCATCCACATTCCCCATTTTAACACCAGGGCGATGCTTAACTGTAAAGTTAAATTCTTGTAGGGCCAGGAACCACCTATTTACCCTTCTATTGGTCTCCTTGTTCTGAGCCATCCACTTTAAAGGAGCGTGATCAGTCACCAGGTCAAAGTGCCTACCTAGCAGACAGTACCGAAGGGAATCTAGAGCCCACTTCACTGCTAAACATTCCTTCTCAATCGTGGCGTAATTTACCTCATGGGACTTCAACTTCCTGCTGAGGTAAATGACTGGGTGCTCTTCCCCGTTCCAGACCTGGGATAACACTGCTCCTAACCCAACGTCTGATGCATCAGTTTGTACAACAAAGTCCTTAGAGAAGTCTGGTGAGTACAACACTGGCTGGCTACATAAGGCTGTTTTTAAGGACTGAAATGCTTCTTCAGCCTCTGGGGACCATTTAACCATGACAGAGTCTTTCCCTTTTGTCAGGTTGGTGAGGGGCACAGCCTGAGAAGCAAAATGGGGAATGAATCGTCGATAATAGCCAGCGATTCCCAGAAAGGCTCGTACCTGTTTCTTGCTGTTGGGACGTGGCCAACTCTGTATGGCCTCGACTTTATTGACTTGGGGTTTTATCACCCCCCTCCCAATAGTGTACCCAAGATATTTGGCCTCCTCCTGTCCAATGGTACACTTCTTTGGATTGGCCGTAAACCCAGCTTCCCGGATAGAGTCTAGGACTGCTTGTACTTTCGGCAAATGTGAGACCCAGTCTGTGCTATGGATAATCACATCATCCAGGTAAGCTGCAGCATATTTCTGATGGGGCCTCAGAATCTTATCCATTTTCCGCTGGAATGTTGCCGGTGCATTCTGTAACCCAAACGGCATTCTCTTATATTGGAATGCCCCATCTGGGGTTACAAACGCAGTTTTCTCCTTGGCCGACTCGGCCAGGGGAATTTGCCAATAGCCTTTGGTGAGATCAAGAGTTGTCATATATCGGGCTGTTCCCAGCCGGTCAATCAACTCATCTATACGCGGCATGGGGTAGGTGTCAAATTTTGTAACTTTATTTAATTGTCGAAAATCGTTACAAAACCGCCAGCTCCCATCAGGTTTGGGCACTAGTACGATAGGACTGGACCAGTCACTCTGGGACTCCTCTATCACACCCAATTCCAACATCCTTTGAACCTCCCCATGTATTGCCTCCCGTCGGGCCTCTGGTATTCTATAAGGTTTTAGTTTTAACCTTTCTCCTGGCGGGGTGATAATGTCATGCTCTACGCCAGATGTTTGTCCCGGAAGCTCAGAGAAAATCTCTTTGTTACGAAGTACAAACTCTTTAACCTCCTGTTGTTGGGGTTTCGATAAGGTGTCTGCTATTCCAACCTCAGGAACTAAGCAATCAGGCTGTACTTGTGACAAAGTCTCTGCGACTAGGGATTCCCTATCCCTCCAGGCTTTCAGCAGATTGACGTGATAGATCTGCTCCGGCTTTCGCCTTCCTGGCTGTCTAACCCTGTAGTTCACCTCACTAATTTTTTCAATTACTTCATATGGACCTTGCCATTTGGCCAGAAATTTGCTTTCAACCGTAGGGACTAGCACCAAGACCCTATCCCCCGGGGAAAAAGTACGGGTCTTGGCCCCACGGTTGTACACTCTCTGCTGTGCTAACTGCGCTTGGGTTAAATGTTCCTTTACAATTGGCATTACCTGTGCAATTCTATCTTGCATCAGGGCGACATGCTCAATCACGCTCCTGTGAGGAGAACTCTAATTTTCCCAAGTTTCCTTGGCGATATCCAGCAGCCCTCTTGGGTGTCTCCCATAGAGCAACTCGAAGGGTGAGAAACCCCGTAGAGGATTGGGGTACCTCCCTAATGGCAAACATTAGATAGGGTATTAGACAGTCCCAATTCTTTCCATCTCTATCCACCACCTTCTTTAACATTTGTTTAAGGGTTTTGTTGAATCTTTCAACCAACCCATCTGTTTGGGGGTGATACACAGATGTACGCAATTGCTTCACTTTGTACAACTTGCATAATTCTTTCATAACCCGGGACATAAAGGGTGTACCTTGGTCCGTAAGCAGTTCCTTACAAATACCCACATGGCTAAAAACAAGAGATAGCTCTTTGGCTATGGTTTTAGCCGAGGTATTTCGGAGAGGAATTGCTTCCGGATAACGGGTGGCATAGTCCAATATAACCAAAATGTACTGATGCCCCCTGGCGGACTTCATTATCGGACCTACCAAATCCATTGCGATCCTTTCAAAGGGGACCTCAATGATAGGAAGAGGTACCAGCGGGTTACGGAAATGTGGCATAGGTGCCGACTTCTGACACACAGGGCAGGAGGAACAATAATTTTCTATTTCCTTCATGACCCCAGGCCAATAGAATCTCTGCAATACCCTCTCTCTGGTTTTCTCTGTCCCCAGATGACCTCCCAGGATGTGCCCATGAGCCAATTCTAACACCAACTTCCTGTAAGGTTTGGGCACTACAAGTTGCTCAATGGTTTCTTCTGCCCTTTTGTCAGTACTAGAATCCCTTTAGGACCCAGCACAACTCACCTGACACAGCCTGTGTCTGGGAAACAACAGTGATTGGCCTGCTCACGTTTAAATCACCTGTATCAGCATTCAGTCAGCGCTCGTGTTAGAGTTCACTCGTGTTTGATCCAGCTGATATTTGCTCTGTGACTTTCGTGTTTGACCCGGCTTGTTTGACCCTCCGTACTTGCTTCTGATTCTGTACCGTTTGGATTCTGATCTACCTGTGTATGACCCAGCTTGCCTAGACTACGCTTTGCCTGATTCTACTAGTACCCTCATCTGCAGCAGTGAACTACAAGGTCCAGCAATCATCTACCTTCGTCTGCAGCGGTGTACTACAAGTCTCAGCTGACCTGCTCTGCTTAGACCTGCTCATGGTATGTGCTTTGAACTCTTTGTATAATCAGCACACCTGAACTGTTACTTGTTATCTGCACCTAGCCTGACATTAACACGAGCCAATACATAAAGGGAAACCTATCATGAATCCTGAACAGGCTCAGTTGTTTGCACAAGAACTTTGCTGTTTATCACATCAAGTTCAGGAAATGGCCACAGAGCTCACCAAGGTGCAATCTCCTTCTACTACCACCATTACTAAAACTCCATCTGAACCTAAAATTCCTTTGCCCGACCGGTTTTCTGGTGACCGTAAAGCATTTTGCAACTTTAAAAACAGCTGCAAATTATATTTCAAGTTGAGGCCATCCTCGTCTGGCCATGAAACTCAGAGGGTTCAAATCATTATCTCTCTGCTACAGGGTGACCCCCAGGCTTGGGCCTTTAACCTGGAACCTAACCATCCAGCCTTACTAACAGTAGATGCCTTCTTTGAAGCCCTTGGGTTGCTATATGATGATCCAGATCGTGCTGCTACTGCAGAATCGACCCTGCGTAACTTAAAACAAGGAACTACCACAGCTGAAATGTATTGCTCAGAGTTTCGCAGGTGGGCCCCGGAATCTGGCTGGAATGATGCAGCTCTCCGCAGCCAGTTTAGAATTGGCCTTTCAGATGCGATTAAAGACGCTCTGGTCAACTTCTCCTACCCAGCCTCACTGGAGGAGGCTATGTGTCTAGCTATTAGAATTGACCGCCGCCAGCGAGAGAGGAGGCGAGAACAAACGATGGCTGTGGCAAACTGTATACCTTCCTTACCACCTGATTATTCCATCTCCAGTGCCAAATCTGAGGAAGAACCTATGCAGTTAGGCTCCACCCGGTTATCTGCCCAGGAACACAAACGCAGGCGTAATATGGGACTCTGCTTATACTGTGGCCTCAAGGGTCATATGCTCCGTTCGTGCCCTACACGTCCGGGAAACGCCAGGACCTAGGTGATTGCGGGGAGGTCACCTTAGGTCTACTCTCATCTCCCCAGGGGGATAATCGCATACTTTTACCCGCTGTCATTCACTTTGGGACAGGGGCTCATGAACTGCTGGCCTTGGTGGATTCTGGAGCAGCTGAGAATTTTATTGATAGAACTCTGATCACCTCTTTGTCCCTGGAAACTCATGCTCTAGATTGTCCAGTCCGCCTGATCTCTGTGGATAATCGGCCTCTCTCACAAGACCTGGTGCTCAAATCCACCAACCCTTTCCAGTTACAAGTAGGGGCTTTGCATTGGGAGAAGATTTCTTGTCTTGTCATTGACTCTCCATCCACTCCTTTGATCCTAGGCCTTCCTTGGCTTCAGAAGCACAATCCTGTAATTGACTGGCCAACAAGAGATATTCTGGCTTGGTCCAATCAGTGTAAAAAGAGCTGCATCCAACACCTTGTTCGACTTGATACCTGTCAAGTGGGAATAGAACAGATTCCACTTTGTTATAAGGACTTTCGGGATGTGTTTTCTAAAGGAATTGCTGACACTTTACCTCCTCATCGCAGTTATGATTGTCCCATTGACCTCTTGCCTGACACTACACCTCCTCGAGGGAGAGTCTTTCCACTGTCTGAACCAGAGAATCTTGCTTTGCAAGAATACATCCAGGAAAACCTAGCTAAGGGTTTCATCCGTCCCTCCACTTCTCCCGCAGGAGCAGGATGCTTCTTTGTCCCGAAGAAGGATGGAGGACTGCGACTTTGTGTTGATTACAGAGGTCTAAATAAAATAACCATTCCCAATCGGTATCCTCTCCCTCTCATCACAGAGTTGTTCTCTCAAATCCAGGGAGCCAAAATCTTCTCCAAACTGGATTTAAGGGGAGCCTATAATCTGGTGCGAATCCGTGCAGGCGATGAATGGAAGACGGCCTTTAACACCAAGGATGGTCATTACGAATGTCTTGTCATGCCTTTCGGCCTCAGGAATGCACCAGCCGTCTTTCAGAACTTCATGAATGACATTTTCCGTGACATGATGGGTCGCTTCATGCTTGTTTATTTAGACGATATTTTGATTTACTCTCCCAATCTTGAAACACATCAGAAGCATGTCTGCTCGGTATTAGCCCGACTAAAGACTCACTCCCTTTTTGTAAAGCCTGAAAAATGTATTTTCCATGTTAAACAAGTACCTTTCCTGGGCTACCTAATTTCTGACACAGGCCTCACCATGGACCCAGCCAAAGTTCAAGCCATTCTAGACTGGGCACCACCTTCAGACCTGAAGGCAGTTCAACGCTTCCTGGGCTTTGCAAATTTCTATCGAAAATTCATTAAGAACTTTGCCACCATTGCACATCCCATCACCTCTCTCACCAGGAAGACTCCTAGTACATTTAAATGGACTACTGAAGCCCAGGCAGCCTTCACCCAGTTAAAGAAAGCCTTTACCTCTGCACCAATTCTACGCCATCCTGTTCCTGAGCTACCTTTTATTGTAGAGGTAGATGCATCTGAAGTAGGAGTGGGGGCGCTTTTGTCACAAAAAGATCCTGTAAGCGCTGCCATCCACCCTTGTGCCTTCTTGTCCCGTAAATATTCCCCAGCAGAACGCAATTACGATATAGGCAACAGAGAACTTTTAGCCATAAAGCTAGCTTTAGAGGAGTGGAGACATTGGCTGGAGGGAGCTCGCTATCCATTCATAGTTCTGACTGACCACAAAAACCTTGAATATATCCGTTCTGCTAAAAGACTGAACTCGCGTCAAGCCAGGTGGTCATTGTTCTTCTCCAGATTTGACTTTACAATTTCTTATTTACCAGGTCCAAAAAACATTAAGGCCGATGCCTTGTCTCGTAGTTTTTTATCAGAGTCTCCTCCTCCGCTTCCTCCTCAACCCATTATCTCTGAGGATAGGATTTTGGCTTTTACCCAGACTGACATCTCTGAGGCCTTGTTACCAGCACAGGCTGAAGCCCCTCCCTCCACTCCCCCTGGTATGCTCTTTGTGCCCCTGGCTCTTCGTTTGCAGGTATTGCAACAAGTACATGCATCAAAACCCGCAGCACATCCAGGGTTTAGACAAACTTTTGAGATTGTCTCTCGCAACCTCTGGTGGCCATCGCTTAGGCAGGATGTGTTAGCCTTTGTCCAGGCCTGTGAAGTTTGCGCCAGAAGCAAGAGCAGTACCTCTAAGCCCCCCGGTCTCCTTCGTCCTCTACCAATACCTACCTGTCCCTGGACCCATTTATCTATGGACTTTATCACAGACTTGCCTCTGTCCCAGGGATGTTCCACGATCTGGGTGGTGGTAGACAGGTTCAGTAAGATGGCCCACTTTGTTCCGCTTCCGAAGCTTCCATCTGCTAAAGAACTGGCATCTTTATTCATTAAGCACATTTTCAGGCTCCATGGGGCACCAGTTAACATTGTCTCTGACCGTGGCTCTCAGTTCATAGCCCAGTTTTGGAAGGCCCTTTGCTCTCAGCTGGGGATTAAATTATCATATTCTTCAGCATATCATCCTGAGACTAATGGCCAAACAGAAAGGACTAATCAGACTCTAGAGAAGATGGTACGTTGTCTGATGGCCAAAGATGAGGTGGAGTGGGTCAACATCCTTCCATGGGCAGAGTTTGCCTTTAATAATTGTGCCAGCACATCTACAGGGACCTCTCCTTTCTTTTGTGTTTACGGGTTGCATCCTCGTGTGTGCTCCTTTGATCTTCCGCCCTCTGATGTTCCAGATGCCAACACCACTATTGAACATTTCTCCAAAATCTGGTCCGATGTAAATCATGCTATTTCCCGCTCTGTGCAGGCTTTTAAGAAAACTGCTGACAAGAAGCGCTTAAAGGCTCCAGAATATAAAGTTGGTGACAAAGTGTGGTTATCATCTCGGAATCTGTCCCTGCATGTTCCATCTAAAAAGCTTGGCCCAAAATTCATCGGGCCTTATGAAATCTCGGAGATTGTTAATCCTGTGTCCTACAGATTAAAACTTCCCCCATCCATGCGCATTCCAAATGTCTTTCATGTTTCATTGTTGAAACCTGTTCATTCCAGCCTCCTAGTAAATGAACCAGAACCTGTGGATATGTTGGACAGTCAAGAATATGAAGTGGCATTTATTCTTGATTCCAGACGAGTGCGCAATTCCTTACAATATCTTGTTCATTGGAAAGGGTTCGGTCCAGAGGATCGATCTTGGGTACCAGCTCGTGATCTTCATGCTGACCGACTTAAGAAGAAGTTCCATCTCCGTTATCCAAGTAAGCCTAGGGGTGCAGGAGCAACCCCTCGAGAAAGGGGGGGTACTGTCAGTACTAGAATCCCTTTAGGACCCAGCACAACTCACCTGACACAGCCTGTGTCTGGGAAACAACAGTGATTGGCCTGCTCACGTTTAAATCACCTGTATCAGCATTCAGTCAGCGCTCGTGTTAGAGTTCACTCGTGTTTGATCCAGCTGATATTTGCTCTGTGACTTTCGTGTTTGACCCGGCTTGTTTGACCCTCCGTACTTGCTTCTGATTCTGTACCGTTTGGATTCTGATCTACCTGTGTATGACCCAGCTTGCCTAGACTACGCTTTGCCTGATTCTACTAGTACCCTCATCTGCAGCAGTGAACCACAAGGTCCAGCAATCATCTATCCTCATCTACAGCAGTGAACTACAAGGTCCAGCAATCATCTATCCTCACCTACAGCAGTGAACTACAAGGTCCAGCAATCATCTACCTTCGTCTGCAGCGGTGTACTACAAGTCTCAGCTGACCTGCTCTGCTTAGACCTGCTCATGGTATGTGCTTTGAACTCTTTGTATAATCAGCACACCTGAACTGTTACTTGTTATCTGCACCTAGCCTGACACCTTTGAGCCACTCGATACAGCAGGTCCCTTTCCATAGTGAAGTAAGGATAAGGGCAAGTCTTATCTGGGTTCACTAACTCGCCATCTATTTTCACCACATTTTCCCGTGCCTTTATTAGGGTGGGGTCTTTTAACTGTTCTGTGGCAAAATTTTCCCTGTGAACCTCAAGATCCGAAAACTCCACAGACGGCATGTTTTCATCTGAGGATGTTGGCTCCCCCCCAGTTTCTCGAGTTTCCCCCGCCAATACCGACAAGGGAAATTCAGGAGAGTCCTCACCACTCCCAGAGGAATTCTGGTCATCTTCCTGGTTTATAGGGGCACCAGTGGGGGGCTCAGGACAATCCCAGAGTTCCCAGAATTTTGGAAAATCCCTTCCCACAATAGCATCATGTGGTAAGTGAGACACTAACCCCACCTGATGAGAGAGGTTACAGGATACTCTCGGGTGTCCCCATGCACACAAATAACAGCCACCCTGTTCTTCCCAGAGACCTCTGTAGTAACTAATTCAGCTTTTATCAACGTTACCAGGCTACCTGAATCCAGCAACACATCAACATTTCTACCATTAATACACATTTTACATAAATGTTTCTCAGGTCCCCGAATGGCAGTGCATGCAACTGTCGCAAACAGCGACTGACGTCTCTCCCTTATAAAGTCACATTGCATAGGCTCATCCACAACGGGGCAATTTGCTGCAATATGTCCCTCTTGGCGGCAGAGGTAGCAAATAATCTTTTTCGCTGCCTCTTGCAGCATGGGCTTCCTGGGCTGCTCCCGCCAGACCTTAGGTAGAACTCCCACCCTCTCACTCTCTCCACCCTCACCCCTTGGAGTCATCTTACCCGCCACTGGGGATGATCTGGTCTTAGGGTAGAAAGTCCGTGAGTCCCTGGAAGAGGTGGTCAGGTTCTCTGTAGCCAAGTACCTCTCAACCAGATCCACAAGTTTATCTGCATTTTCTGGGCCTCCATGGCTTACCCATTTTTGGATGGCAGTAGGAAGAGCTCTCAGGAAGCGATCCATAACAACACGTTCCACAATGTTTGGTGCGGTCAAAGTCTCTGGCTGCAGCCACTTCCTGCTCAGGTGAATGAGATCATACATTTGAGACCTGGGGGGTTTTCCAACCTGAAAAGTCCAATTATGCACACGCTGACCCCGGGCAGCCAGGGTGACACCCAGCCAATATTTCTGTTTTTAGCACCACATAGTCTTTTGCTTGGTCAGGCTCTAGGTCATAATAAGCTTTCTGCGAGCTGCAAGGCTCTTTTGTAAAGCCGCATTTGTTTGCTGCTGATTTGCATTTGCTTGCTGCTGGTTTGCATTTGCTAGAGCCAGCTGTCTCAGTATCTCCTCCATGCTGGCCTTTAAAAAAAAGATGAAAAAAAAACTGCCAAAATTCTCCACCAACTGTGAGGGGTTAGCTCGGCAGCGGGTGTGTGTGACCCCCTGGATGGGTTCACAACACAAAATCAGGCACAGCAGACAGCGTTGTAGGTGCAAAAAACAAAAGATGCAGTTTATTTATGCTACATGCAGTGATACATAACAAAAAATAAAACATGAAAATAAATCCTGGTCAGCTTGACCTCTAACTACACACTTAGATTCCCTATCTAACAACTGAGTGCAGCCTTGTGCTGCACCAGTCCCTGTCTCTGTTGTAGAGGTTTGCCACACAGGCGTTAACTCACCGCACAGAACAGATATCACACTCCCCAGTCTATACAACACAAAACTGGTTCCAGGATGGAGCATCTCCCTAAGCATCCTTGGGTTTTTTGTAGAGGTCTTAATGAGCCCACTTACTTCAGCTGGGCTCATTAACTCTTCCCCTCTAATTGTAAAGGTCTGCATAAAGCCTGAATCTAGGGCACACATATTTCCCATCCTGGATACAACCAGGTGACTTTACCTGCGTGCTGCCACACTACAAACTACAAACAATTATAGGAAACAGTACAAGACATACAACGTATTATAAAGTATGTATACAATATACACATGCACAAGTTATCTATCCTTCCTAGCAAATAAGCATGGGCAAAGTATGCAATAGGTTTACACTAAACAGTTACTTAACTTAATTCTTCTTGGTGATGGAGTCTTTTATTCAGGATCTCTCCAGACTGTTCCTTGCTTTTTGGAGTCCTGCAAAACTAGTTCTTTGTCCTCAACACATGGCTGTATTCCAAGTCCTGTGCCAATATCTCTTCCTGTGTCCTGAGCTCCTTGAACCAGTCCAACAAGTTAATTAGCTTATGAACAGGGGAATCCAATTTTATATATTCATGCTAGAAAAATCACTAAAATGGCCATAGCAACACAGAAACTCAAAAAGTGATTGCAATGGCAACCCCACACTTCTCTCTTGGCATAGTCACTTTAAACAAAGAGTAAGGCTCGGTTCACACAGGGGGCGACACGACTTGCCGCGCTGCGACCTGACAAGTCGCCCCCATTCTGTACTACGGAACCGTTCTAAGAGGAGCGACTCGAGTCGCTCCGACTTAGAAAAAAGGTTCCTGTACTACTTTTGGGCGACCGCGGGCGACTTGCATTGACTTCTATACAGAAGTCATTTGCAAGTCGCCGCTGAGGTCGCGGCAGGTCGCGGCGCGGCAAGTCGTGTCGCCCCCTGTGTGAACCGAGCCTAACTGTGTAGGCAGCTTACAGAAGAAAAATAACCCTGGAAAAGAGAGGGCTATGCAAATCAAAGGAAGTTCTTACTACACAGATCCATCCTAGAATTTTCTATGGAACAACATTCAAAAGCCTAACTGTCAAGTACTTGGTGGAAGAGCCTGAAGAGTTGAAGATGGACTCTCTTGCTACTCCAGCTTAGGGTCTCTAGTAGAGTAAATAGGTGGCCTCAAGGGCACATAGTGGCACAAGTGCCCTTTAGCTCTGTCTGGATGCTCATACAGGAGAACAAACATCTTTGGTTCAATCATTGAAGTGTAACCTCCCCTGAAGGGATGATGGGTAGTGGAATGGACATTGGAATAGCTAGGAGGAACACTAAAGCAGAAGTGGTAACCATAGGATTAGTAGATAGGTGTTAGACTCATGTGTCAGCTGTTGTGCTCAGGCAGATGTGTAGACTGGAGCACCAACTGAAAGACTGCAGGCTGGTGGTTAATCGTGGTATCAGAATTCAAGACTGGCACAAAGTCAGGCAAGCTGGGTCAGCATCTGGTGGGCAGATAATAAACAGTAATGTCAGCAGAAAAGGGTCAAGCTTCAGACCAGAGTTGGTAACAATTGAGCAGCCCAGGAACACAAGGAGCAAGTAGATTCTTGGTCCAGGTGCAGGCCAAGGTCGGTACAACTGGAGCAGGTCAGGGAAATCTGGGTCAGTATCAGGTAGTCATGCACAAAGTCACCAATTCACTGGTAATGCTGTAGACAAGATGTCACTGGCTTTGTGCAGCTGATCAGTTTAAATAACCCATTTAGCACCTGCATTAGCATGTGTGTCCTTGCGCAACGCTGTGTGCATATGCACGGCCATTAGCAACTTCTTATGTGAGGCAATAAGCCAGCCCATGCCTGCACACAGATGCTTATACAGAATAATTGTCTGGTCCATCTTCCATTCTATGTGCAATACTCATGTCATCTCACAACACAGAAGTTCTTTTATTATGCTACCAGAATAAGACACAGACCACCTCTCTTGCCTGCAACTTCACTGAACCTGTAAGAGAATATCATCTTGATCCAAGGATAAGGCTTAAACCTGAATGTAGAATACCAAAATAACTTTGAGCACCATCAACAAAGTTTAGTGCAATTATAGCAATAAAGCATCTCCCCCAAATATAATATCTCATTACTTACTCTAACCCTCAACTGGGTACACCTGGGAGAACATGCCCCTGGTTCTGTCTTTTGATCAAGGGTTCATTATCTCACAATGTCTTCTTTCTTTGACAGCCTCTGCAGAACTCCATGATGAGCTAAAATAGTTTAAGCAGTGCTGGCCCATGGCACTCAAGGTAAGATTCTGCTTTCCTGGTACTATACCTCAATTAGTTGGTCTTCCCATCGATGCAAAATGTTCCCTGGATGGCATCTGTGCCAAACAAGTGAACTCTTGTGCTCAATATGCAGAAGGCAGCCGCTAGGCATGGGACCCAGGAGGTAGCACCGGAATCCCACAGGTATGGTATATACATACTTACAATGGTCCAAGCTGGACCAATGTAAATATGTCAAAAATGTCATACCCAATATTTGGCTTTAACTGGCTTATGTGATGGCAATAAAATTCAATTGGTCACCCCCACTACTCCTCTAAATGAAATTAGGTTTACTCCTCAAATATAACTGTGTTAGCTCGGTGTTGCTGTTAACATCCAATCATATTACAGCTGTCATTTTACTATTAAAACATATAATAAATACTTTGTTTTAAGCTATTCTTATTTTCCTGCTTCATTATGTGTTCTCAGTGATTCTGTATGACACGCTCAGTAATAACTGCAGTTCAGCTCAAGTAGTTGACCCTGTTTTTCAGCTTCAAGCACTGACACTTTCTTCATCAGCACATAGTTTGTCTCCAGTCCAATGGGTGTCATCTGTGCAACACACAGGCCCCAATGTATTTTATCTGGAGATGATCCAGTTCTCTGTTGGTAAAAGGAGCGGATGGCGTGACCAGGACATTTTTTTTCAAGCAGAAGTTGTTTGTGCTTCGAGACAAATGTAATGTAATTTTGGAAAAAGATTTCACATAAAAGAAAGGGGAGATAAAGCACCACTATGGTCAAATCATTCCAGAAGTCCACCATGGACTCTAAACAGTGCCGCATCAGCTGAGGGTACTCTTGTGTAGGTTTTAGCATACATGATAATTTAACAAATTTGTGTTTTTTGTTGCTAGTACAAACATGCCTCCCAACTTTCTGATGGGATTTAGGACATGCTTAGGTGCAAGATTCTTTAAAGAGAACGTTCACCTTAAATAATCATCCAACTGTCCTTCATTTGGATGGCCTCTTATGAAAAGTGAACCTGAACTCAAAAACGTTTACATTTGTTGCAATAGAGAACATAGACAAAAGGCTAAGGTTTTTGTAAAAATTTTGGACAGAGTAGGGACCTTATTTGTGCACTGGTGTGCAGTCATGTTGGAACAAGAAGGGGCTACCCCAAACTGTTCCAACAAAGTTGGGAACATGAAATTGTCCAAAATGTCTTGGTATGCTGACACCTTAAGCATTCCTTTCACTGGAACTAAGGGGCCAAGTCTAACCCCTGAAAAACCACCTCACACCATAATCCCCCCTACACCAAATGATTTGGACCAGTGCACAAATCAAGTTCCATAAAGACATGGATGAGCGAGTTTGGGGTGGAGGAACTTGACTGGCCTGCACCCCTGACCTCAACCCAATAGAACACCTTTGGAATGAATTAGAGCGGAGACTGCGAGCCAGGCCATCCAACATCAGTGCCTGACCTCACAAATGCTCTTCTGGAAGAATGGTCAAACATTCCCATAGACACACTTCTACACCTTGTGGACACCCTTCCCAGAAGAGTTGAAGCTGTTATAGCTGCAAAGGATGAGCCAACTCAATATTGAACCTTACGGACGAAGTCTGGGATGCCATTAAAGTTTATGTGTGCGTAAAGGCAGGCGTCCCAATACTTTTGACAATATAGTGTATCTCAAGTCCATCAGCCTTCTAAACTCTGAGATGTTGACATACTGGAGAAAGTACAGCTGTCTTTTAAGGAGCATCTTTAATTTACGTGTAAAATAAATAAATAAATAATGAAGTGGAGAGATAAGGGAGCAGAATAATTAAAGAGAAAAGAATACAATTTCCCTATAATATGCAAATACAATATCTCATACAATTTTCAGACTGATTTTGGCCTTCAAAAGGTTGGCCACGAAGGCCTTAAAGTGGGTTTACACCTGTAGAATTTTGTTAGAAAACTATCATTTTCAGAATGTTTGTTTTGATAATCTAATGCCGCTTACACACGATCGGACATTCTGACAACAAAATCCTGGGATTTATTTCCGACGGATGTTGGCTCAAGCTTGTCTTGCATACACACAGTCGCACAAATGTTGGAAATTCCGATCGTCAAGAATGCGCTGACGTACAACACGTATGACGGCACTATAAAGAGGAAGTTCAATAGCCAGTGCGCCACCCTTTGGGTTCCTTCTGCTAATCTTGTGTTAGTAGAAGTTTGGTGAGAGACGATTCATGCTTTTCAGATTGTTACTGCTCTTCAGTTTGTTTGTGGGTGAATTTCAGCTCACTCTTCTCAGGCCTTTTCTGATTTTCAGTGCGTTCTGTTCGTTCGTTTTGACCAGCTGACTGTTTTGAAGCCATGTTACGGGTACGTATTAGTCGTAGAGTTCGTGCTGTGCAGGGGCTTAGTGTTGGGGTTCTTAGTTTGACCTGAGCCCAGTCCATGAGCAGGGCGAGGAGGAATTCATGGACGAAGAATTGGTTACTCCAGCGTGACCAATTCTCTCATATGCCTTTGTTGCGGGAGATTTGGGAGAATAATCCTGATGATTTCAGGAATTATCTCTGGATGACGGACCCCGTTTTTCACTGTCTGTTGGCTTTGCTGTCCCCTTATATTATGAAGCAGGACACCTGCATGCGGCAAACCATCACTCCGGAACAAAGGCTAGTCACCACCTTGCGGTACTTGGAGATGGGGAGAAGTCTGCAGGACATCAAGTTCTCGACAGGCATCTCCCCCCAGGCTCTGGGGATCATTATTCCAGAGACCTGTTCTGCCATCATCAAGGTCCTGCAGATGGACTATATTAAGGTAAGTTTTTTCTCCTTTAACATCACATTATATGTATTTAAATGTATTTTTTAAATACATTTTTATTTTAAACTGAAAAATATTTCCCTTGATTTACTGCTTGTGTTTCTTTTAGCTATCTCCTAGGTTATCCAATGGGCTTTTTTTTGGGGCCATTTTCTTCAATAGTGCAAACATAATTTCTTTGACACATGAGGTGTCAAGCTCTTCTTCAGCTAACTATTATGTCGTGGGTCTGCTACACACACAACTTGTTTTTGTTGTTAATGTATGTAATGCATTACTGATAAAAATTATTCATAATTTTCAGCACCATTAATTAATTTTTTGGAGTGACAAAATGGCCTGATTGATGCAAATTATAAAGCACTCTGGGTGTTATTTACAAAAGGAAAATCCACTTTGCACTACAAGTGCACTGCAAAAGTGCACTGAAAGTGCTCTTGTAGTGCAAAGTGGATTTGCCTTTAGTAAATAACCCCCATTGCCCCTGTAAACACCAACTTAAGAAAAAAAACTGCTATTGAGCAATGAAAGAAGAAGCCACACATTGTTGAGTAGAAACATTTTTATTTACTTTGTGCAGGTTTTTGAACAAACCAACATATTATTTTAATATATTGTTTGTTTGTTTTTTGGACAGTAGAAATATCCTTTTAAAACCATAAAACAATACACAACTCAGGAACTTAGATGGGATGATGTCACCCCTGTGAAAGCCAAATTTTGAAGACGCACACAAATTGAGAGTCAAAATGGGGATTTCCCTCCTGATGCCATGCGTAAGGTCAACATATGCTAGCTCCCATCTTGGGGGATCAATGGACGTGTTTCAGGGGTGCAACCCCTTTCTCTCACCTACTTGAGTTGCGAGGAAGGGGTTGCACCCACAAAACGCGTACATTTGAACAAACCAACATATTATTTTAATATATTGTTTGTTTGTTTTTTGGACAGTAGAAATATCCTTTTAAAACCATAAAACAATACACAACTCAGGAACTGCCAACTACTTCCCGTGATGGCAGATAGCACATGTTGACACACTGTGTGCATCTTCAAAATTTGACATTCTAAATTTTTTTTAAAAGTTTGAAAAATAAAAACAGTTACAAAAATGTTGGTGTGTTTTATATTCTGCCTAAAACATCAATGATATTTTTGAGTCTTTTTTCAACATCACTGATATCTTCCTTGATCTTCTGTAAATCCAGATTGCACACCATGATCTCCCCGATGAGGATCTGTGCACTTGCACTTGTGAAATTTGTTTCTTCTTCCCCAACATCCACATCACCTAAAATTAAAAAAAACACACCATGTATTATAAATATGCAGGCATACAACTATTACCTAAAGCTGTGGTCTCAGACACTCACCTGTTGTGGTCACTATTTTGCCCAGTTCATAAACCTCTCCTTCCTCCACATCCTCTGGTTGTGGTTTTGGGATTTCCCCTTCTTTAGGGGGTTGGGGGTCCCTGGTGACCTCAGACGTCTCGAGTCTTTGCTCCCCTATGTCAATAAAAAAAGGTATACTTAGCACACAGATATCTGAGGTCAGAAATTGGAATATGAAACATAGCTTGAAGTGTCCTACAATTGTCTGTTTTGGCAGATTTCAAAGCTGAAGACATGATTTGTTCCCTTTCTTAAAGCTGGAATACTTACCTGTTTTGGTAAAGTTTCCCACATGGAGTCCCTAGCATCCACTGGAGTACCTGTGTTTGACACCCTAAAAAGTTTGTTCTGGTGTCCCACACTAGTGCTCCTGCATCCAGAGTAAACAGTTTGCTGAGTGTCCTCTCCTTACACTGAATCAAGTTTGCATTTCATTCTAGTTACAAACCCATCTAGACAACAATGTACTAAACTTCTTTGAATACAAATAGGCATGACCAAATGTAGTTAACCTGCATCTGCCAAAAACATTGTATTAGTGGGCGAACGAACAATGTTTACAACAAACAATTACTGTGCCCACTATCAGGAACCATAAATCAGACTGAGACAGAAGTACAGTTAAATCACACTTGATTATTATTATTATTATTATTATTATTATTATTATTAATAATAATAATAATAATAATAATAAAGTAAACAGTAAGCGTAGTCAAAACATGCCAGAGTTCAGTAACCGGATCGGGTAGTCAGCCAAGCAAATGTCAGAGAGCCAGAGATAAACGTTGTAGTACAGCAAGCAGGATGAGGAGCCAGAAGGAACATCAGCCGAGCAAGTCTTCAACAGGAATACAGGAGAAAGGCACTGTGATGTTGACAAAGGCGAAGGCAGAGATCAAGTGAGCTGAACGGCTTTAAGTAGGCAGGACTGACGAGCAGAATAAACAACAGCTGGCTAACTGTGGAGAGAGATGGGAGCTGGCAATTAGCCGACAGCTGAGCGGCCAGCTCAGAGAAGGAAGGGTTGAGCCCAGCCCTGACAGCCCACAAACCAGAAACTTGCCTTTTTAACCGCCATCTTAAACTCTCAAACAGTAAAGAAAAGCACATGGAGCAGCACGAAAGTAATAATAATAATAGGAACACAGGACAACTACTTACTTTTTTGCAGAACTCTCTTGATCCTTCTGTACTGATCCTGCTCCCTCAATTTGAAGTCTGATCATTGTTTCCTCAGTTGATCCTTGGATCGTCGTACCCCAAAATTCTTCTGCAGGCTTTTCACAACTTTAGCCATGATCTTGGCCTTTCCACATTTGGGTTTGGGTAAGGTCCATCATAGTCAGCCCTCTTCAAAATGTCCACCATCTCTACAAAGGACATATTTGAGGCCTTAAATCTCCTCTGGAGTCGGGACGTTCGTGGCTCTGGGCTTTTGATGTTGCTGCTGCTGTCTTCATGCAGTTGTTCTTTCTCCGCCATGTGCTCTCCCACTGTGCCAAAAGAGAAGGGGAGGGGAATAGACTAGAAAGAAGGTCAGGGGCGGGCAGAGTTTAATGCATGCGCGGCGTATATAAAGCGGAACACCCGTGTGTCATACGTACGATCTGTGAGCAGAGGGAATCCCTGCTAAAAATGACTATATCTACTAGTGATGGACAAACTTCCGACGGAACGTTACGCGAACGCGGCCAAAAGTTAGTTAACCGCAAAGTTTGCGTCGGACCCCATTGACTTTAATGGGAACCTTAAAAACCTACAGGTCATATTTTCAGCCACAAAATACTTACTAGCTGTGCACACATAGTCCCACAACATGGACACTGACATAACAAAAGTTTCTAAGTGAATCTGGGATCGACAACGACAAGCATTCTTTTTTTATTTGTGAAATTTTGACAATTCAGGAGCGCATAAAGGCCATGGAGGAAAGGCAAGGTCAGACCAGGCTATGAAGGGGATGCAGGAGATGATCAGTGCCACAGTCAGGGCAGCGCAGACCTGTGCCAGTGTCCCAGTGTGCCAACCTGTGCTTGAGCCCCTCCCTCTGCCCGGCCCTTACCCCCACCTATGCAGGGCTCCACTGCGGTTGTCCGGAGGTGCCAGTCCAGTGCTGATCCTCAGCCATGGTGCTGGCACTGCCTGCTGATTGGCTTACCGCTGCTATCTCCCTCACTGTCTGAAACCAACACGACGATAGAGACTGAGCACTGACACCAGCACCGAGATAGAGAGCACTGACACCAGCACTGAAATAGAGAGCACTGACACCAGCACCGAGATAGAGAGCACTGACACCGGCACCATGATAGAGAGCACTGACACCAGCACCATGATAGAGAGCACTGACACCAGCACCGTGATAGAGAGCACTGACACCAGCCCCGAGATAGAGAGAGAGCACTGACACCAGCACAGAGAGAGAGAGCACTGACACCAGCACCGAGATAGAGAGCACTGACACCACACCAGCACCGTGATAGAGAGCGCTGAGACCACACCAGCACCGAGTACGGTGTGCTTTTTTGTACAAGGAAGTGAGCCAAAGGTAGAAAAAAGGTCTGTGTGCTCGATTAAATAAATCGTTTATAGAGTTATGCATATACAGGGTCTACTGGTCACATGTTCTGAATTCCTCCGAGATCCATGCCTCATTCATTTTTATAAATGTGAGGTAGTCAACACTGTTGTGAGCTAGGCGACTGCGCTTATCGGTCATGATCCCCCTTGCTGCGTTGAACGTCCTTTCAGACAGGACATTGGATGAGGGGCAAGCCAACAGTTCCATTGCAAATTGTGTAAGCTCTGGCCAGAGGTCAAGCCTGCCCACCCAGTAGTCCAGGGGTTCATCACTCCTCAGAGCGTCCACATCGGCCGTTAACCCGATGTAGTCGGACACCTGTCAGTATAGGCGTTCCCTGATGCTGGATCCGGATGAGACCTGTCGATGGGTCGGCTGAAAGAATGACCTCATATCAGAAGTCACCAACACATCTTCAAACCGCCCTCTTCTTGCAGGCGCTGTTGGATTGGTACCCGCAACTCTTTCTCTGGGAGTGGGAATTCCTCTTCTGCCAGCGCACACAAAAGCAGAATGCAGCATTTCTCAAAGCAAGGCCTGGAAGTGCTCCATTCTGACAGCCCTCTGTGACGGTGGTAACATTTCCACCATTTTGTGTTTGTATGGAGTTCTAAGTACGTTGCCACCCAGTACTGGTCCTTGACCTTTATGCTTTTTATACAGGGGTCCCTGTTAAAACACTGGAGCATGAAGGCCCCCATTTGCACTAAACTGGAAGCGGTGTGGTGGCCTGGCTCCTGCTCATCATCCAGGATAATGTCATCCTCCTCGTTCTCCTCTCCCCATCCGCGCACAACAACAGGGATCATAGAAAGGTTTAAAGCATGCTCTTCTTGCTCCTCCTCATCCGCCCCGGCACCATCCTCCTCTGACTCCTTTTCAGACTCCTGTTGTTGACTTGTCTCAGATAGAGTAGCCCCCCCGGGAATTCATCCAGCATTACAACTTCCTTATCTTCCTGCTCCTCCACAGCTTGATCAATGACACGACACAATGCACGCTCCATAAAGAAGGCATAAGGTACCATGTCACTGATGGCGCCATGGCTGCGACTGACCAGTTTGGTGATCTCATCAAATGGCCGCAGACGTCTGCATGCGTCACCCATGAGCAGCCACTGGCACAGTGAAAAAAAACCAAGCTCCCCAGAACCTTTTCTGCCGCAGAGTTTTTACAAGTAGTCATTAACTACACGTTTCTGCTGGAGCAGCCTATCAATCATATAGAGGGTTGAGTTCCATCTCGTCGGGCAATCGCAAATAAGATGTCTGATCGTCAGATTGTGTCGCCGCTGAATGTCAGCAAGGCGAGCCATGGCCGTGTAAGATCTTCTGAAATGGGCAGAGATTTTCCTTGCCTGCCGCAAGATGTCCTGGACCCCAGGGTATTGGACAATAAATCGCTGCATGACCAGTTTTAAGATGTGTGCCATGCATGGCACGTGTGTAATTTTGCCCTGTTCCAATGCACTAAGCAGATTGGCACCATTGTCTCACACCACTTTACCAACTGTCAAATTGAGCGATGTTAGCCACTGATCTGCCTGTGAACGCAAAGCTGAAAGGAGTGCAGGGCCAGTGTGGCTCTTGGCTTCCAAGCACAACAGACGCAGCACAGCATGGCAACGTCTCACTTGGCATGTCGAATAGGTTCTGGGGATCTTGGGTGGCACAGCGCAAGAGACACTAGCAGTGGAAAAGGAGGAGTCAGCCGAGGAGGAGAGGGAGAAGGATGGAGTAGGAGGAGGAGAAGAAAAGGCAATCCGTGGCGGTAAAACCAAATCTACATGGATCCCACGGGTTACATGCTTGACGGCCGTCAGAAGGTTTACCCAGTGGGCAGTAAAAGTTATATACCTTCCCTGCCCGTGTTTGCTAGACCACGTGTCTGTGGTCAGATGTATCTTGGCACTGACACGGTGTGACAGAGATACTGTCAGGAATCCGTCCGTTCTGCACGATCGGGTCTCCGTTCGCGCACGCGCATTCATGCCGCGGGTCGTCGTGGGCACGCGCGTCTCCGAACGCGAGCGGGTGCACGTCGTTCGGATGTGCGCGCGGCACATGCACGCACGTGTGCGCGTTAGCGCTATTGGCGCCAGTGGCCCTTTTTAAAATGTTCTGTGCTGTTCGTCTGCAGCTTGTGCCTGAAGTAACCTGCTTATCTGCCTGCTACCTATCTGATACCTGACCCGGCTCTGTCTGACCTTGTTGACCTCTCCTGCTCCGACCCCGGCTTGTTTGACTCTTCTTGGACTGTTTACCTGTTGCCGAACCTCTGCTTGTACCTGATACCTCTGCCGACTCCTGCTTGCTTCTGCATCTGCTACCTTCGCATCCTGAAGAGCCATCCATCCTGATTCCACGGTCTGCAGTCTTCTCCTAGCTGCTCCCCTGCTACAGTGAGTTCCTGCTCCAGAGGATCCTCATCTACTCAGTACTGCTGCTGCACCTGGCTGGACTCTCCTACCCCGCTGCGCTCCGGTCTCCCTGTCCCCATTCCAGTGAGACCAGAACCAGAGCCGTAAGAGAGGTCCCCTTCCACTAAGTCAGACTCACCATCTGAAAACCTTAACAGTACGAACAGCCATGTCTGAGTCTGCGGAAGGGGCCTCCGCCATGAAGGAGATCTGCTCGCACCTTGCGGCCCTGACTCAAGCCGTGAAGTCCCTTTAGGATGGTTACTCCAGGCTGGAGGAACGTGTTCAGCATCTGTCTACTTCCGGCCCTCCAGTCACCGCTCCTCAGCCTCCCCCTGTTCAGCCAGCCATTCAATCAGCCGTGATGATGCTTCCACCTGAACCTAGGGTCCCCATTCCAGAGAGGTTTTCCGGGGACCGCTCCAAGTTCCGGGCCTTTCGTAACGCCTGCCAACTATACTTTGCTCTGCAGCCTAGGACTTTTTCTCTGGAGGCTACTAAAGTGGGCTTCGTTATCTCCCTTCTGCAAGGAGAGCCCCAGTCCTGGGCCCATCACCTTCTGGAAAATGACAGTCCTCTCACCCAGACCCTTTCTACCTTCTTCGAGGGGATGGCCCAGCTCTACGATGATCCCCAGCGGTCCGCCACCGCGGAATCTGCATTAACTGCGCTCCAGCAAGGCCGAAGGTCGGCAGAAGACTATGTCTCGGACTTTAGACGCTGGAGCGCAGATACCCAGTGGAACGAGTCGGCCCTAAGACATCAATTCCGCATGGGCCTGTCAGAGGGCCTTAAGGATGAGTTGGCCCGTGTTGGAATCCCAGATTCTTTGGAGGACTTAATCGCTTTGGCCATTCGGATTGATAGGAGACTTCGTGAGCGTAGGGCGGAACGCTCCACCCAACCCCAAAGACCAGCCTGGATGTCCGCCAGGACCCCTTCTTCAGCACCCTTCTTCACTCCATCCCCTCAAGGGAGGCCTGCCAGTGTTGCCCAAGCTTCTGAAGAACCCATGCAGCTCGGATTACTCCGGCCTACCCTGTCACCTGAAGAGCGAGCCCGCCGTCGGCAGATGAACTTGTGCCTATACTGTGGCGGCCCCGGACATTACGTTACCAACTGCCCTGTTAAGACACGTAAGTGCCTTTCTTCTGTGTCTCACAACCCTGTAACTCTGCCTTCCAACACTTTCCATGTTGCCCTTCTGCTCTCATTTCAGCTGCAGGGAAGAACGATTCACGTCAACGCTATCCTTGACTCAGGGGCCTGCGGCTGTTTCATCGACGCTGCCTTCACCAACCTGCACTCCATCCCTCTTCGGAAAAAGCCCCATGAACTTTCCATCTTCCTGGCTGATGGTTCACAAATTAAATCTGGCCGAGTCACCCAGGAGACTCTTCCACTACCAGCTACCACCTCCTGCCAACATACGGAACTGCTAACCCTAGACGTCATCTCATCACCACTTTTCCCTGTGATCCTAGGTATTCCGTGGCTGCAGGCACATAACCCCTCCGTCGACTGGTCTTCCGGGGAGGTGAGATTCCTCTCCCCTTACTGCCAGGATCACTGTCTTCCTGGAGCTTCTGTACAGCCCAGAACGCTCCTCTGTCTGGACCCAGACCAGGACTTATGTCAATTAGTTCCAGAGCCTTACCAAGAGTTTCTGGATGTTTTCAGTAAACGGGGGGCTGATTCTCTTCCCCCACATCGCCCCTACGATTGTCCCATCGAGCTCCTTCCTGGGGCAGAAATCCCGTTCGGGCGTGTCTTCCCTTTGTCTGAGAAAGAGCAGGAAGCCCTAAAGGTCTATATCACCGAGAACCTTAAGAAGGGGTTCATCCGCCATTCCACATCTCCTGCCGGTGCCGGAATATTCTTCGTTACAAAGAAAGATCAGACCCTTCGACCCTGTGTGGATTACCGGGAGTTAAATAGAATCACGATTAAGAACCGGTATACCCTACCACTGATTCCGGAGCTTTTTCAGAAACTAAGGTCAGCTACTATTTTCACTAAGTTGGACTTGAGGGGAGCTTACAATCTGGTCAGAATACGAGCAGGCGACGAGTGGAAGACTGCGTTTTGAACTCGTTTTGGGCACTACGAGTACTTAGTAATGCCCTTCGGACTTTGTAATGCCCCGGCCACTTTCCAGCACCTGATAAATGACGTTTTCCGAGACTTTCTGGACATTTTCGTCATTGTATACCTAGACGACATTCTAATCTTTTCCGGGTCCCTGGAACAGCATCATGGGCACGTCAGCAGAGTGCTGCTCCGGCTCCGGCAACACGGACTTTACGCTAAAGCCGAGAAATGTAAATTTGAGCAGCAGGATATCCAATTTCTCGGCCTTGAAATCTCTCCAGCAGGCATCAAGATGGACCCGCAAAAGGTTTCTGCTGTTCTCGAATGGCCAGCCCCCACCGATAAAAAGGGGATCCAGCGCTTTGTGGGCTTCGCCAATTTTTATAGAAGATTCATTAAAGGGTTCTCGGCCATTATCGCCCCCATCACCCAGCTCACCAAACAAAATGTACGTTTTCATTGGGGACCTGAAGCGCAGGCCGCCTTCAAGAAACTCAAGAACCTGTTCACCTCTGCTCCCGTTCTCAGCCACCCGGATCCGTCAAGACCCTTTATCCTGGAGGTAGATGCTTCTGAGGTAGCAGTAGGGGCGGTGGTCTCCCAACGTCAAGGTAAAGATGACCTGATGCACCCCGTGGGGTTCTTTTCTCGCAAACTTTCTCCGGCAGAGAGAAATTATGATGTGGGGGACCGAGAGTTACTCGCCATCAAGTCTGCTTTGGAGGAGTGGAGATACTTACTGGAGGGGGCGGTACACCCCGTACTTATCTACACAGACCACAAGAACCTCGAGTACCTCCGTACCGCTAAACGTCTGAAACCTCGGCAGGCCCGCTGGGCCCTCTTTTTCTCTCGGTTCTGCTTTCATATTACCTACCGCCCCGGGTCAAGAAACGTAAAGCCGGATGCGCTTTCCCGCATGTTTGATAGCTCCAAGGACATCGCACCCCCTGATACCATCCTCCCTGCTAACACTTTTTTGCTTGTCCAGCCTGACCTTTTGTCCCTGTTAAAGAGAGCTTCCCTCGTATCCTCCTGCCCTCCAGGAGTTTCGCTCATTCCCAGAGAAGGGCTGCTTTGGAAGGACAATCTAATCTTTGTTCCGGAAGACGTCCGAATAAAGGTCTTGGGTCTCCTCCACGATCATCCTCTCGCCGGGCACTTTGGTGTCCGCAAGACTTTGGAGCTTGTACAGCGCTCCTTCTGGTGGCCAGGCATGAGGGAATACTGCAAGAAATATGTGAATTCCTGCCCCGTGTGTAGTCGGAATAAGGTCCCCAGAAACCGGGCCTGGGGTCTGCTTAAACCACTTCCCGTACCCGACCGCCCCTGGCGGATGATTACTATGGACTTTATTGTGGAACTCCCTCCTTCTGAGAACTGTACAGCCATCTTTGTAATCTGTGACCGTTTGTCTAAAATGGCCCATTTCTTACCCTTGAAGGGAACTCCCACCGCATCTGAGACGGCTCACATCTTCATCAAGGAGATAGTCAGGCTTCACGGGGTACCCTCCAATATTGTTTCCGATAGGGGGGGTGCAATTCACCTCTCGTTTTTGGAGAGCCTTATGTGAGGCCCTGAAAATAGAATTGGCCTTGTCCTCCGCCTACCACCCGCAGACCAACGGACAAACGGAACGCACCAACCAAACCCTCGAGCAATACATTAGATGCTTTTCATCCTTTGTTCAGGACGATTGGGTTTCCCTCTTACCTTTGGCGGAATTCGCCTACAACAATGCCAGCCATGCTACCACTGGCCAATCCCCGTTTTTTGCTAATTTGGGTTTTAATCTGTCCTTTCTTCCTGATATTCTTTCAGAATCCCACGTTCCAGCGGTACAGGACACAGTATCTTTTCTTCAGCGGAATAACCAAATCCTACAAGAGACCATAACCAAGGCTCAGGCTGATAGCAAGAGAAACTTCGATCGGGGAAGAAGGGGAGAATTGATTCTTCAAGTCGGGGATCAGGTATGGCTTTCCACTTCTAACTTGAAATTAGCTTGCCCCTCTAAGAAGTTGGCACCCAAATTTCTGGGTCCATTTCCAGTTAAGAGGAGGATTAATGAAGTATCATATGAACTGTCCTTACCTGTTTCCATGAAAATACACCCAGTCTTCCATGTAGCTCTGCTTAAGCCTGCCGTACCTGACCCTTTTCCCGGTAGAGGAACAAGTCCACCTGACCCTGTGTTGATTGATGGCAATGAGGAATATGAAGTGGAGGCCATTCTGGATTTCAGAAGACGTCGTGGACAAGGTCAGTTTTTAATTAAATGGAAGGGCTATGGTCCGGAAAATAATTCATGGGAACCTGCTGCTAACCTACATGCAGATAGATTAATTCAGGCCTTTTTTGCTGCACACCCTGAAAAGAGAGTCGTTAGGGGCACCCGGAGGTTGCCCCTTGTGGGGGGGCAATGTCAGGAATCCGTCCGGTCTCCGTTCGCGCACGCGCATTCGTGCCGCGGGTCGTCGTGGGCACGCGCGTCTCCGAACGCGAGCGGGTGCACGTCGTTCGGATGTGCGCGCGGCACACGCACGCACGTGTGTGCGTTAGCGCTATTGGCGCCAGTGGCCCTTTTTAAAGGAACAGCTGCAGATGTTCTGTGCTGTTCGTCTGCAGCTTGTGCCTGAAGTAACCTGCTTATCTGCCTGCTACCTATCTGATACCTGACCCGGCTCCGTCTGACCTTGTTGACCTCTCCTGCTCCGACCCCGGCTTGTTTGACTCTTCTTGGACTGTTTACCTGTTGCCGAACCTCTGCTTGTACCTGATACCTCTGCCGACTCCTGCTTGCTTCTGCATCTGCTACCTTCGCATCCTGAAGAGCCATCCATCCTGATTCCACGGTCTGCAGTCTTCTCCTAGCTGCTCCCCTGCTACAGTGAGTTCCTGCTCCAGAGGATCCTCATCTACTCAGTACCTGCTGCTGCACCTGGCTGGACTCTCCTACCCCGCTGCGCTCCGGTCTCCCTGTCCCCATTCCAGTGAGACCAGAACCAGAGCCGTAAGAGAGGTCCCCTTCCACTAAGTCAGACTCACCATCTGAAAACCTTAACAGATACATTCACTTGCCGCTGAACACGGCCATATAGCTCTGGGATGCCCTTCTGTGAGAAATACTTCCTTCCTCGGACCTTCCATTGTGGTGTTCCAATGGCCAAAAATTTTCGAAAAGGCCTCCGAGTCCACCATCCGGCGTCATCCTTTTTTTTTTACGCTCGAACATTTGGCCCATGGAAGCCTACCTTTTTGCAGAAAAACGTGAGGACAACATGATGGAAGGTGGAGTGGAGGACAATTGTGAGGAGAGAGGAGAAGGATAAGTAGAAGACGAGGCTGAACAGTGAGAGCCTGGAGTGTGCCTTTGTGGGTTCCGTTGCTCCCACTGGGCTCGGTGATGGCAGCTTCTTAAGGCGGTCGTCCCTAGGTGAGTGTTGGGCTTACCGCGACTTATGCGTTGACTGCAAAGATTGCAGATGGCAACACTATTGTGAGCAGTGGACACGTTAAAAAAAGCCCACACTGCGGAGCCATGTGCCGGTGTCCTGGGAGCGCCAGATGTGACCGTACATGGTCGATGACTCGCTCCTGATACATTTGCAGTCTGCTTTGTCCCTCCTGTGCAATGTAAGTTATTCCTGCTTCTCCTCCCTATCTGCTGGTCCATATCTCCCTTTGAACTCCCCTCCTCTTCCTCTCTTGTGGGCACCCACGTGACATCACTAGACACGTCATCATCGATGTCACCTTCCCCACCACTATAATTAGAGATCTCGGAGTAGGCAGCAACAGCGGGGACCAACCTCCTTGGGCTGATCTGGGTACTGTCGTCAGACTGCTGAGTGGTGGTTGTTGCTACCTCCTCTTCCTGATCCAATGCCAAGAATGGCTGCGCATCGGAAATGTCTTGTGATGGATCGGAAAATAATTCCTGTGACTCAAGTGGAAGGTAAATGGTGTTGGTGGTGTTGGTCGTAGTGTCTTTGGGGGGTGCACACAGCAGAGAGTGAAGAGGGTACAGATCGAGAGGATGAGGAGGGTGCAGAAGAGTAAGGCTGAGTGAGCCACTCAACCAAGTCTGGTGTGTCCTTTGACGTAATCGCACGCACCTTCTGCAATTTGCCACTTTGGCTCAAATCTGTTGCTCCTGCCCTACCCCTACCACCCGTGCGGAAGGGCCTGCCTCTTCCTCTGCCTGTCATTTTTTAAATGACCCTGTGACAAAACTCTCTAGACTTTTGTGTGCAGTATGTATGTGGAAGAAGGTATATAACACCCCGCTTCAATCTGTTGTTTTTGGGGCCACTGGTCTATCACACCAGTTATAATACTTTTATAATACTTTTTTTTTAAATTGCGTTTGTCACTCTTTGTAGTATCGCTGCAGAACCACTCAGCAGTCACAATGGTGCACAGTGGAAATGCACTATACCATGCTTTCTATATGTGCAAGTATTTTATACGTGTATTACACCCCTATATACTGCACACCAAATAGTACAACTATACCAGTCCTTAAAAGGACCTTTGTGGACCTAGTAGCTAGTGATTTGCAGACTGTCCCTCAGTCCCTACACTGATAAAAGACAGCTGCAGATTCAGTCAGCACTCAGCTCAGCTCAGCAGTCAAGTACAATAGGCTTTCTATATTTGAAAGAAAGAATATTATATGTGTACAACCCTATATACTGTACACCTATACCAGTCCTTAAAAGGACCTTTGTGGACCTAATAGTAATAGCTAGTGATTAAACTGACTGTCCCTGCTCCAGACAGGGTCCTGTCCCTACACTGACAAAAGACAGCTGCAGAATCGGTCAGCAGTGCACTCAGCAATCAGCAGCACAGCAGTCAGCAGCAGTGCACCAGAACCCTATATATTGTACACCTATACCAGTCCTTAAAAGGATTTTGGGGACCTAATAGCTAGTGATTTGTGTCACTACAGTCTGTCCCTGCTCCACACAGCAACCTCTCCCTACACTGGCCACCAGATCAGGTCTATTTATAAGGTAAGGGGGATGTCCAATTGTTCATGTGCTAAAATGTCTCAATTGGCTGTCCTGTACCCCATGATAGATGTGTCATCATGGGTCAAAGTTCTTTCACAATGTAAATGCATGTGTCCGCCACGCGAACAGCGCCAGAAGTCTGCCGGTTTGGCGAATCGCGAACATGCAAATTTCACCGCAAATCGCGAACCGCAAGGCCATCCCGAATATCTACAACTCATGATACATTAGTGGGATGGTCAGTGGGAAGAATGCTCCTTACACTTGTGATCATTGGGATGAATTACCCCCTTATAGAGAACTAAAAAGATCAGTGGTGTTAGTAAGAACTCATCTGAGAGGCGGAAATTGATCATTGCTTAAAGCGGATTTTCGCCTGGGGAAAAAAAAAATTGCCGTCATCAGCTACAAATACTGCAGCTGCTGACTTTTAATATAAGGACACTTACCTGTCCAGGGTGCCCGCGATGTCCTCACCCAAAGCCGACTCGTCCCTCGGCTTCGGGTGCAGGCATCGACATCCTTACTAAGGGAAACAGGAAGTTAAGCCTTGCAGTTTCCTACTGCACATGCGGGAGTCGCGCTGCATGATTCGAATGGCCCCTGCTGTCTTGTGGGACTTGTGTGTCTCCCAGAAGACAGCGTGGGGGGAGGGGGGACTAAGAGGGGTCGGACATTATGTATCTATGCCCGGAAGCGGGAGAAGATTCCTGGATTTGACAGGTATCTGCTCCCCCTTTCCCCCTAAAAGGTGCCAAATGTGGCACCAGAGGGGGGGGAGGGGAAAACTGATCAGTGGAAGTTCAATTTCTGGGTGGAACTCCGTTTTAAGGATCCCCTAAACCTCTGAAGGAACCCTAGTTGAGAAACCCTGGTCTAGCATTTCTGCTTTCAGAAAATATTTTATATTTTGGGGGATTTACATAATCTTCAGACCTAACATTATTTTTATAAACGTGTGCAAATAAAATGTAAAAACAGCTCAGAAAGTGAAATGGTTAAAAGTGAAAATCGTGCTAAGGTATTATCAGATATGGTTTACAATACAAATCAATGCTTGCTGAAGGCACCATCATCTGTCTTTGATACTTGGGTTGATTTTGAGTAAATCAGTATGTAGCGTTATCTTGGAGTTATCTTGCTTTGTTCTCTGTGTTGCTTTGTCTCAGGGTTATCTCTTTGCTCTGTATCTTAGTAGAAATGTAACATGACATTCTTCCAAGGCTGTGATGTCATGTCTTTTTGCCCTGGGTGCTCATCCCAAGCCTGACTTCATTCCTGACATTCTTCTTCTTCCGTCTCATAGTATTTCTTTCTGTACACTTTGAGCGTCACCACTCACCAGTATGTCTGTGCCTCTTCTAAAATATCTAGGTCCACCCTGTTGCTCTGACATAACTTGATACATTGGTTAGAGTTCCTGTCGTAAAACTGGAAGGTCAACTAGATTAAAACACAAAAAACTAAACCTGTTGTGTATCTGTACTAAAGCCAGCCATACGCTGGTAGATCCTTGTACAAACATTTGTTAGTATATTTAAAAAGGCCACCAGAGACTTGACAAATATCATTCAAAAGTACTTCACAATTTAGTTTGCTTTTAAAGCCTGACTCCCGTGAGCAGGAATGCAAAGGTTAACTGCTCATTTAACCTGGGCCAGTGATTCTCAATCACCAGGCCGTAGCCAACCGCTGGACGTTGGTTTCCCTCCTTCTGGGCCTGCAGACTAACCTAATAGTGCTTCCCAGTCCCCCCCATACCCCTGCATAGTGCCTTTAAATTTCTAAGCAGTACCCCTCAACCCCCACAGTGACCCAGGCTCCCTGAGAGTTCTCAGCCCCCACAGGGCATCTTAATCTCCAACAGTGCCCTCCAGCATAGATTTGTGCCTCCAGTACCCTCAAACTCCAACAGTGTTCCACATTGCCTTCCAACCTCCCCAATGAATCCTTGCCCCTGCAATACCTCCTCTTCCAGAGTGTTCCTGCAACAATGCCCCCAGGCTCTCTGAGGGTCCTCAGTCCTCACAGGGCCTCCCAAGCCTCCAACAGTACTCCTCAGCATACGTTGGAGCCTCCAGCCCCCTATAATGACCCCGACCTCCAACAGTGTTTCCAACCTCCACAATAACTCCAGTCTTCCATAGTGTTCCTGCAAAGCCCCTAGCCTGCGAAGAGAGACCAGCCCTCTCCAGAAGTCTCATCCTCTACAGGGCCACCGAGTCTACTGCAGAGACCCCTAACAAACCACCAGAAACCCCATTTCCCACAGTGATACCCAGCCCCATCCAGATACTTCCAGCATTTTAATACATATTTTGCTTTTCCATACTTTTATTGTGTGAATATAAACGTTTTACTGTTGGGTCAGGGAAGGTTTTGGAAAAGTTAACCAGGTTCTGGCCTCAGTAAAATTGAGAACCCCTGGTCTCGGGGATGGTAAGAGTGGTTTTACTTACCTGATCCTCCACTCCCCTGGCAAATGGCACTCCCCTCCACCCAGCAATGGACTGTCCATCAGCATCCTCCCAGCCGAAGTAGGGCCATGGTCTCTGCATCGGTCTAGATGACATCAGAGTTATCCCACTGGTCTAGAGGGGAGAAGAGGCTGTAGGGACCAGCCTAGCAGCACGAAGAAGGCTGCAGAAGAGGAGGATCAGGTAAGTACAATTGCTGCACCTGAATAACCTAGACATAAACAAGCAGTTAACCCTTGCAGTGTGGGCGCAGCCTCACAATGAGGGAGGACTTTTAGTTTTTTTCTGGAGTTCAGCTTTAACATTCAGTTTTGGAATAAATGCAATTTCCCTAAAGAAAACCACATTCGCTATTAGAACTTTGCTGGAGAAATTTTTTTTTTATCCCACTCCTTCAATTTTTTCATCGCTACAGTCGAAAACGATTGTCAATTTTACCCCATTTACTATTAGTACTATTTTTTTTTTTTTTTGTATTTTTTTAGCACATAGCTACATACATCCCCAATTTCCCCAAAAATAAGACCTAGCGTGATTGTTGGTGATGGCTGCAATATAAGCCCTACCCCCCAAATAATCCTTAGTTAAAGTCCTTGAAGGTCTTATTTTCAGAGTAGGGCTTATTTGGGGGTATGGCTTATATTGCAGCCATCACCAACAATCATGCTAGGTCTTATTTTCGGGGAAACAGTGTAGCTATTCGATTCTGGTGGAAGCTGGAAATCACTGTGATAGTCACTGCAACAATGATGATTGCCACTAATTTCTGAATCAGGTGCCAAGCGGCTGCCCTGCTGCATAGTGAACATATAGGAGGTTGCTTGCTTGGCATACAGTGTAGGTCCCATTCATAGAACCCTGTGCATTTTCTCTTTGATTGGGTAAGGTGAAGAGGAAGGGTGTTGACATTAGACTACCCAAAGTCCACAGCAGAGGACATGCTGGTATCATACCTGGCTCCCTCCTAGATAGAATAGGAAAGAACTTCCCCTGGAAAATAATTCCTGTTATGGAGCTAAGCTAAACCCAGGTGGATGCATCTAGTGGTGAAATGTGAGAACTACATCCCTAACACCCTCTTACACATAGACTGCAATGTTATAATCACATAATCTCTTAATGCTGACAGAGGTCTGTTTTTGTGTATCTCGGGGGAAAAAAAATAATTCTACATCTATTCAAAGTGCTGAATTATAAAGCTTGTCTAATGCCACGTACACACGATCGGAAATTGGGCCAGCAAAAGACCGATGAGAGCTTTTTGTTGGAAAATGCGATCGTGTGTATGCTCCATTGGACTTTTGCTAGCCGCATTTGGGCCAGCAAAAGATTGAGAGCAGGTTCTTAATTTTTCGGTCGGAAAAATTTCCTATCCGAAAATCTGTTTGTGTGTATGCAATTCTGACGTGCAAAAACTCACGCATGATTCAAATACGATATGGAAGCTATTGGCTACTGGGTATTGAACTGCCTTTTTCTAGTCCCGTTTGTACGTGTTGTACGCTACCGCGTTCTTGAAGGTCGGAATTTGGTGTGACCGTGTGTACGCAAGACAGCTTGAGCAAAATCCCATCAGGAAAACCATCAGAGCTTTCTCCGACCAAAATTCTGAATGTGGGTATGCAGCATTAGAGTTCAGAAAAAAAGGGGGTTGAAGTTACACTCTTCAGATCTCAGTGAGGAGAGCTGGGAACTGATTGGAGGGAAGGGACACCCCCTCCACACCCCCTTCCCCCTCCACACAGCTCACAGGAGCAGAGCTGAGGCTGTCAATCAGCTGGAGATCCCTCGCTGTCATAATTTTTCTCTTGGTGTCTGGAAACTTGTCAGAAGTGATTCATGCTGACAGCAGAGGAAAGAAGCAGCAGACAGAAATGAGACTTAGTTCTCTTGATTGAGACAAGTACACACTATAGAGGGATATGCATTATTCATATTTCACGTCTGAGATTTACAACCACTTTAAGGATTATGGCTGTTTTTATGTCTTTGATGCTGTTATATAAATATTGGAGATAACCAGAGTTGATAATTGCAGCAAACAATTTGATTCTATGATTTTATTTTTCCAGTTCAGATGAACAAACAAACCCTTAGGGCCCTTTCACACATTCTGTCCGATGAGGTTCGCTTGTCAGTTTTTTTTCTGGCGGACCTGATCGGACCCTGCATTCACCTCTATGGAGTGGCGGATGTCAGCACTAACATGATGTCCGCTGATATCCGCGGCTATCCGATCCTGCCCACAAAATCCAGACAGATGGTGGTCCTATTTTCCATCCATCTGGTGGATTGGATCGGATAGGATCGGATGAAAATGGACAGGCGGTCCATTTTCACCCGATCTCCCCATAGAGAAGAGCGGGGCTAAGTCTGTCCCTGCTCTGCACATTGAGCGGAAAGGGACCTGTTATCCCCCTTCTCAGCGGGGAACGGCAGAGGGATCCCCCGCTGAGCAAGTGGAGTCCGTCTGTGTGAAAGGGACCTTACAGTTATGCCCCGTACACACGATCGGACTATCTGGTGGACTTGGTCCAGTGGACCAGAGTCCGCCGGACAATCCGCCCATGGGCTTCGGTGGACTTTTTTTCCCCAAAAGTCTGGCGGACTTAAAAAGAAGTTTTGACTCAAAAATTGTCCGGCGGACAATCCGGCCGTCTGTGTGCTAGTCCGCCGGACTTTTGAAATTAACGGACTTGCCCGCACATGGAGAAAAGTCCGTTAATTTTGAATGTGGCTCCAGGTAGACGGGACTAGCGAAGGAATGCAATGTCGCCGCCTTTGGCGGCAAGATTGACACCTCGCTGGCCCCGTCACCTGGTATGGACTTAAAGGGGAAGCCCTATGCCGAAAAAAAACAGCGTGGGGGTCCCCCCCAGGTCCGTATCAGACCCTTATCCAAGCACGCAGCCCGGCCGGTCAGGAAAGGGGGTGGTTGCGGCCCCAGATACCGGTCCCCCACCCTATGTGAATGAGTATTCGGTACAATGTACCCCTACCCATTCACCTGGTGAAAAAAATGTAAATAAAACACAACACAAGGTTTTAAAATAATTTATTGCACAGAGAAGAAGAGAATGCGGCGACAGAAGACCAGGCCACCGCTAGTAAAAGAGCTGGAAGAAGAAAGTGGAGCTCTGGTAAGAAGAACCGAAGAGGGGGACAAGACCCCCGAAGTCGGAAGAAGAGGTGGCGGCTACAGAAGACTGGGCCACCGCTAGCAAAAGAACTGGGAGAAGAAAGCGGAGGCCCGGCAAGAAGAACAGAAGAGGGGGACAAGACCCCCGAAGTCGGAAGAAGACCCCCGGGTGACGATGAAGAAGAAAGCCGGGCTCCTCCGCTAGTAAAAGAGCTAGCAGAAGATAGCGGAGGAGTCCGGTGAGAAGACCCCCCAAGACAGAAGAAGACCCCCGGAGCTGTGCAATAAATTATTTTAAAACCTCGTGTCTTGTTTTATTTAAAAAAAATTTCACCAGGTGAATGGGTAGGGGTACATTGTACCCCATACTCATTCACATAGAGTGGGGGGTCGGTATCTGGGGGCCACCTTATTACAGGGGGATTTAGTTTTAAATGGGGACTCTGTGGACTTTGATGTAAAGGGGGACTCTGTGGACTCTGATGTAAAGGGGGACTCTGTGGACTCTGATGTAAAGGGGGACTCATGTGATTAACTTCATATGATTAGAAATGTTATTTAATCACAATGTATATCTATAGTTTATACTATAAAAAAAATGCTGTGCTCTGCTAAAGTGTTAGGGTTTGACTTGAAGAAAAGGTGACAACCCTACCTACAGTATGTGTAGCTGCTGACTTTTCATTTTTCTGTGGTGGTGCTTTAAGTATCAGTAGGCTCGTGTGCCTGAAGGGTTTGGAGGCTGCTATAGGTGAAGCTAAACCAGCCAGCTATAACTTCTAACCATCTGGTTCCCAGAACAGAAGAACACCCCCGGGGGTCAGCTAAGCCACAACATTAGAACCCTGGTATTTTCTGATATGAGCTCAGTATATACTACTGTAGCGCCGGCTCCTGACGAGCATGCGCTATATGTTTTGAAAATGAATATTCCTAAAACTACAGTTGGGTTTTGGGGCTAATTTTGCTAAATTATGGTTTCAGTACCAGTCTGGCTGGATTGCACTGAGTTCTCCTTGGCTGCAGGTATCGTTTTCACTGCCGGCAAGTAGTAGAACGCAGTCTAGTTGGGTGTATTGAGTGCCATCCTTTTCTCAGAACCAGCCCAGTGGGTGTGTTCTCCTGCTGTGCACTCTGGGAGGTGGTATTTAAGGTACTGAGATCACGTGCTTCGGGGGTTCCGGTCCAGAAGATATTTTCTGTCTGTTTGGTCCTGATCCTCCTGACCAGCCCCATGGCCCTCCTGGCCTGGGGTGCGGATCCATGCAATTCCAAGTCTCGGGTCTGGATAACCCAAGGCGAAGCAACTGCAGGGACAGACCTGAATGGATTTGAGGCCCTAATGATCCAGGGGTGGTCCGGTGCCGTCTCATCTGAGGAGAGGCCCAGCAACTGGAGAAGCATCCAGAGGAGGACTCTTCGGGAGAAGGCCATGCACAAGGCTGGCTTCTCTGAAGGAGCCTGGAGGCTCAGTTGAAGGACACTTTGTGGATCTATATTCCTACGGTATCACCGGACCGGCTGAGAGATACTGGTACCATATGATAGTTCTCTAAATTTGTCTATGTCCCTCAGTTACATCCAAGTCTGTGGCAGAGACTTTGTTTCTCAAGTGTTCTGCATCCAAGTCTGCGGCAGAGACTTTGCTTTACTTAACACCCTACCAGGTTCTAGGCCTATTGAGAGGAGGTCTATCCGGAGGTTGTGATTCCAGCTGTGAGACGTTTATTCTCTGAATTTCCTCTATAAGAGACTTTCTATTTTTGCAGTTTCAAAAGTACCTGAACTTTCTTCCTAACCCTCTACCCTTCATTAAGAGACTGTGTTATCTTCTAAATAAATAACCCAAAAGAAGATTCAGTGTCAGTTTCTGCATTTCTTTGGGCCATCTACCACGGGAACCCCTAGACCAGGGATCTGCAATTAGCGGACCTCCAGCTGTTGCAAAACTACAAGTCCCATCATGCCTCTGCCTCTGGGTGTCATGCTTATTGCTGTCAGAGTCTTGCTATGCCTCATGGGACTTGAAGTTCTGCAACAGCTGGAGGTCCACTAATTGCATATCCCTGCCCTAGACGGATGCTAGGTCAAGAAGGTAACGGTAAGCCCCATAAAACCAGCAGCTCCTTCGGGGGTCAGTGCTACACTACATAGTAAGGGAGTTCCAGGGCGAGGGGGACAGTCAGTGTACTTATCCTACTGCAGCAATAAATCGCTATGTCTTGTGTATTATTTACAAATCTGAGCATTTTTAGAGAAAAGATTTTGGTGATCCACAGGCTGCCAGGCTTGATTGTAATTACAGCAAGCAACCACTAGAGGGTGTATTTTATTTTTATAAAAACTGCTTTAGAGCGTCAGTTAGAAAAAGTTGTGTTCTCCAAAGAAGCGATATAGAATTTAGTACTTGGACATTAGATTAAATATTCTTCGTTTAGATAAAGAAGTCTGGATGTGTCCAGGGCTGGACTGGGACAGAAATTTGGCCCTGGACTTCATCCAGACCGACCCACTTACATTTTGAGTGTCCCATCACCAACCCCCTTACATCAGAGTGTCCCATCAGCAGCCCCTTACATCAGAGTGGCCCATCACCAGCCCCCTTACATCAGAGTGTCCCATCACCAGCCCCCTTACATGAGAGTGTCCCATCAGCACCTCCTTACATCAGAGTGTCCCATCAGCACCTCCTTACATCAGAGTGTCCCATTACCAGCCCCCTTACATCAGAGTGTCCCATTACCAGCCCCCTTAAATCAGAGTGTCCGATCAGCACCCCCTTACATCAGAGTGTCCCATCAGCACCCCCTTACATCAGAGTGTCCCATTACCAGCCCCCTTACATCAGAGTGTCCCATTACCAGCCCCTTTAAATCGGAGTGTCCCATTACCAGCCCCCTTACATCAGAGTGTCCCATCGGCAGCCCCCTTACATCAGAGTGTCCCATCGGCAGCCCCCTTACATCAGAGTGTCCCATCGGCAGCCCCCTTACATCAGAGTGTCCCATCGGCAGCCCCCTTACATCAGAATGTCCCATCGGCAGCCCCCTTACATCAGAGTGTCCCATCAGCAGCCCCCTTACATCAGAGTGTCCCATCAGCAGCCCCCTTACATCAGAGTGTCCCATCAGCAGCCCCCTTACATCAGAGTGTCCCATCACCAGCCCCCTTACATCAGAGTGTCCCATCACCAGCCCCCTTACATCAGAGTGTCCCATCACCAGCCCCCTTACATCAGAGTGTCCCATCAGCAGCCCCCTTACATCAGAGTGTCCCATCATCAGCCCCCTTACATCAGAGTGTCCCATCGGCAGCCCCCTTACATCAGAGTGTCCCATCACCAGCCCCCTTACATCAAAGTGTCCCATCGGCAGCCTCCTTACATCAGAGTGTCCCATCACCAGCCCCCTTACATCAGAGTGTCCCATCACCAGCCCCCTTACATCAGAGTGGCCCATCAGCAGCCCCCTTACATCAGAGTGTCCCATCACCAGCCCCCTTACATCAGAGTGTCCCATCACCAGCCCCCTTACATCAGAGTGGCCCACTGAGCCATCGGCCCACCGGGAAACTCCCGGTAGTCCCTATGGCCAGTACATGCCTGGATGTATCAGATGAATAGAAAACATCATAAATAGCTGCACTGCCCAAGCAAAGAGCATTTCTGACAGCTCCCAAGTCTATGGCAGATCTCTTGTAGAGAGTGGGAGATCGAGGGAACATTCACACTAAGCAATCCATTGCGGTGCGTTAATGCGCGTCATAATGTGCGTTATGGCATGCGTTATGTGCGTTACTTTAATACAGCCAATGTATTATGAAGGGCTGCCAATGCACTGCAATGGATGAAAAAAAAAAAGTGCATGGCTTTTTTATTTTTCTTATTTTTTAGTTGGCGCATGGTATATATGGGTTGTGGGTGCCAGAATTCAATTCTTGCATCACATGCAAGTGTACAGTGCACTGGGGTGCCATTCACAACCAATGGAAATTGCACAGGAGGCAGATGCCATGCCATGCACTGTGCGATACTGCAACATATAAGTATGAATGAGCCCTTTAAATCAGGGGTCTCAAACTAGCGGCCCTCCAGCTGTTTTCAAAACTACAAATGCCATCATGCCTCTGCCTGTGAGAGTAATGCTTGTAACTGTCAGCCTTGCAATGCCTCATGGGACTTGTAGTTCTGCAACAGCTGGAGGGCCATCAGTTTGAGACCCCTGCTTTAAATGAACCTATATTGCTTGGACAGTTTCCTAAAGAAAATTGTCAAGCAGCAGACAAACCGCAGTTTAAAATGTGCCGTAACCGTTAGCCAGATATTCTCAGATCAATATAGGACCCCCCCCCCCCCCCCAAGATCCTTGGGTGCCTTATTGTTGCTTAGCACATCTACCTTCCAGCACTGGGTTCTTGGTTAAACCCCAACCAGGATGCTATCTGCATGGAGTTTGCATGTTCTACCTGTGCCTGCATGGGTTTCCTTCCCACTAAGGATGAGTGTGGGCGCCCTCCGCACCCATCTCTATGCCAACTTTCACACTTTTTTTTAAATCCAATCAGCTGTGGGCCGGGTTGTTCCCTGCAAACAACATCAGCAGCCTTATATGGACACATGCAAGTATTTAGCCTATGATATTGACTTAAAATGGAGCTCCATCCTAAAGGGGAAGCTCTGCTTGTTTGCATCCACCCCCTCCCCACCCCATCCATCCACTGTCACATTTGGCAGCCAGTCCCAATTCCAGGTAAGATCACCAATCTACATACATTTCTGGCCCCTCCTCCTTCCCCCCGCTGCCTTCTGGGACACACACAGGTCCCAGAAAATGGAGGGACCATTTAGAAATCGTAATGCGCATGCGCAGTAGCAAAACCGCCTATGAAGCCTGAAGGCTGGTTTCCCTTACTTGCAATCAGTGGCAGCTGGTGCTCCATCGGTCGGGGGGGGGGGGGGGGCGGTAGACAGACCTTCCCACACTAACCCTTCCCCCTGTCGCTTGCATACATACCCAAAACCACCCCCCCCCCCCGCGCGTTCATTCAGCCCTGCACTTACCCCATGCAGGTCACAGCGGCAGCTTCCCCCCTCTGTCTCCTCCTTGTCCCAGCTGTCGCTTCTCCTTTGGCCTGCCAGCCAATGGGGGTCTTCAGCCCCATACACACTATCAGATTTTCTGCTGATTTTTTTCTTCAGATTTACCAAAACCATATAATATGAGGTCAAACCTTAGGAGTTTTAATTTGTATGCAATCAGGCAGGCCCTTCCACTACATGGTTTTGGTCAATCTGAAGGTAAAAATCTGCAGAAAATCTGATAGTGTGTATGGGGCTTTAGGACTCCTAATTTTGCTCCTGGCCAATCAGGAAGTGGGTCCTGAGACCCCATTGGCTGGGAGCAAAATCAGGAACACAATAACAAATATTAAATTTGCTATTGTTACACAACAGGGTGGGCTCAGGGCACAGTGCTCTGCTCCCCAAGCCACCCTTTTTTTAAAGCCAATTAGAGCCTCGGGCTCTAATCAAATGGTTATTAAAAAAAATTCCATGCATCCGGGACCCTGCATGTAGATTATGGGCTGGGTACATAGATTAGGGGAGTGGCGCCCCTACGCCCACAATGAACGTCCGCCACTGCTTGCAATGTTGGCGCCTGCACCCAAAGCTGATTGACGACTTGGCTTGGGGTGCAGACATTTGCGGGCTCCCTGGACAGGTAAGTGTCCTTATATTAAAAGTCAGCACCTACAGTATTTGAAGCTGCTGACTTTTAATTTTCTTTCTCCAGACTGAAGCGCCTCTTTAAGCAGCTGATGCATTGTTCTTTTTTTTTTTCATTCTATGAGAGGGTCGAACGAAAAAAATAAAAAAATGACTGGAATCCTTCCTGCTGAAACATGGTGAGAAGCCTTCAGAATAGAGTGATCAGAGCTGCTGGCTATAACCGGCACCACTGATCAATTGAAGGATCGACTTCTGTACAACCAGGCTGCCCATACATGGACTGAACTCCGGCCCGTCAAATTTCGATCCGTGTATGCCCTAAATATTGGCATGTGTCCGTATAAGGCTGCTGATGTCATCAGCATCCCGCCCCTTTGTTTACGTGTGCTGCAGGGGAGCCAATGACCTGGGCTGTGGATAAATGGACTCGGGGGACATCTGAGATCATCTCTACCTCCCACATAACGAAAAATTGCTAATATGTTATTTAGGTCCTGTCCAGAAAAAGAAAGGGCCCTGTAAATATATATGTAAGACCGGGATGGTACCTTAGAGTGTAAGCTCCTTGGGGGAGGGACTGATGTCACACAAAGAGTATGTAAAGATCTTTACACATGTTCTGCTTTATATAAATATCTGTAAAAAAAATAATATTAGTAACAATAATAATAGTGAGCACAGCTTTAGGGGGATCAGATCCTGCACCTTCCTTTTGGCCACCAAATAAAATGGGAGATCTCACTGACCAATAGGAAGCCTTTGTCTGGAGGATTGAGAGCAGGTGCCTGATCTATACATAGGTGGGATGAGAGATCCATAGATCGCTCGGTGTGTGGCCCCTGTGATCGGACCCTCCAGGTGATCCTTCTCCGAGGAGAGGAACGAGAAAGATACAAAGTATTCCTGGAGAGGAAGAGAGAGGGGCGGGCCGGGGGCGGGGCCGGGGAGGAGGTTGAGAGCGGAGACGGCTGGGTGTGTCACATCCACCGAGAGAGGGAGAGAGAAGAGCCGCCCGACACACACCGGGATCACACGAGGTATGTCCGGGGAGACCGAGGACAGAGATCGGGAGAAGAGGACGGAGACTGAGGGCAGAGAAAGTGATGAGAGGATCGGAGACACAGGAGAGGAGAGAGCACACTATGGGCAGAGATTGAGAGAAGAGACGGAGGAGAGAGTGGATAGGACAGAGACGGGAGGCAGAGGTGGAGAAAGGAGGCTGTGTACAGGTCCAAGACAGGAGTGAGAGTGTGGACAAGTCACAGGGCAAAGACTGTGGACAGAGACAGTGGGCAGGGCAGAGACTGTGGACAGGGCAAAGACTGTGGACAGGGCAAAGACTGTGGACAGGGCAAAGACTGTGGGCAGAGACACTGGACAGGGCAAAGACTGGGCAGAGACTGTGGGCAGAGGCTATGCACAAGGCAGAAGTGGAGAAAGGAGGCTGTGTACAGGTCAAAGACAGGAGTGAGGATGTGGACGGGGCAGAGGCTGTGGATGGGGCAGAGACAGTGTGGAGAGGGCAGAGACAGTGTGGAGAGGGCAGAGACAGTGGGCAGAGGCTGCGCACAAGGCAGAAGTGGAGAAAGGAGGCTGTGTACAGGTCAAAGACAGGAGTGAGGCTGTGGGTAGAGACAGAGGGCAGGGCAGAGACTGTGTGGACATGGCAGAGACAGTGGACAGGGCAGGGCAGAGACTGTGTGGGCAGAGACAGTGGACAGGGCAGGGCAGAGACTGTGTGGACATGGCAGAGACAGTGGACAGGGCAGGGCAAAGACTGTGGACAGGGCAAAGACTGTGGGCAGAGACACTGGACAGGGCAGAGACTGTGCACAAGGCAGAAGTGGAGAAAGGAGGCTGTGTACAGGTCAAAGACAGGAGTGAGGATGTGGTCTGGGCAGGGCAGAGACAGAGGCTGTGGACAGGGCAGAGACTGAGGGCAGAGTCAGAGGCTGTAGACAGGGCAGACATGGAGACAGTGCACAAGGCAGAGACAAAGAATAGAGAGTGTGGACAGGGCAGAGAGAGACAAACAGAAGAACAGAGATTAAGGAGGCTGTGTGGAAACGAGATGGAGGATGCAGGCTGTGGACTGGGCAGAGACAGTGGGCAGAGACTGTGGACAGGGCAGACACTGTGCACAAGGCAGAGTTGGAGAAAGGAGGCTGTGTGCAGGTCACAGGGAAGAGGGAGGCTGTGTGGACAGATGAGGGAAGAGGGAGGCTGTGTGGACAGATGAGGGAAGAGGGAGGCTGTGTGGACAGATGAGGGAAGAGGGAGGCTGTGTGGACAGATGAGGGAAGAGGGAGGCTGTGTGGACAGATGAGGGAAGAGGGAGGCTGTGTGGACAGATGAGGGAAGAGGGAGGCTGTGTGGACAGATGAGGGAAGAGGGAGGCTGTGTGGACAGATGAGGGAAGAGGGAGGCTGTGTGGACAGATGAGGGAAGAGGGAGGCTGTGTGGACAGATGAGGGAAGAGGGAGGCTGTGTGGACAGATGAGGGAAGAGGGAGGCTGTGTGGACAGATGAGGGAAGAGGGAGGCTGTGTGGACAGATGAGGGAAGAGGGAGGCTGTGTGGACAGATGAGGGAAGAAGGAGGCTGTGTGGACAGATGAGGGAAGAGGGAGGCTGTGTGGACAGATGGTGGTAGAGAGAGGCTGTGTGGACAGGAGATGGTGGAGGGAGGCTGTGGAATGGGCAGGGATAGTCGGAGACTGTAAACAGGGCAGAGAAGGAAAGTCAATGAATGAGACGGGCAGGGTGTGGAGGTCAGACACATTCTGCTTTTCAGTTTGTCTCTCTGGGAAGCAGCCAGACCAGTCCCTCCTCCTCCCCCAAATCTATTACTCAGTCCAAGTCCTGCTCGCTGACGTTAACCCTGTACATTATACATCTTCTGTTCATATTTCTTCTCCTCTTTCTCTGGGACTGCCTCAGGTTTTGATGGTTTCTGTCCACAAGTGTATTTAGAGCTGATCATGGCTACCAAAAAAAATAAAAAATCCACCTTCTGCATTTCTAAATTCCTAACCCTTCAGTGATGGGCCGAGCTTTCATAACGCGAACCAATTGAGAGGAAAACGATTGAAGTGATGTAAAAGGTTCTGAAGGTGTTTGCAGTCCAAGACTGTTCCGTCAGTCTGTGGTCCCCACTAGTTGGATTCTTCTCTTTCAAACCATGACCAGCTTAAATGAAAGCTGACTCTGGGCCACAGACCCGGGAGCCATACTATCGGCGTATCATTTTAATGGCTAGTCATTCATGAGAGGCGTTAGACCAGAGCAGGCAACCGCAGAGGATGGTCATGTTTTTCAGAGGGAAGGTCCCCCTCCATTCAAGGGTCCTGGGGTTTTCAACAGCTTGAGGTTCACTTTACGTTAATTGTGACCTAGAAAATTAAATGGCGTTCCTGTGTTTAGTTACAGACCATAGCACTAACCTTATACGTTATTAGCACCATATGTTGTGGGTGTATCCCTCTTACTGACTTTGGCAGGAGTGCCCATTTCCTCAAGCAGATTACCACTCTACACCATATCCACCATTGCAATGGGGGTGTCTCATAACCGATTGAGAGGCACCAACAACGCAGCAGTGTAGAATGAGACGAGGTTGTACTCATGCTCAACTACTGAAAAGTTAAAACTTGCATGGATCTGCTTGGAATTCTTGGGTCACACTTTGAAGTTACTGAATATAGATACATCCAAAAGGTGCCGGTACTTACAGAGCAGTGAATGGAAAATGATTGTTCGGAGAGCTCTTTGGCTCTGGTTGGGCAGCTCACATACTGTGTATACCGGGCTACTCTCCAATAGGTACCCAAAATGTTACTCAACGTGAAACCAATGGAAGATGCACCAGACCAAAATTGGAAAGGAGTTCAAACTGCCTGAGTGGTTTATATTATAACAGCCAACACATGTTGGAGACTAAAAACCTTCCATCGTGCTTAGGATCCTCTAAGAACTATAGTTGGACACAAGGAGAGACTTTAGAGAGAACTATATTGCTTTGTATAGGTAAAATCTCCACCAGTTATTACCGTAGCAGGGACAACAGTGATCAATGTAAACCAAAAATGACAACCTCCTGCGCTCAAGGTAAATGTTCCTGGACTTTGGATCTTCAACAACACGATTTGGCAAGACTTTGCAGCACCCTAAGGAGTGGAAATGCCCAAAAAAAAACATTGGAAAAACAAGAACTGAGGGTGGTGCTACCTTTTTATAGATCCCTTTTTTTTTCTTTTTTTTTTTTTTTTTTTTTTTAAGAAATAGATGTATAATGACAAACTGCATACATCTCAAGCCCATCAATATCCACATTGTCATGCATAACCTGGTCCACTGCACAAATCCCAACCACGGCAGGAGGCTCAGAATGGCTGATATGTTTCGATGGGGGTTCCCCTCTTCCTCAGAGCCAAGTCTCAGCTGATGTTTTTCCAGTTGTGCCAGTGTTCATGGCTGGTTTGGTTGGTGCCACCATTAATGCTGGCACACCTGATCCTTGGTAACTCTTGCTACTGGTGGAAGTCTTACATTTACAAACAAAATGTAGCCAAGTCTATCCTTGAGTCCAGCTAAGGTTCTCACTAGACCCAAAGCCCTGATGAAGGGGGAAGTTTCAAGCTCCTGAAGCACATTGGATGTGTCATTGTGGACCATGAAATCTATTTGAACCCCCTTCCAATTTTGGTCAGGCACTCCTTCTGCTGGATTTCAGTTGCTTTGAAGTTGGTCATAGACTTGCTTCAGAAGCGCTTGATGGTAACTACTAACAACGTCTAAGGTTAGTTTTATGTGTTGTTTCTAAGCACAGGTAAACTTTAAGATGTGAAAAATTACTTATAGTCCATGTTGTGAGATATGCAGCTTCCTGGTGTTCTAAGATTGAGTGATGAGCTTAAAAAGGCCACCATGCCCATAGAATTAATTTTAAAGAGTTTGCCACCATGTCCTTTTGGCTCCTTGCCAGTCCAGAAAGTAATCCTCCTACATGGTGGTCATCTTACATGCACATATCTTTGAGACAATTTTTCAGATTGTATTGATATCTTTGAGCGTTTAGTACATCCATACTCAGGTTTTTGCCCATAGGTTCACACTTATTGTGGACCATATCTAGCCCTCAGTCATGCTTAGGTGTTGGTTTCTAGCTTGACTAAGGGCCAGATATAGTCTGAAATTTTGCCATGTGATATATTTTTGTTTTGTACCGTCATTCTTATGTCATAAAAGCGCTCCTAATATGAGCGATGACCTGTGTGCAGATGTACTACTATTTTTGAACGCTTGAGGTTCCTCCAAATTGCCAAAAGAGGTTTCCTTCTGGTACCAGATTAGGTGTGTGCTCCAAAGTCCTTTTGCTACACTTTTAGGCTATTATGGGAAAGTGACGTTAATAACAGGGCATGCTGGGAATTGTAGTTTATCCTCAGCCGGAGAGTTTGAGGTTGCAAAAGGCGAAAGGAGATAACTTCAGGCTATTGGCTAACAATTTGCATTTGAAAAGATTTTTGGTTCTTGTTGTGTACACACAGTTTGTACGGTTGTTGAATATGCTGTAAACCATGGCGCCGACCTCACCTCTATGAAAACAATAGATAACAATTGGGGAATTGACTTGATGTTTCCAGCCTGGCCCAACAATTTGTTTTTCAATTTGACAAATTTTAGTCATCCCTACACTTTGGGTTGGTTCACACCAGTGGGGGTATAACACTAGAATAGGAAATGGTTTCAGTGGTGCCTGTTCAGATAATTGCTGAAAAAAAATTAACTCTGCAAATGAAGACTCTTAAAGTGAGAGCTCTCCCTAGAATTGGTTTAGAAACATTAATCAGCCATATAAAACATGTATTTTTGACTTCCATCTGCTCTCCAGATTTCCAGCAATCGGCATAGGAAACGGCTGGCCATGACAACATGCGACTCTTGGTGTCGCTCAGCCCCCCTGGTGCCATCTGCGTCTTGTACTTGCAAAGCCTGACTGGGAAACCTTTCCTCTGTGCCTTGATGATTTTAAAGTCATATATATAGCATGAGGACAGTTGAGTGACACCAAGAGTTGTGTGGTGTCATTGGTAAATGGCAAGCAGTGTCTGATGGACAATTTGATCATGGATGGAAGTCAAACATAGCACGGCTGCCAGAATGAATTTAGTTCTGCTGGACAGTGACTGCATTGGATGAGGCTCTCACTACTCGGACAATAATTTTCCATCTAGCTTGGCAAAAGTCGCTTTACAGATTGGCTGAAGTCCGATTGAGAATTTTGCTTCTTGGGCCAAAGTAAAAGCCGCCACCCACAGCTTACAGTTACTTGTTCACAGCTCACTTTGTGGACTGTAATCCTGTTCTAGGGTGATAACACTGCGTCTCCAGATAGGTTCTGCAAATTCAGGAGATAATCCTGCTGCCTCTTGAATGTCTGTCTGTTTTGGAACTAACATGCCACAATTGCGGGTCAAGGGTTTGATTTGCGGTTGCAATGCAGCCCCATTGACTTGAAAGGGGCGAGTTTGCCAGGCAGTGCCACCTGTCAACTTGACAAGCAGCATTAAATTGGACCTCGGATTGTGTATAGCCTCTTCCACCATCCCCATATGACAAATGTAGGATCATTAGGTCCACTTCTGTTGAATGGTCATAGATGGATTGAAATTCAGCCAGGCCCTGCTGAACTTTATTCCATCTCTAAGCAGCTTAATAGAAGAAAGCAAACTAGAGGGCTCCTTCAATCCACTTGAAATGTTCAGCCAGACTTCTTCTATTTCCTATCCATTCCTTGGTTGGAAGCCAATGCTGGTACGTTTTTTGTGGTTTGCTGGTTAATGCCTTATTTCTAACGAAAAAGTCAACCCATATTGCTTTAAGTTGTCCGTACTCTTAACTGTGCTATTTCCTGTTGGCATGTCCTCCTGCCAGCTGTTTTTCCTATCGGGGACTTCCTGACTCTCTTCTCTCGAATGCCTCACGTTCTGCTCACATGCCATCTTTTTGTCTTCAGTACCATGACAACTCGCTTTCTTCTCTGCTTCACACCCCTTCTCACCGCAGTCCCTGACTGATCCCTCCTCTTCTTCTCACACCCTGTGATCTCCGTCCTAGTGCTGCCTCTAAATCTCAGCCTTTTCTTCCCCTGGTAGGACCTGCTGCGCTCTTTGCACGGCCATGGGGGATGTTCTATCGAGTCACCTGGATGAAAGCCGACGCCAGAACATCGCAGGTAAGATCCTGGGACTCGGAAGCATTGTTTGGTATTATTGGGTCCCTCTGCAGAGTATGTTAGATGGTTTCTGCAGAGCATTTTTCCCTGTTTGTGCGGTTCTTCCATCAAACAACATATGTTGGTATGTGTGGGTGATGGTGCGTTGTAGAACATCTTTCCAGAGGGAAGGAGTGGGAGCTGGCTGATTACATGCAGCACTTGGCAGCTTTGTGCTGCATAACAGGTGCCTACATGCACAGGGATGGTTTTCTCCATTCAGGGTGCGCAGCCTCGGCTTACTCAAGGCATTAAGATAGTCGTATGAAAAAGTTTTGGGCACGCCTGCTCAAATTACACGTTTTGTTGGTTTTATATGTCAAAGGTAAATGCACCCTGTACATGGAACATACCTGACCGTGGCATGTCATTGCAGATTTCATTATGCATGTACTAGTTATTGGTTGTATTTAATTATCACTTTTGGGGAATCTGTAGACAGATGTCGAATATGTGCTGGCTGACCTTTTAAGATTTCCAAACTGGAAAGGTTTTGCAAGGAAGAGAGGGGAGCAAGTAATGGGGTCGGTGCACTCGGGACAAGGATATTGTATACTGATTACATGTTCACTTATCCTTTTCTAAATGTTTAGTATATGATATACTTATCTATCAGGTTGCACATTGAATACCTTGGGAAGGTGGTGTTGGTAAGTCTATTGTGTAGAGTGCAAGAGTGCTTCAACCACTTGTCTACCAGTGCAGTTTAAAAAATGGTGTCTGGTAGCAAGGACTTTTAACCCCTTTATGCTGGCTGGAGCTAGCCGGTGGGGTTACCAAACTTGCCAAACTGTGATTGGCTGCACAGCGCTGACTTTACTGGAAGCTGCACCTACTGTCTTCCAATTGTCAGTAGTTGACCATGGTGACAACTCATTTATGGTTCTATGGGTGCCAATGAAATGTGCCCAAGAACAAGACAGCAACGCATACGTATGGCATCTGGACATTATGGCCCCCTTCCTTCTGCCACATATATGCATAATGCTGCCACAAAGGGGTTAAACGCCATGTGTTTACTATGGTCAAGATGACTGTTGGCTCCCTGGTGGAAATGATTTGGGCAGCTATAAAGCCCCCCCAAAGGCCATCATTCATGGTTGACACTAATCTGATAACCTGCTAAGGCTTTACTCACCTATGGACAATTTTGGTTACTGAAGTTTGCTGCCTTTTTATGGGTGCACACAGTTTTAAGGCTTGGCATGTTTGGTATCTATTTACTTGATGGGAACCCAGTCTTTTAGATTTTACCAAATAATTGGGTAATATGTTGTGTTTGTGTGCAATAAAAATAATTTTAGTGTGTTTTTTTTTTTTTTTTTACTGAAAATATTCAAAGTATGGATTTGATAAACATTGGCTAATATCATGTGTCATAAAAATACAGCCCTCACCATTTTTTTTCTCTGGGGTCCAAAAATATATAATGTTGAGGGGTCTTAAGTCATCTGCAGGCCTAATAGGTGGATTTAACATGTGTGCATAAAAATGGCTCCAGTATACAAGTGGTTAAAGGACATGTTCACTAGTTCTTTAAGGCACCATTCACACTTGTACGAGTCGCACGACCTTGGAGTGCAGCTTTGGCAGGGCGTGACTTGGATATCTCTCTGCAACCTTGGACACACTTTTGACTGTAAAACATTCAGGTACGACTTTCATTCAACTTGAGGATTAACATTGAAGTCTTGGCCCTCAAGTTAGATGAAAGTGGGACCAAAGTAGTGCGTGATCTACTTTTGAAGTCTTTACGACGCACATATAGGTCAATCGAAAACATGGGGTATGACTTGTCATGCAACTTTGATGTCCATAGTAGCATGACAAATCTCACAAGTGTGAATATGGGCCAACCCCCTACCTAGCTTCATGACCTACTACCCCAGGCAGACCCCTGCTATTTCTAGGTGATGACTTGCCTTCTCTGACTGTGGTAGACCTCTGCGTTGTTTACATCTCAGGCCAGTAAAAATCCAGTGGCGGGCTGCTTGTGCACTAATGTCCCAATTATGTAAATAGGATATTTGTCTTGCAATGCACTTTGGGATCTTGGACCGTAAAAAAATTAAAGGCTAACCATGTTACTTATGTCACCCATATTAAGTTGTAACATGGGGGGGCAAGATACAGAAGACATTACAATGGCAGTTTGTAAGTTCCCAAACTTAGCCATTCCGACGGAAAATGTCCGATCGGACCGCGTTGTCGGATAATCCGACTGTGTGTGGGCTCCATCGGACTGTTTTTCCGTTGGAATATCCGACGGACAAAGTTTTAGAGCTGGGCTATAAAACTTTCCGACAACATGATCCGATCGGACTCAGTCCGATTGTGTGTAGAGAATTCCGATCGGACAAAGTGCCACACATGCTCAGATCAAATTCCTAGACCAAAGCTATTGGCTACTAGCCTGAACGTAGTCCTGTTGTAACGAAAGAACATCATCACGTTACGTACGATTGGATTTTCCGACCACTTTGTTGGACCGTGTGTATGCAACACAAGTTTGGGACAAAATCCGACAGATTTTGTTGTCGGAATGTCCGATCGTGTGTACAAGGGCTAAGAGTTGTGCATGTTAGTTGTGGTCATGAGCACTGCTTTATGCACGCTGCAAATTCCATAGTCCATCTTGGGAGCAAGCAAGAGAGGGTGGCTACATTCTTGCATACAGTGGGACCATGCAGAATGAACGTAGCTACCCTATAACTGGAAGTTGGATCACAGCAGACATTTGGAGATGTGGGGGAGGCCGAGAGCAATAGAAGACGTTGGCGGTATATATAGTCGTTGGTGTATTGCTCTGCGCCTTGCTGGATATGTCTTGGTTACCGTTCACCAGTTTCAGAGGGATGACTTTTTTTCTTTTTTTTTTTTGATTTCGTCCGGTTTCAAAAAAATAATACAAAAGGTCATAGCAGAATATTCCTTTATTTTTTCCCCCCTATATTATGGTTGCCTAATAATGAACTGTGCATGAATGAACAATCTTTGCGGAAAAGGACAAGGATCTTCTCGATGGGGGAGTAGAAGGTGACAAAAGTTCTAGAGCAAGAAGGTGATGGAGCTTCAATGAGGTCAAAGAGGGTCATGTAACTTTGTGTTTGGTCTACGCCTGTTATTTTCTAACCAGCTAAATGATGCCTTACAGAGCCGAGTGGAATAATAACTAGGTTGGCTGGTTATGAGGGAACATGACTTGTCCTGAAGCTTTTCTGTGGAGGTTTTTAAAGCTGAAAAGGAATTGGGACAGGAATTAACTGCTTATTTATCTATTACTATATCCTTTACGTGACTTTGTAATGAGATGTCCACTGAGAGGTGATAATTTCTCGGCTTGTTTCATAGTTATAGTTTCATAGTTCTTTTGAATAATGACACCAGTCCATCCAGTTCAACCTGAGTGAGTGTCTACAATTGTCCCTATCCCTGTTCATTGCACACTCATGTCTGTCCCTACCCTCAAGGAGCCCACAATTCAAGGTCCCCATTCAGGGCCGGTTCACACAGCGGGCGATGCGAGGCGACACGACTCGCCTCGCTCCCGCAAGTGGCCCCCGTTCTGTACAATGGAACCGTTCTGAGAGGAGCGACTCGAGTCGCTCCGACTCAGAAAAAAGGTTCCTGTACTACTTCTGGGCAACTTCGGGGGCGACTTGCATTGACTTCTATACAGAAGTCCTCTGCAAGTCGCCGCTGAGGTCGCCGCAGGTCGCGGCGAGGCAAGTCGGAGACGCCTCGCCGCGCCTGCAGTGTGAACCGGCCCTCATATACTAAGGCCAATTTTGGACAGAAGCCAATTAACCTACCTGCATGTCTTTGGAGTGTGGGAGGAAACCCACGCAGGCACAGGGAGAACATGCAAACTCCAGGCAGGATGTGTCGTGGTTGGGATTTGAACCAGCGACCCTTCTTACTGCTAGGTGTGCTGTATAGTTCTATTGAGCTACAAATAATATCCAGCAAATGGCAAAACCTGCTACTGTGCTAAAGTGAGAAATATCATTCAAATTTCACTTGATTTACTCAATCTGCATTCTTTATAACCCTCCACGGCTAAAATCCGCTAGAGAGCACCACGCGGGATTGTACCACCAACGTCTGTGCCATGTAGGTTACATCCTTCTTGACTTCCTGTTTGCGGTATACAGTATATACTCCTCGCTGTACATTATGTAGACAACACTATCTAATGATGTACCCTATATACTCTGTACTGCTGCAATCTATGCACTATACCATACCCTATACTGCACACTGCTCCACTCCGGACGCTGTGATGTACATATTACTCCATTCTGTAAAATGTTCTGTACATTATTCGCTCACCGGCCACTATTAGGTACACCTGTTTAATTGCTTGGTAACACAAATTGCTAAACGGCCAATCACATGGCTGCAAGTTCTGAAGATAAAAGGGGATCCAACCCGGTACTAGCAAGATGTACCTAACAAAGTGGCTGTGAGTGTATACTCCACACCGCTCAACTCTGTATACCGTGTTTCCCCGAAAGTAAGACAGTGTCTTACTTTCTTTTTATCCCCAAAAGCCCCACTATGTCTTACTTTCGGGGTATGTCTTATATTGGAAAAAAATCCCAGCATGCAGAGCTGCACTGCGCTACAGAAGAGGACTACAAGTCCCAGCAAGCAAGGCTGCACTGCATTACAGAGGACTACAAGTCCCAGCATGCAAGGCTGCACTGTACTACAGAGGAGGCCTACAAGTCCCAGCATGCAAGGCTGCACTATGGAGGACTACAAGTCCAAGCATACAAAGCTGCTATGCTCAGCAGAGGAGAACTGTAAGCCCACACAGCCCGGTATGTTGGGACTTGTAGTCCTCCTCAGCTGCATCTTGCGGTTACATAATAAGAGCTGCAGAGAATCTCTTCACACCCCCCCTCCCCCTCCCCCTCCTTGGTCTCTCTCTGTATGACCAGCACTGACCTGTACCGGGAGGACACAGAGCCAGTGACACCTGTCGGCAGTGATCCGGGACCTGGCGCAATAATCCCCTTCTCTGTGGTTGCGTCGCGCCGTTCTGATCAGTCTCGGGCAACGGCTGTCACTCACAGCCGAGCAGAGTGAAGCCACCTCCCCCTCCTCTTGTATGGCTACACAGTGCTGTGTATGGAGGAGGAGGAGGGGGGGAGGCGGCTTCAGTGAAGCCGCCTCCCCCTCCTTCTCCTTCATGGACAGCACTGTGTAGCCATACAAGAGGAGGGGGAGGCGGCTTCACTCTGCTCGGCTGTGAGTGACAGCCGCTGCCCGAGACTGATCAGAATGGTGCTGTCTCTTCAGTCGGAGGGGGGGGGGGCTGGCCTGGCACAGCCCCCAGGGTGTGGCACCCGGTGCGGCCCGCACCCCCCGCCCCACTCTTAGTACGCCACTGGAGGTGGCAATACCCCCGTGTTTCCCCGAAAGTAAGACATATGTCTTACTTTCGGGGTACGGCTTATATTAGCCGACCCCTCTGAAACTCCCGATACGTCTTACAATCGGGGGTGTCTTACTATCGGGGAAACACGGTACTATGCTTTACATTATATACCCCACGCTGCTCAATTCTGTACACTATTCTGCACATTTTAGATTTCACACTATGCTCAGCACTTTACACTGTGCTGTACCTTTTTATATATACGATATACAGTTCCAAACTGTGCTGTTCATGATGTACATGGCACTCAATTCTATACAGTATACTGTATTTCACACTGCACATAGTGCTGTACATTATATAAACTCTTTGCAGCTCCACACTGCTCATGTATTGTACATTATTTACTCCACGTCATTGAACTCTGTATATATTTAATATTCTAAACACTGTACATTGTGCGGTGCATTATATATACTCTTTGCAGCTCCACACTGTGCTGTACATGATATACCATGTGCCACTCAGCTCTGTACACTATACTGTACATTATTTCCCACTATACTCTACACTGTACATTATATATGCTCTAAGCTCCATTCTTTACAGTATAAATACTCTATACAGCTGCACGATTAATCATAAGAGAATTGGAATCGTGATTCTACCCCGCTCGCGGTCTTAACACAGCATTTTCCAGATTCAGTGCAGAGAGTTCTCTGCTCACTGCTGACAGCTGTCAAAAAAAATAAAAAATCCAGGCAGTCTGCCAAGTTTATCACAACATCCATAAGGAGAAACATTGTAAGGTTTCGTTCTTTTAGAATAGATCAAAGGGATAAACTTCAGTCTGTAAATGAGGGCAGTTTAACCACTTAAAGAGGAACTGCAGTCTGCTCACATAATTTGTATTAAAAACATCTTTGCCATTCTGAAGCTTCCTTCCAACCACTTTACATATTTTATATATACTGTGATTCTGTACTTGCCAAATAGTTACATAGTAAGGTTGAATAAAGACGCCAAAAAAAGAAAAACCCAGATAGTCTGCCAAGTTTATCACAACATTAAAGTGGGGTGCCCCCTAAAAAAAAAAAAAAAAAAAAAAAAAAAAAGTCAGCAACTACAAATACTGCAGCTGCTGACTTTTAATAATCGGACACTTACCTGTTCCAGGGTCCAGCGATGCGGGGGAACGAAGCCCCCCCCCCTCGTTCCCCGCTCCGCTCGCAGTGCCGGCATTCTTACTGTGGGCACCTGGCTGTGTCGCACAGTCATCTGGGACACGCGACAGGTCCCAGATGACTGTGCGGCACGAGGGGAAGTAATGCCACCAGCCCGGGCATTGAAGAAGGCAGACTACGAGGGACCCCCTAGCAACAGGCATTTAGAGGTGAGTAAATTTATTATTATTTTTTTTCCAATTTTTAAGAATTTTGAGGGTTTTTTTTTTTTTTTTTTTTGGTGGCAACACCACTTTAATAAGGAGAAACATTGTAACATTTCCTTCTTTTAGAAGAAATCAAAGGGATGAACTTTGTCTGTAAATAAGGGCAGTTTAACAATTTAAAGACTAACATTTTCTGACGCTTTTTGCTTAAAAGTTAAAATCAGTATTTTTTATTTATTTTTTTATTTTTTTTACTAGAAAATTACTTGAAACCCCAAATAATTAAAATAATTTAGCAGAGACCCTAGAAAATAAAGTGGCGGTTGTTGCAATATTTTGTCGCGCTGTATTTGCGCAGCGGTCTTTCAAATGCAATTTTTTGGGGGAAAAATACACTTTAATGAATTTTAAAAAAAACTAAACAGTAAAGTTAGCCCATTTTATTTTTTATTTTTTTATTTTTTTTTTGTATAATGTGAAAGATGATGTGATTTTTATTCTAAGCATAAAAATTATGCTTCTCATTTTGGCCAGAATCGTGCAGCTCTACTGTACACTGTGCCATACGACATATACTTTGTGCAGTTCCACACTGTATACTTTGCTGTACATTATACATACTCTGCAGCTCCATGCTGTATGCCAGGGGTAGGCAACCCCTTGGCACTGGTGCCACAAGCGGCACGCAAAGCCTCTTTTGCTGGCACTCGACTCCCTCCCCATCAGCAGAGCAGTGCAGGGAAGTGTCAGTGAGACACGAATGCATTCCAATCTCAGAATTTCCCACGCCGCACCTGTACTGAGGGGGAAGCACTGTGCCCCCACACATTGTAAAAGATAACAAACATTGTTTGGTTCTCTAAATTTGCTGTAGCTGCGATCGGACCGTCATTGGCAACTGCTAAAACCAATCATAATCCTGCAAGCCCCGCCCACCATCTGGAGGAAGATGACTCGCTTGGTTGTCGCTACAAATCTCAGAAAGAAGGGATTTCACTGCGACAGAGAACCCCAATCAGGTGGCAGTTTGTGGAATTACTGTTGAGCTTCTGGGAACTTTGAAATTATTCCTGAACCCTTGCGTCACTTACTACTGAACCCCGCCACAACCAGTATTCAGTGCAATGAAAATCACACCCAACCACTTTTTCTAAGCTGCGGGGGCCCAACTTATGAGCCTGCACACAGGCCCACTGCTTTCAGAAAATGCCCCTGACCTGAGCTCATCATTGCGCATCCATTGCAGATGCTTGTATGTGACATTCCATACAAACACGTGGGATGGATGTGAGAGGTGGATCAGCAGGATTAGTGCACCAGGACAGGTAGATAGAGGTCTCATCTCTGCTTCCTTTCACCACTCTGCAGATCACACATATCATAGATGAGAAGAGGGTATAGCGGTGGAACAGATGAGCAGGAGGGGGCAGATGAGCAGGGTAGTACAGTGGTGGGGCAGATGAGCAGGGTAGTACAGTGGTGGGGCAGATGAGCAGGGTAGTACAGTGGTGGGGCAGATGAGCAGGGTAGTACAGTGGTGGGGCGGATGAGCAGGGTAGTACAGTGGTGGGGCGGATGAGCAGGGTAGTGCAGTGGTGGGGCGGATGAGCAGGGTAGTGCAGTGGTGGGGCGGATGAGCAGGGTAGTGCAGTGGTGGGGCGGATGAGCAGGGTAGTGCAGTGGTGGGGCGGATGAGCAGGGTAGTGCAGTGGTGGGGCGGATGAGCAGGGTAGTGCAGTGGTGGGGCGGATGAGCAGGGTAGTGCAGTGGTGGGGCGGATGAGCAGGGTAGTGCAGTGGTGGGGCGGATGAGCAGGGTAGTGCAGTGGTGGGGCGGATGAGCAGGGTAGTGCAGTGGTGGGGCGGATGAGCAGGGTAGTGCAGTGGTGGGGCGGATGAGCAGGGTAGTGCAGTGGTGGGGCGGATGAGCAGGGTAGTGCAGTGGTGGGGCGGATGAGCAGGGTAGTGCAGTGGTGGGGCGGATGAGCAGGGTAGTGCAGTGGTGGGGCGGATGAGCAGGGTAGTGCAGTGGTGGGGCGGATGAGCAGGGTAGTGCAGTGGTGGGGCGGATGAGCAGGGTAGTGCAGTGGTGGGGCGGATGAGCAGGGTAGTGCAGTGGTGGGGCAGATGAGCAGGGTAGTGCAGTGGTGGGGCGGATGAGCAGGGTAGTGCGGTGGTGGGGCAGATTTGTAGGGGGGACAGTGATCTGAGGTATGAAGGTGCAGGAATTGGGGCTGATCTGAGGCGTCAGAGTGCAGGATGTTAATTTCTCACTACTATTCAAGTAGTATACAGCATTTACTTTATAAAAAAAATCCTTTTCGTGATCGAGCGTGTGAAGTTTAAATTTTTTTTGTTATAAAATCGGCACTCTCACTCTCAATTGATTCTTACTCAATTTTTCGGCACACTGTGCTCAAAAGATTGCCTACCCCTGCTCTACTGTTATATATCTCATGCCTCTTACAGTATAGTAGAGCCTATCATTGACCCCTTCCTTCCCCAAAACAGTAGATTGCCTACATAGTCACAGACCCTTCTGTGCTCAAATAGGAAAACCTTTTCTAGTTCTATGTATTTTGAAGGTGCAGGAACACCCAAAAGGTGTCTGGGAACCTCCAGGAAAAGTGATTTCTTAAAGTGGAAGTAAACCCATGGATTTAAACAGTAAAAAAAAAAAAAAAATGCATGCCGGGAATGCTAACTGAACATTGGCTGTGCTCCCAGCCAAACTATCAAACCATCCAATGGCTGTTGTCATAACGAATCAACATATGCAGCACCATAGCAAGGCAAAGATGGCAGCTTCCTTGGCTGAAAACGATAGGGGAGTTTACTTCCACTTTAAGCGTTATTGGCAGGTTTGGTAGCGCTCCTCCAAAATGGTGGGGGAAACAAGCTGGGCTTACTCAGACCGCGAAATTCATGTGTAATCAAATCAATAATGGCAAACGTGTTTTTTTTTGTTTTGTTTTTTTTAAAGGTCAACCAGTTAATACAAAAAATAAAAAAAGACAACCAATGTTTCAGAGGCCAGAACGCCCCCCCTTTAGCAGGGCTACAAATCGGAATATAAATATTAGAACATCTAATGTAAGAAAAATCAGGCATTAATGAAATGCAGATAGATAAAAAAATAAACATAAAAATAAAATGTGCCAAAGAGGGGCAATAAAAACCCTTTACCAATTATATTTGACCTAATATATACACCAGACTTAAAACTAGATTGTAAGATATTGTATTATGGAGATTGCCGGAGGAGGTGCAGGAACACCCAAAGGTGGATGGGAACTAACAGAGCTGGAATTGTCAGGGAGATCTTGGTGTAGGAGTATCCGTCATACACGAAGTTGGAGGCTGACTCAGCCAACCAGTCTGTAACCAAAACTAAGCAGTCAAAATCCAACCAGTCTATAACTAAAACTAGCCAACCAAAATCCAATCCACCTATAACTAAGATCAACCAAAATCCAACCAGTCAATAACTAAAATGCTAATTTTGGGTGGACTAACGTGGTGTTTCCCAACCTTATTTCAGTTGCAACAACCTTTAAAAGTATGCAGAATCTGGAGGCACTCCAGTCAGAATGTAAATGTTACTTATCAGGGGGAACCTGAGCCTGGACAATGCACACAGCCATCTTCACATTAGAGCCCCCACTTTTTACGTTGAAGTCCCCACATCTCTTCAGAGGTCCCCCTTTAGATCAGAGCCACCTATCATATCCGAGGCCCATCACAGCAAATTCCACCTTTACATCAGAGGCCCCCCATCATGTCAGAAGTTCCTCCTTTACATAAGAGTTCCCCTTTACCTCAGAAGCCTCTTATACATGAGTGCCTGATCACATCCGAGTCACCCCTATACATTACCCTCCCATCACATCAGAGAACCACCACCCTCAGCACATCAGAGCCTTGGCTCCAGAAGCTTGGCAGAAAGCTGGAGGTAGAAGAGACCTGGAGGAGGTGGACTTCTGTCTTCTCCTGAATGCTGATGTCATCCCTGCATTCCGCCTGCCCTGGTCATTCATTGCCATGTTGCAGGTGAGCCCGCTGCCATCAGCAAACCAAAGAATGACACCTTGGGTCCTGGCCCTAGAGTGCTATAGGTTATGTTGCTGTAGGCTGGTTCACCTGCACCATGGCAACTCATGATGCTGTTCAGGGCAAACTTCCATTCTCCCGGCACCATGAAGAACCCAAACAGCAGGACCTTGGGTCCTGGTCCTAGAGTGTTGTTGATTATGTTGGTGTCGGATGGTCTGCTTGCACCATGGAAACTTGTGATGCTGCTCAGGGCTAATTGCATCCTGTTCTCGGGGCACCATAGGATACTCAGACAGCACCCTGGGGTGCCATGTCATCCTGGTCAAGAAACGCTGGTCTATTTTATTTTTTTTTTTAACAGGATTTTGGTCCTCAAAAGAACACTTCAGTGGATCTGTAAAATAATTTGCAAGCCAGTCTCTAGATGATATTGCAGTGCTGGATTTGATGTTCGTGTATCTACGGAAAGAATTGTGAGTAGGCACAGATCCGTATAGAGCGTCTGTTGCCATGCAGTTTTCTGTTGAGGTGTCGGGAATTGTGGATTTTCCACCAATGTGTATTGGAAGCAGCAGTGTGGATCTAAAATGGTTTCTAAAACCGAACTCTGCCACGTCTTTGCGTTTTACCGCAGGATGATACAGCTCCACAGAGGAATCTTAAGCCCCATACACACGATCAGATTTTCTGCTGATTTTTTTCCATTAGATTTACCAAAACCACATAATATAAGGTCAAACCTTAGGAGTTTCAATGTGTATGCAATCAGGCAGGCACTTGCACTACATGGTTTTGGTAAATCTGAAGACAAAAATCAGCAGAAAATCTGATAGTGTGTATGGGGCTTTAGTGTAAGTAAACCCTAATGGTGGCCATTGAGGTTTGATCAAGGATCAGTATCTTTTCCGATCAATCCTTCTCAATAGGAATACTTTATCCTTAGCAGATTCCTTATTTCAGTCCCTAGAAGCACAGCGGGCACATGTGTGATGTCATTACATACAATGCAGGACCAACAGCGAGTTGGTACACCAAGGGGTTTATTTACTAAAGCTAGAGAGGGCAAAATTATTCACAATTCTGCATAGAAACCAATCCGCTTCCAGATTTTATTGCCAAAGCTTAATTGAACATGCTGAGGTTAGAAGCTGACGGGTTCTATGCAGAATGGTGACTATTTTTTCCCTCTCTAGCTTTAGTAAATAAACCCCCAAGAGTCTGATCTCAATCTGGAGCTTCAGAGGAGAGGAGAGCTCTGGCTGTGGGGGTAGGGAGGGATATGGGGAAGTCCTCTAGTACCCCCGGCTGAAAGGAAGCATCTAACCCAACCATTCTCAACTAGGGTTCCTCCACAGGGGGCTAGGGATTCCTCGAGCTGTGGCTTTCTGACCTCCCATGTGATGGTGCCTGCATAGTTCTAGGTCCAATACCACTTGGCAGAGCCAATGGCTATACTCTGGCAGCATTCTGACCACCACTGTGAGGGGGGCATTTATTACTTAACACCACCAATTTAAGGGGCATTTTCCCAATGACCACCAATGGACTAATTTTTAGCAGGGGTTCCCTGAGACCTTATTTATTGCAAGGGGTCCTTTTGGGGTAAAAAGATTGAGAAAAGCTGCTGAAACCCAGCTGCAAAGATTGTTTTTTTTTTTTTTTTCCGGCTCTCCGGAGTTGTTCTTGAACCTTTTTGGTACTTGGGTTTAGACATACCTAAAGAACTGACCGTTTGTATTGAAGCTGATTGTAGACCTTAGAATGGGGTACACCCTGAATGCTTGAGCTGAAAATTGAAAGCAGAACTCCCATTGTTCCCTTCAGTCTTGCACAGTTGTATCGGCTCCTCTCCTGTACTGAAATGGCTTGCTTATGATTTCACTGCACACTGTGAGCTTCTCGCAGTGTGTATTAGAAGCTGCAGCATTTCAGAACCGGTCTTATTTTCGGTCTGGAGGACATCCAGCACCCGCCAGCCCCTTTCTTCTCCAGCTTGACTGCCCCTGGCCCGCCCCTTTCGTTCGCTAGATTTCAGTTCTTTCAGTCCTCTCTGGCTCAGCGTCATATGTCTGATATTCACCCATCAAGACTTTTTGATCCGCATAACTCCTCCCATGAGCCAACTGTTTGCATCAGGGCCGAGGACCCTCGAGAGGAGTACTGAGGAAGGGGGCTGTGATGTTTCAGGAAGACATCTACAGCACCCTGCTGGCTCCTCCCACCAGCCGTGATCTTCCTTCATTGCCTAGAGAAGCACAGGGACACTGTGATGTCACTGGGTCTTAAATAAGCGATGTCATGAAAATGTATATTGCATGTTGATGGGAGGGAGGAACCAGGGAAGGCAAAATACAAGCAGATTCAACTTTGGCTTTAACTGTTAAAGTTAACAGGCAGAATTGGGGGGGGGGGGGGGGTCCAAGTTTCTTTTGGTCACTGATGGTGATTTTATGGACTTGTTGGTACAATCCTTTGTCTAGATGGGGTGGAGGCCCTAAGAGCAGAATATCTGGTACGTATTGGTTATAGGAGGGCGAGGAGGAGAGTATTGGAGCACCACGTAGTCACTGAGAGATCTCAGGAGAAGGGAGGGGGAGACGGAGCCAGACAATTCCATGGGTTAGGGCAGGATGCAGAGGACGGAAATTCCAGGGGATGGATGGGGAGGGGGGGAGGGGACTCTTATTTGTACAGACTGGAGGGATCCCCAGCAATGTTACCCCATTATTACATGCCATGCCAGGAAAGAGTTCTGCAATCTTGCGGCACACGTGTAGAAGAGGTTGTAGCGGCCAAGAGTGAAATCTAAAAATATTATTTCCTGATTAAACTGAAAGCTGAAAGTACATCTAAACCCTAATGGTTAGAACTCCTTCCTTGGAGCACTGTGGTCCTCAGTTCGAATCCCAGCTAGGGTCTGCATGGAGTTTGCATGCTCTCTCTGCACACTCCAGAGACATGCTGGTAGGTTAATTGGCTCCTGTGTAAATTGCCCCTAGTATATGAGATTGTACGCTCCTTGAGAGCAGGGACTGATATAAATGAATAGTATGTAAAGCGCTGAGTAATTTGTTGCCATTTTGTATAAATACCAATAATAATAATAATAAAATACACGTGAGCATATTCGGTGATCAAATGTATTTTGGTCCTCAAGAGCATACAGCAACCTGTACAAATCAATGACTGCATGTGGCTTTAGGGCTCATTCGCACAGGAAGAAAAAAAACTTGCGCTTAAACGTGCACAGCAGATTGTTTTGTGCGCAGCGATAGTAATCAGTGAGCCCATACGCACAGCGGCATCTACCTGTAAAATTGTGTGCTGCTGCACCCTAGCCCCCCTGTGAGATATATACTAGCCTAGTCCCTCTGTGCTATACTTCTCCCTCCTGGCCCCCCTTCCTGTACTGTTCCCCCCTGCCTCCCCCCCACTCTACTGTTCCCTCTTGGGCCCCCTTGCATTACTGCTCCCTCCTGCCCCCCCCCCTGCATTACTGTTCCCTCCTGGGCCCCCCCCCCCCGTGCTTTTATCTTCCCTCCTGGGGCCCCCGTGCATTACTGTTCCCTCCTGGCCCCCTGTGCTTTACTCTTCCCTCCTGGCCCCCCCATGCCCTACAGCTCCTTCCTGGCTCCCGTGCATTACTGCGCCCTCCTGGACCCCCCCCCCTGCATTACTGCTCCCTCCTACAGCTCCTTCCTGGCTCCCGTGCATTACTGCGCCCTCCTGCCCCCCCCCCTCGTGCATTACTGCTCCCTCCTGGCCCCCCCCCTCGTGCATTACTGCTCCCTCCTGGCCCCCCCCCCCCCGTGCATTACTGCTCCCTCCTATACCCCCCCCCCCCCCGGGCTTTACTCTTCCCTCCTATACCCCCCCCGGGCTTTACGCTTCCCTCCTATACCCCCCCCCCCCCGTGCTTTACATGACTAGACTGTTCCCTCCTGTGCAGCCCCTATGCCAAATTGACATGAATGGGACTACCTGCATGGGGATAAATGGAACCCCTGCGGGAAGACATGGCTCTCATATCTATGCACGTGTGTGAATGAGTACCGCAGATTTAATTGATTTTGACAGGCTGCTGGAGTTGGTGCTGTACGCTGCACATGTGCCGCCTTTGCATCCAGAAGCGCCGGGTTTTTACGCTGTATGGGACAACGATGAGCCCTTAAACGACTGTACAGGATATATAAGATGAACTTTGCGATCAGCATCAGATACCGGCATGAATTTAACTCGTTAGGAATGTTGGTCAGAGATATTTTTATCTTGCGTCCAATCACAACCCACGTGGATTCCTTTTTGTCATAGTGACAGAAATATGACTGATGTTACTATGGAAACTCTATGAGGCGACACATATTGTCGTTAAACAGGTATCTGCCGAATTATTGGCATTCATTTTTTCTCTCCTTTTTTTTTTTTTTTTTTTTTTTTTTTCTATTTTAAGAAACGTGTCATCTCCGTTAAAGGGGACAAAACTGATTTAAAAAAAAAAAATGGGTTAGAACCGTTCATTCCCTTCCTGCTCAGCGTCCATTTAAAAAGGGTCTTCACGCAACCACTGTAATTGGCTGTCACAGTGGTCACGTGATTGTGAGCTGACCCTGCCAGAGATGTGCTTGGGATGTGTGGTGCATGGGCATTAAAGCCTACCCTCTTAACCACCCCACGTGTTAAGAGGGTAATGGTAAGGCATGATCAGAAAAAAAAAAAAAAAATATATATATATATATATATATATATATATATATATATATATATATATATATATATATATATATATATATATATATATATATTACACTTAAATCGGAACTACACTTGCCTCAAGTCCAGCGATGCTGTGTTCGGCCGGCTGGCTTCCAAGTCTCGATTGCCAGCTGCAGTCATTGGCCGGGCTCGGATAAAGTCAGATTCGGCATTGCTGGATTTGTACAGTGAGTTGTATGCGTGCGACTAACTGTAAAAGGGCTTACATGCAGGTCTCCCTTGCATTAAAATTCCTGCATGTTTTCCCATCTTTATTTTTTGGCCTCAAGTTCCACTTTCCGGACCCCCTTTTTTTATTATTTTTATTTTTTTTGCAATGTTATATTGGTCAGGCAACGCACTGACACCTTTGCAGCCATTGTGTAATTTGCTGGGTGCTCAATGTGCCCCTGTACCTTTTTTAAGAAGGGGTGGGCTCCCTTCAGTGCATGTGCCTTCCCCCTACTAATCAGAATGCATGTGCTTTCACTGTGGAGTCACTCATCAGTTAGTGATGGGAACTACAGATATTGGGGTGCCTTAGCAGGGCTCTGTAGCTTACGCATGTATTTGCAAATGTGTGCAGACCCCTGTTTTTTAACACATACTGTTGGACAGATTGATTTGGATGTCCGTGAGCTGGTCGGTAAGTAAGCCTGGAATTTTTCCTTTGGTTTATATCCACTTTAAAGTGTTTGTAAACTTGAGAAATTACATTAAATCTGAAGAAAGAATGTCCCTCTATAGTGTGTACTTTTCTCAATTAAGAGCACCAAGTGTAATTTCTGTCTGTTGCTTCATTCCTCTGCCATCTGCATAAATCACTAATGACAAGTTTTCCTGACACCAAGAGAAAAAAGGTGACACAGGCGGTATCTCTAGCTGATTGATGGCCTCAGCTCTGTTGCTGTGTGGAGCGGGGTGTGTCCCTTCCCTCCAATCAGCTCTCAGAGTTCTCACTAAGCTCTGCAGACTGTAAATTCAGCTCTCCGACCGTTGATTTTTAATTTATTTCTAACAGTTTAGACAAGCTTTATAAATTCTTCACTCCGAACAGCTGTAGAGAAAAGACTGCAAAGGTACAACTTTGGTAGGAGGATTTGTTGTGCATCACCTGAGGCCAGTCACTTCACTGGTTCTATGGAAGGGTTTACAACCACTTTAACCCTTAACCCCCAAGGTCAAAACAAATCTTAACGTGACACTACATGATCACCTTATTTTCCAAAAGTAATCCATACTTGATGGCTCTGTAATCTGTTTTTCATGAAAATGTTGATTACTGTGTTTTGTTTTTTTTATTTTATTTTTTATTTTTTATTTTTTTCTTTCAAAATAGTTTTTTATTTTTTAAATGTTCTTAATTATAGCGCAAAAAATAAAAAACACAGAGGTGATCAAATACCACCAAAAAGCTCCAATTGTGGGAAAAAAGACATCAATTTTATTTGGGCAAAGTGTCGCAACGACCGCACAATTGTCAATTAAAAAAACGCAGTGCAGTATCTCTAAGAAACGAAACGGCCTGGTCAAGAAAATAATCTCCAGCTGTGGTGAAAACTACAAGTCCCCTGAGACATAGCAAGACCCTGACAATCGCAGGCATGACTCCTGGAGGTAGAGGCATGATGGGATTTGTTTCACCACAGCTGGAGGGCCGAGGTTGCCTACCCCTGGCGTAGAGGTTATAACCCCTGTCAGATTTTTTTGTTTTTTTTGTTTTGCCATCTGTGTCCCATTGGGGAGATTTCCCTTCACTTCCTGTCCCATAAGCACAGCAGGAAGTGAGAGAATCTATGGGAATGAGTGTTTCCATTGGAAGATTTTCCCTCTAATCCTCTTCTGGTGAACGTACAAAATTTGGCTCACTGTTGCGGCGAGGTCCCATGATTCAAAACCTTTTTTGGAAGTTCCAAAAAAAAAAACCCCTCGGCCATCAGGAGCAGCATTATGGCCTTCTGAATGCCTGCAAATGTCCTCTTGCTGCCCTCTGAATAGTGCTTCATCACGGGCCATTTTTCAGAGGGATGGAAGGCACCGCTTCCTGCGTGAAAGGGACTTTCAAGTGAATCAGTCACATATACGGAGATCTCAGATCTTCTGCTTTTATCCAGTGAAAGTGGATGTGCTGATTGTATTGCCCTTTTTTTTTTTTTTTTTCTCGGTTGAAATCTAGGGCAGTGAAACCTTATCTACAGTATGTGAAGACTTAACCGTACACCAAATGGTATTATAATAGTTAGTTTTCATGGTCAACTACATAAAAGAAACAGGATTTTTGTACTTGCCATAATATCTAACAGGATTCAGGTATGTAGAGACCATTGGGTTATACTGCCACCTTCGGAAGGACGATTGTCTCTGAATAACTGAATCCTGTGTCCCTTAAAGAGGAAGTAAACCCTGATGAGTTTACTTCCTCTTTGATTCCCTGCAAAGGTAAAGCATAATGGACTACTATGCATCGCATAGTAGTCCATTCTGTGTCACTTACCTGACACAGGAGCCAGCGAAGTCACCGCTGTCCCCTGTAGTCTGGAGCCTCCATCTTCTCGGTGGGTCTCACTGCTCCGCCGCTGTCATTCGGCAAAGCCGCCATGATGTCACTCCCGCGCATGTGCACAGGAGCTGCCACCCGCGGTATATCGCCGTTGGCAGTGGCGCACTCAGTGCGCCTGCGCGCCGGCGCATGCGCGTGTCTGTCTTTTGGCAAATATCTCCTAAAACTACACAGTGTAGGTTTAAGAGATAATTCTTGGACCTACAGGTAAGCCTTAATCTAGGCTTACCTGTAGGTCAAAGTGGTTTGTATGGGTTTACAACCACTTTAAAAGCTAACTCCATGTTTCAGACCATGTGGTGTTACACACATATTTAAGGTGTGAGTCCACAGGCGCACCCCCCTTCCCACACATACATAAACAGTGGCTCTTCTCCCGTCAACATCCCATTCCTTTTGGCACTGCTTGTTTTGGCAAGTGCTTGGCGCCAAGACAACTGGCGGTTATCAAGAAGCTGTCTCCTTGATAGCTATGTTGGATGTCTCTGGAGAGTTGTCCTTCCCCACAGCCATTCAACAATGCATCTAGCAAGTAGACAGTGGCATTGATAACCAGCGCTTATCTCTGGCTCCAAGCATTTCTGTTAGGCAAGCACTGGCAAGAGTAATGCAGAGGAAGGAGGATATGTTAGTCTTCTGGCCCTCTATATTCTTCTTGCTGGTGCTTGTCTTGGGGAAATATGCATTGCTGGATAGCAGTAGGGGGAAGGGGGGTGGTGCCCTGTCCAACCTTGTAGCCAAGCTTAAAAAGCACCTAAGAAGATGGCACAAGGTGCTACATGTGTTTTTTTTTTTTTTTGTTTTTTTTTGTTTTTTTCCTGGAGGACAGAATATTGAGAAAAAATAGAATTAAGAGTTTTCTTTAAGTTTGGAAAGGTTGTGGTTATTCTGTTATGTTCCTGGGTTCTGCTGCTGCCTTGTTGCACCTCCCCTTATCTTGACACTCTACAAGTGGTGTCACATACAGTATGTTGGTACATTAATGCTGCTTCCATTGGCGGTCGGTGGGAAGGATGCGCGCCTTCCATTGGCAGTCAGAGGGAAGGATGCGCGCCTTCCATTGGCGGTCGGAGGCGGTCCATTGGCGGTCAGTCCATTCTCTATTCACAACTCTGTTCTGCACATAATCCTGGTTGCTCTTCTGTCTATTCTCCTCTATTTCCCACACCCCTCATTACGGAGGCCACCCCCCATCATTTCCTGCATCACACTTTCTCCTCATTGCCCAGTATGTGACTGAGCACTGTCTGCTACAGACAAGCCTGCAAGCTCAAACACAACCAACCACCCTCCCTGCAACGGAGAGACATGGAATTGTTATCTGATCCTCTGTGATTGTCATTTTTAAGGGACACACCTGTAGACATTTTACTGCTGGGGACTGCTTTGTATAGCAGGGACTGTCTCTGATCATCAGGGAGATCTGTATAAAGCAGACTTTTTCTTATCCGTTTCATCATGTAGGAACCCTTGAAATTACTTTCAGGTCGCTGGGAACCCCTCCCAATAATCACTATGCCCCTAGCAGCTCACATTAAATTAGTGTGAATGCTAAGTTGCAATATAAGAATAAATATAAGATTGTGCTTGGCTTGTTTGATACCCCGAGCTGCTCTACACACCAAAATTATTCTCAAGTAATGGCTAGAAAATAAATTGTGAAAATTGCAGCATTCCCTCATATTGGTGGTCAGTGAAGTGGCACTTAAAAATGAGTGATCATTGTAGAGACACCTTAGATTGGTGTCATTGGAGAAAAGCCCCATTTAGCAGCTGGTCAGAGAGGAGGATTCTTCTTGTACTGGTGGTCAGCGGGGAGAGTGCGCCTTCCATTGGTGGTCAGCGGGGAGAGTGCGCCTTCCATTGGTGGTCAGCGGGGAGAGTGCGCCTTCCATTGGTGGTCAGCGGGGAGAGTGCGCCTTCCATTGGTGGTCAGCGGGGAGAGTGCGCCTTCCATTGGTGGTCAGCGGGGAGAGTGCGCCTTCCATTGGTGGTCATCTGGAAGAAGGCTACCATGAAATCTCGTCCCTGGATTACTCTGTTTTTGAAGCCAATAAAGGCAGATGAATTGCTGCCCATACAGGCTGTCATTGCTGACTATGCAGATTACTTGTTCATGATTCCAGTATGTTGGTGTGTTTTTTAAGATGCTGCAGATTAGAGAGATGATCCGCACATAGAGGTGTTATGTTTTGACTGATTAGTAAAGAGAAAGACTTGGTTCTTAGCTATGTCTGAACATTTCAGGTCATAGGTGTAAATCGACCACTTCTATAAAGTGAGGGCATATTTTGATACCTGCCGGTACCTTTGCTAAAGCCCACCTAGTATGAGATAATTCACCTCTTGGGATTAGTCAGCCTTAAATATGAACTTTACTTTCAATTCAAGGTAGCTTGTAGGTTCTGCTACTCTGTTCAAACTGCAAAAAATAAGCTGTTGATCCTGACAGAAATCCTGTGCTCCAAAGTATTCAATTGCATTGTTCTAAATTATTTTTGTAGACTTCAAAACGCCTCCCATGTGCTGGAAAGTGCTCTGTAGTTGGATGACAATGCTGCCTTGCCACACACTTGAACAATTGTCACCAACTTGCGATCTGGGGGCCAGATTCAGCCCTTTCCTTGCCTTAATCTTGCCCTTGGGAAACTATTCCTCCCACTGATACAAGACACTATTCTGGCAACTGATACCAACAGTGGGGCACCATTTCTCCCACTGACACCAACAATGGGGAACTATTTCTCCCAGTGATACCAATGATGGGGCACTATTCCTCCCCCTAATACCAAAGGTGGTGATGCCAGGAAACTTTCCACTCCCAGTGGCCACAGTCTGGCCCACCTAAAATCTGAAGAACAATAAATTGTCCCTTTGTTTAGAAAGTTTGTAGATCCCTGCACTAAAAGAATTTTGTTCAAAAAGTTTTGTTATTTGAACGCACTTTTTTTTTTATTTTTTTATTTTTTTATATGGTTAGTTGGGTCATATTGAATGTTTTTTGTTTTGCCATATTGATAAAATTTGAATGAGCAGGGTGGAAAAAAAATGTAAATTTTGAAATTCTAGCTGTGGATGTAGTTTACGTTTGGAAAAATTCGCACATATTGTCACGCGCCTGGTCTCAGAAAACCTGTTTAAATACGTGTAGAATTCCATTTAAGTAGCGAGGCTGGATGGAATTTTAAGGGCTTTCAAATGAAACTTGAGTACTGTCCGTGATACTTTTTTTATTTGCACTAACATACAATTTTTCAGGACAAGCTTTCGGGGTATATCCCCTTCAAGGTCCAAGCAGTACTGAGTCACAAATTTTTACATACGCATACGAATCAATGGTAATAAAGATAGCAGCAGAGTTAGTGAGATAAGAGCAAAGTTAGAGCAAATAAAAAAAAGTATTAGACTGTACAGTAGATTTTCTCTGTCACAATTGCACTAATACGGCTACAATCACATCAAGTAAGGGCTTTCAAATGAAATTAGTTGACTTGGTAATTTCAAGAGCCACTGCTCTGACAAACAAATTTTCAGATTTTTTTCCTAGAAATGTTAGAACAAATCTCTACTGGTGCATGGCTAGCCGTCTGCAGATATCGGGTCTCTGGTTTTTGGTGTGGAAATACGCCTTAAGCGGGATGACAATTAACAAGCATGCAGAGGAACTTCATTTTTTGCGATCAGTCACGACCTTGTCCTTCAGGTCATTTATGGATAGCTGCTTGCCATCATAGCTACGTAACTAGTAAACCACACACTGGGTCTGAGAATTCAACTCAATCTCTCAATTTTCTTTTTTCTTACATTGATCTGTTCTCAATTGCATGTACACCAAATATAGTCACCTTTTTCTATTGAGAATGTGTAGGCTTATTGTATATGAACCCACACCCTTACTCCTAGAACTGTAGGCTATTGATCAGACATATACATGGACATTCATGCCTTATACAGACACGGCTATATGTCAGCTTCAGCCAGTGAACAGGTTAAACCGTGGAGCCGGTGTTTGGTGTAAACTGGTTATGTTTGTTTTGTAAGTTCTTCAGATATTCGGAGGAGGTGACGTCCTGGGTCCTGCCTGGCCATCACATGTTCCCTTGTAGAGAACGTCACAATGACAGCTCTGTTACATACAGGAGCTTGATTTGTGTATGTTTTGGGGTAGGAGAAGGATGAGGACGTTTAGGGGAGTGGTGGATAGACTTCGTAATAAAAGTGACTTTTACCTGGAGCCAGAGGTATAAAAAGATAGAGGTGGCTTTTAGAGTTAGTAATCTGAGAAAGTAAAGCGTAAAAATAGACCTACCATTTACAGTAAGCTAAATTCTGAAATAAGTGATGAGTTTTATGATATTTGATCTCAAGTTGGCCATTGGCCAGGTTAGTCATTGAAAAGCCGGCCATAAATGGTTTGAGTCTTGGCCGGTTCAGCAGGGACCAGCACAGATCCAATCGATCCATAGGCATGCAGATTATACTCAAGTCGATTTTAATTGTACAACAGCATGTCAGATTTTTTACATGCAATTATTGCCAGTTGCTTAGCCGCTAGCAATAATTGCTGTGTTCTCCCGGCGGGGAGACACAGAATAGCTCTGCTGGAGGAATTCCCCCCATCAACACAGTCAGTGTTGAAGACTGATTTCTTTGGTTGCAGGAAAGAAAATTGCGCCATCTATGGCCTGCCTTAGACACCATGTGGTAAGGAGACCTGCCATGAGAGGAAACCATGAATGGGCTGACCCTCCTTCCGAAAGTTCTACTTGCCTGGCAATTTCTGGCCCTTTCCTGAATGATGAATGTTGGCCATAAACCCATAGATGTCTCTTGGTCAACCTACAGGCTAAAAAAAATCCAGTAGACTCCTCTGTCCACACTAATAATGGATGGACTAATTTGCTGCAGCCGTTGTATTTTGACAGCCATTGCCACCAACTATCAGACTACCCAAATTTCTCTAGGAACCTTTCTCAGCCCAGGATCTTCAATTTTATAACTGAAGCGCATTGGGTGGAGTGGTGCCGAAAGGGCCACCCACTGATTGAATTTCTGCTAGGGTTGCACTGATACCGTTCTTTTACCAGCAAGTATGAGTACCGATACTTTCGGTCAAGTGCTCGCCGACATATAGTATCAATACCTTTGCTGTGCGATTTGAGCCCGTACAAAACGAATGGGCTCACATCGCCATGCAAAGAATCACATGTGATTTGGACAGGAATGTGGTGTGATTCCTGTCCAAACTGCATGCAGTTTCCCACACCGCTCCTGTGTGAACCCAGCTTGAAGTCACTATAACAAGCCTGGTTCACACAGGAGTGGTGCGGAAACCGCATGTTATTCGGACAGGAATCGCACCACATTCCTGTGCAAGTCTGATCATTGGAGGAGAGCAGGCTGAGTTCCCAGAATGGCTAGAGAACTTACCAAGCTGTGCTATCCTGTTTAGTGTGGGCGGTTTGATAGGAAAGCAGAGGGACTGATGGGAACACCAGTGATTTCACACAAAGAAAGCAATACAATGAGAATAGGATACTTTTCCATACAAGTAACATGGCATGGCATACAGCAAATCTCAATAATGTGAAAGGTTGGGTTTACAATTACTCTTTAAAGTGGTTGTAAACCCTTACAACAGACTTTGACCTACAGGTAAGCCTAGATTAAGGCTTACCTGTAGGTCCAAGAAATATCTCCTAAACCTACACGGTTTAGAAGATATTTGCTGAAAGACCGGCACTGCTGTCTACGGCACATGCATCGTAGACAGCGGCGTGCAGGCGCACTGAGCGCGGCATCATCATCGCTGAAGCGGTGACTTCACTGGCTCCTGTGTCAGGTAAGTGACACATAATGGACTACTATGCGATGCATAGTAGTCCATTATGCTTTGCCTTTGCAGGGAATGAAAGAGGAAGTAAAATCATCAGGGTTTACTTCCTCTTTAAAGTTAGCCATCATCCAAACCCATACAGAAGGGTTACTTTTTCACCAGGTAGCACTGAATAACCTTGCAAACTAAATATTCAGGTTTGCAAGTCTACAGCTGTACCATATGACCTGTCATCAGTGTTTGTACACTTCCCAGTCACCATTCACTTACAGTGCCTGGCGGCCGGGGTAACCAAGTTCTAATCTGCAAACAAATGGATGACTTACAGAGAATGCTCTCTAGTCCTAGGCAGACCTCATCCAGGTTGGGACATGCTTGTGGCTACACCCACAAACCATCAATTAACGCCTACACTAACCAATGACTTTTGTTGATATTGGAGCCTTTTCCCATGGTGTGCAAATTCCCAAGTGTGAATTCTGATTGGACGGTATTAGAGGGCTAGTGCGGTCTTGCTGTACTTCATTCTATGTGAGCTGGAAGAAAGGGTGAAGAAACGACAACTAGATCAGTAGTCGCCAACCTTTCAGACCTCATGGACCACTAAACTCACAATTTTGAATCCCGCAAACCAGACTCCTCATTCGATCACATCTCCTTTTTGAGCCATGTGCTTGAGCTTCGTGCTCCTTCACACAGTCTGATCAGCACTGCCATTGGAAATCCCCTCCTTCACCTCCTGCTCTCTGTTCTGCTCCTGGCGACTCCCTCTGAGTTCCCAGGAGCCGAAACTACAGAGCATGCATTACATAGAACAGCACGGCGGTATACAAGTGCCACAATGTTGATTTGTGATAGAACCCCTAAAATGTTCTAATGGCCCACGACCATTGGTTGGCAAACGCTGAACCAGATCTAGAACTAGCTCATTGGCCGATCATGTGATCTCTTACCTGCCCCTTCTTCCTTTAATAGCTGGCTCACCACTCTGGGGTTTAGGATTTTAAAGAATACTCTTACATGGACTGCCATTTCAGGAGGACTTCATACAACGGTTTAACCGTTGTTGTTTGTTTTGTTTTTTTAAAGCTTTATTTAAGGAATGCGGTTTATTTAAAGTGACAAAATAACACACATCAACCTACAAAAATCAGTTAAATAAGCAATATGGACAACTCTTCAGAAAAGTCCACCTAGATTAGAGAGAGAGAAAATATGGTTTCATACTATCATTGTTTTAGGTCCAGAGCCTGGATCTAAGGACTCCACAGTAGTTACAAGCTGTAATTTAACCTGAACAGTAAAGGGAATTCTCAGTCCCAAAACAAGATTAGTTTCATTGAGTTTATATAGACCAGTGATTAGAAGCATTAAAGAAAGAGAGAGACCACCTGAGGGTTACAATAAACTTTCCTTATTTGGCAGGAACTCATCTCCCCTAATTTAAAATATGGCTCTAGGTTCTGATTTCACAGGGGCAATACTAAATAATTACCGCGGTCCAAAGAGTTTTTCTCTTTTGTAAGAAAACTGAGTAGATGACACCAGAGGTGTCTAAGGGAGAAAAAGGGAAAAAAAAGAACAATAAACAGTAAGTAGAAGAGAGAGGTAGGTGGAGCAGGGGTTTCTGGTAGGGTTGACGGCCCTTAGGTTCAATTTCCCATATAACAGATCATTCATAGGTATGATTTTATATTCGTCTGAAAATCGGAACATATTCCAGCGTGTCCAACGAGTGCTGTGTTCCTCCTCTTTCCCCTACGGCAGCCGTGAGTTGCTCCGTGGCACATATGTATGTCGCACTCCCTTGAAAACCATTGTGATACCACTGGTGGAGATTGTTGCTTCCACACACTGGGGAAGCACGCCCTAGCTGAATTTGAGGTGTTTCAGTAAGGATTTGCGATATCTCTTGCAAGACATAGGGGCTAGGTTTAGGAGTACTGCTTCCCGGATTAACCGTAATAAAATTGCTGACATACTGTACTTGGACCCCTTTCACACCAGGGCGTTTTGCAGGCGTTATAGCGTTAGAAATAGCGCCTGCAGTCCGCCCTAAAGAAGCTGCACCATTGTGTGTAGTGTGAAAGCCCTGAGGGCTTTCACACTACAGCGGTGCGCTGGCAGGATGTCAGAAAAAAGTCCTGCCAGCAGCTTCTTTGGAGCGGTGAAGGAGCGGTGTGTTTACCGCTGCTCCCCATTGAAATCAATGGGGCAGCACTGTAATACCGCCGTCAAAATGCCGCTATTGCGGTGTATTGCCGGCGGTTTTAACCCTTTCTCGGCCGCTAGCGGGGGTAAAAGCACCCCACTAGCGGCCAAAATGCGCCGCAAATGCGGCTGTAAAACGCCGCTAAAAATAGTGGCGTTTTACCGCCGACGCAATGGCCGGTGTGGTGTGAAAGGGGTCTTAGTGCCTTTCTCTGCACCACCTCATCCCTTTAAACCTGAACACATATGAATTAAAAAGGTTCTGAGGCTAATTTAATGCAGATAATAAGTGATTTTAATTACCACCTTAATCAGCCACAAAACCTGTGTAATATGTGTGTGGTTTTAAAGGGACGAGGTGGCAACCCTAGTCTACCCAGAGCCTGCTTCCCTCCTGTAAGTGCAAGTCAGCTTCCTATTCTGCTACATTGGATGACCCTCAAAATATATATATTTTATATCACCTGGAGGACCCTTCTAGCAGAAGAGCTCCTACTTACCATTCTCTATTGGGGAAGGGAGGGTATGGCAATCCAAGAGGTAGGGAAGAGAGGACAGGACTGGCTACCATTGTGGAGGAGAGAATAGGATGACGGCTGCCACTAAGGCGGGGGGGAGGATGGCCACCACTGAAGGTGGAAGATGGGAACAGAAGATTGGCCACCACTAAGGCAGGGCCTTTGGAAGAAGGTGAAGATACAGGAATGAGAAGAACATACCTTTACATAATAAAGAAATTACCAATCCAAGGAGGCCAAATGGAAGCGAAGTGACCCCTGACCAAACAGGACTAAGAAGGCTTAAGTATGGAGTCCAACCAACACCTGGCCCATCAGTACTAGAGATATCAATAAGCTCTGGTCTAGGACTGATACAGTGCTGAATGAGGAGGAACAAGTTCTGGGAGTAGCTATCGGGGTGCTTAGGTGATCTGTCCTGAAATGCTCTAGACCTTGCTAGCTGTTTCGATATCCTGTACAAAGAAAATATGCAGGCTGCCATTGCTGAACTCAACACTTTGGAAATGCTAGTTGACTAGCTGTTATTTCAATCCAAAGTCGCAGGCCCAAAACAAACCTAGTTCCAATTTTATTAGCTGTTTGCTCTTTCCAGGTCATGAAATAGGACCAAGTATGGAGGTCAAATACAGCAAGATACCTTGAAAAGAAAGCCAACCATTGCATTCTCTTTATTTCAGTACGAGTTTCCTTAAGACATCTGTGATAAGCAATTTTATTAAAAGGAAGGCATTCATGATATTTCTTCCATTGTGGATGCTTCAGGTTATTCCCATAGCTGAGCTGAAACAGCTTATTTATACCATACAACTTGTGGTTTATGGCCCCTTAACAAATTAGACCGGTTGTAGCCTGACCATGAAACAGAGGCTGAAGTGTTAAACCGTCTGTGCAGTGGTCACATGGCTCCTGAGAACTCCATGCCTTTGTCATATTTTGACTTCTGGCAGCCAGGCTGTACATCCAGTTTTACCCCCTATAAAAATGCCTCTGTGAGAGCAACATTCTGGCAAATAATTTACTTTTTAATAGGGAAAGACGGGCCTACTGCTTGTTTGGATTCGACGTACGCTTCTTATCCATGTGACTCGGGGTGGTGGTACAAAGAACAGGAAGTGATGGCAGTACTTCTCTTGGAGGACACAGGCAGAAAGATATATTCTGATCCTTCTCTTGGATCGCAGGTTCAGTACACCGGCTCCTACAGAGCCTTCTCCCTATCCTTGTCTATACCAAGGGCCCTTTCACACATCCAATCAGGTCTGCCTGTGCGGTTTTTCAGGAGGACCTGATCAGAAGGTCCATGCATTCCTATGAAGCTGCAGGTGTAAACAGACACAAGTCCATAGGAATGCATGGGTCCGATCAGGCCCACTAAACAAAATATGAGATGATGGCGTCCTTTTTTGTTGGGGGGGGGGGGGGGAGAGATCTGAGGCAGCCAGGTGTAAATGGACAGTGGAGGAGTCAGTTTACACCAGTGTGCCCATAGAGCAGAGTACCTCGAAGTAGACTATAAATAGCAAACAAAGCTTACATGAAAAGCCAGGTAACGTGTAGCTGGAGTAATGGGAAGGGCCTAATAGTAACAGGAAATGATCTAAGGAGTGGTTGTGGGAAGGCACACCGTTTCAGTTTTTGGGATTATCGGTGGTAATGATCCAGTGAGTGGGAATAGCCATACAAAGGAAGAGCTACCGTATGGGAAGGGACCTAGGAAGTGATTATGGTAGAGATGATGCACTCTCAGCCCAGAGAACATTTTTTAAGCTGAGATTTCGGAAGAGCATCTTGTTTTTTCTCCCCAGGGTTGGGCGTTGCGTATTAATTGAGGGCTGTCGTCATTTTAATGAGCGGGCGTGTGGTTGATTATTGGCACAGAGCATGCTTTTCATCTCTCCCTGACAGGATTCAGGGTGGAGAGCTTATCTTGGCTCAGCATTTATTTGCTTTCTTCGTGGTCTGGTTGGGTAAGATTCCTAATCTGCTTGTATTAATCGGGCAGCTGTGATAGGGGGGATTCCCTCATGCCAATGGCCGTCTCTGTGGAAAGTATACTGAGTCGCATTTATGAAAACACTGCAGAGAAGTAGGGCCATCGGCCTCTGTATCCATTGAGATTTAACGTCTACTTGTCTAGGACTACACAAAGTATCTGATTGCTAAGAGGCAATAGTCATATATTTTTTTTGTCACAGGAATATTTGATGTTTGAAAAGTGCTCCAGCCAGGATAAAAATTCCCAGTATAGCCTTGAGGCCTAGAGAAATCTCACCCAGAACTAGGAGCTTAAAAACCTAGAAGCCAATACTACACAACCTTCATCTGACTTTCATGCACATGTGTTCCACCACTTACCCCTATGCATATCTGTTCCACCACTGTACCAGCCTGCACACGTGTTCCACCACTGTACCCCCATGCCAGTATTGCCAAGCTCAGCATTTTTTACTGCCAAAACATAGAAAATTTACTGGCGGTGCACATTTTTTACTGCCAACCTGAAAAATGACAGAGCTCCTATTAAAAACTAAGACAATTGATATTTAAACACATTATGGTGACACTGACAATACCCATAACAAGTAATTTGCCTAGTTTGCACTTAAAAAGTCAATACAACATGACAACTTGTCATTCCCTGATATTTACAGACAGTTGTAAAAATCGCTGATTTTTGCAAACTCCATAAATTTACTGACTGTTGGCAACCCTGCCCTATCCATATCTGTTCCACCATATTACCAACCTGCACATCTGTTTCACCATTTTAACCCTGTGCACATCTGTTCCACCACTGCAGCCCTGTGCACATGCGTCCCACCACTTTACCACCCTGTTCCACAACTGTGGCGCCCCCCCCATGCACATCTGTTCCACGACTGTGGCGCCCCCCCAATGCACATCTGTTCCACGACTGTGGCGCCCCCCCCCATGCACATCTGTTCCACGACTGTGGCGCCCCCCCATGCACATCTGTTCCACGACTGTGGCGCCCCCCCAATGCACATCTGTTCCACGACTGTGGCGCCCCCCCCATGCACATCTGTTCCACGACTGTGGCGCCCCCCCATGCACATCTGTTCCACGACTGTGGCGCCCCCCCCATGCACATCTGTTCCACGACTGTGGCGCCCCCCCCCATGCACATCTGTTCCACGACTGTGGCGCCCCCCCATGCACATCTGTTCCACGACTGTGGCGCCCCCCCATGCACATCTGTTCCACGACTGTGGCGCCCCCCCATGCACATCTGTTCCATGACTGTGGCGCCCCCCCATGCACATCTGTTGCACGACTGTGGCGCCCCCCCCATGCACACCTGTATCACGACTGTGGCCCCCCCCCATGCACACCTGTATCACGACTGTGGCGCCCCCCCATGCACACCTGTATCACGACTGTGGCGCCCCCCCATGCACACCTGTATCACGACTGTGGCGCCCCCCTCATGCACACCTGTATCACGACTGTGGCGCCCCCCCCATGCACACCTGTATCACGACTGTGGCGCCCCCCCATGCACACCTGTATCACGACTGTGGCGCCCCCCCCATGCACACCTGTATCACGACTGTGGCGCCCCCCCATGCACACCTGTATCACGACTGTGGCGCCCCCCCCATGCACACCTGTATCATGACTGTGGCGCCCCCCCATGCACATCTGTTCCACGACTGTGGCGCCCCCCCCATGCACATATGTTTCACGACTGTGGCGCCTCCCCCATGCACATCTGTTCCACGACTGTGCCCCCAAAGTTCATTCCACCACTGTACTCACTCCATGTGCATCTGGTCCACCACTGAACTCTACTGCATATTTGTTCTGCTACTGTACTGCCTGCACCCCTAAGATCAGTGATTAAAACAAAGTTACAACTTTTGAACCTGGGGCACCCCAGAAAATTTGGAGGTCATGTGCCCTGGCATTTCATTGCCCACCTCCGCTCATGCAGTAAACCTCTGACCCTGTTGCCTAAGTTTTTTTTTTTTTTTTTTTTTTGGTCACATTGATGACCTTGTGACAAGGAATTGTCCAGCCCTACATAGGTGGTAATTTACTGCTGGTAACAATATGTCAATGCAAACCGGTTATTTCACAACTATTTTTCAGGAATTTAGAAAACATTCATATATGGTAGTGCCATGCATACATAAGATGCTTCACCCCATTCATTGCATATGTTATCAGGAACTTACAAGGAAGGGCAAAGAGAGGGCAGAGTAATGTAAAAATACATCAATCAGACACAAAGCAGTGATGGTGACGGGCTGGCAAACCTAACAGATTTTAGCAGCATGGATGGATGGATGAAACCCCCATTGCTGGGCTCTTTTATTTTGACAGCCACTGGCGACAGCTGTCAGAATACCTGAACAGCGGCTGCATCTTATTGGATGTAGCTGCTGCCTAGGGGGCAGGCTCACAAAGCAGATTTCAGGGGATAGGAAAAACTTTTTTACTTACCTGATCATCTGCTCCCCCAAGCAGATGACATTGCCCCTGGTGGTGGACTGTCCCTCTGCATCCTGACGAGTAAGGTAGGGCTATGAGAAGACCATAGACCACTGGAGTGTAGGGAAGAAGAGGCTGAAGGGACCAGTCTAGGAGTCTGCAGGAGCAGAGGATCAGGTAAGTACATCTGCTGTACTTGGTCCCCCTAAAAATAGACACACAGTTAACCCTTGCAGCATTGTTGGCTTTTCCCCGGTGTTCTGCTTTAAGCTGTTTGGTTGTCAGTTGGTCATGTGTGTTGCCTCCTGCCTACAACCTAGAACACTCCAAATAGAATATTTTGGGGCAGGGATGATGCGACTGCCCATTAGCCCAAACAACCTTGTTTGATTGCAAGGCTGTTCTACAAAAATATAATTGCTTTATTTAATCCAACTGCAATAAAAGCCAGCTGGAAAGGAGAATGTTTTATGGTATATGGATATAAAAAATTTGTGCACTTTGAAGCATATTAGATGAAAGAGAGAATGCACCGTCTGGAGAATCTACAAATTGTTTAACTCGCTTGGCTGACGCCACTGACCGCTGCTTGAATCATTTCTTCCGAATTCACGCTGAGTGGAATTTAACCTGTGATCTCAATCGTAATAATGTCATCCATGTATTAAAGTGAATCTGGACTTTCTCCACGCTGGGCGGTTCTAGGTATGATGGACAGCCTGCCCCCTGTGTGCACATAGTCTCCTTCCCATACTCCCCCATTGCTTTGATTATTCACTACAACCCTGTAACATACCCGGTACGTCAGGTATAGGAAAGCATGTAGCTCCACTGTAAGCTGCAGCAATGGGTGCCTGGGGGGCTATTCGGCAGCCCCATGCACTGTCAAAATGGGGGTTGGGCAGGATCTGCTCTAGTTTGCCCTGGAACAGAATGCCAGACCATTACTTGTTGCTTTAACATAGGAATGCGCAATCGGAGGAAGATTTCTAGATGGGTTAAGACATGGGTCTTCAAACTATGGCCCTCCAGTTGTTCAGGAACTACAATTCCCATCACGCCTAGTCATGTCTGTGAATGTCAGTGTTTTACAATGCCTCATGGGATGTGTAGTTTTGCAACAGCTGGAGGGCTATAGTTTGAGGATCCCTGGTTTAAGATGTCTTCCAGGCCTCCAGATCCTACCTAAAATCTTGTCTGTACACTGTATGCATGTAATTGTGCAAACATTTACATGCATATAGTGCAAACAATGATTCTGATTGCTCTGGCTGGGATGCCTTCTGGTGCCCAGCATCCTCAGTTGCTAGGATGCAGGGGGCTTCTACCACCGAGCATCATAGGTTACTAGGACGTAGGCGTTTTCAGTCGCCTAGCTTGCATGGACACACTTGGCCCCTGTCACCTAGCATCAGTTTACTAGAACGCAGATGTCTTCTGGTGGTGCAGCATTTTTGGTTGCTAGGATGCAGGGGGTTCCTGCCACCTAGCGTCCTAGGTTGCCAGTAAGTAGGTGTCTTCAGTCGCCTAGCTTTACATGGACACACTTGGCCCCTGTCACCTAGCATCCAAGGTAACTAGAACGCAGATGTCTTCTGGTGTTGCAGCATCTTTGGTTGCTAGGATGCAGGTGGCTTTGTGGCCTAGCATTGTAGGAAGCAGTTGACCCTGCTGTCTAGCGTCCTAGGTTGCCAGGGTATGAGCAACTTTAGTCACTTGACATCCTAGGTGGCAGATGGATTATGAATGCCTTGCATCTGTGGTGTGCAAAGCCAATATCATACATTTAACAATAACTGCTGTAAAATGTTAGCACAAATGCTTACATGCGTAGAGCATTAAACACGGTTTATACCCAGGACTGTAGATGCTGACTTTTCCATTCTTCTTTCAGCTTTAGATTACAAAGCTGTGGGCTTGGGCCCATAGCATAACAGCTGTGTTTAGGGCCATGAAAAATAAAAAAAGTGTACACATAACAAATCTGAACGTATTATATTATGCAGCCATGTGCATGAGCCCATAAAGACACACCCTAAAGTAGCTCTGTAACCTTGTCAGTCTGTGCTAGCTCTTTTACTTTCCATTCATTGGGCTGGGGGCAGAGAGGCGACACCTCCTGTATTATTTTTACAGTCTTCAACCAAGAAAAGTCATGCATCTGCCTGGGTGACAGAGCTGTGTAAATCTAAGGACTGGGTGGACAGAAATACAGATCCTTTGACGGGTTGAACAGCTCCCATATATGATTCCCATCTGTGTATTTGGCTGTTTGCCTGGAGTCTTAACTGGTAATGTAATAGTTTCTAGTTTCAAGTGATAGTAATCGGTGTTTGGAAACCAAGGGTTCTGATATTTTTTTGGAATTTGATTTTAGAGGCCATTAACCTCTTTGTGTATTTATGCATATTCTGTCATGCAATAACGTGACTTGCATGAAGCAGCCCCTTCAAAATGAATGGGTGGCCAATGCACCATAACGGGGGTCTCCAAAACTCCCTAAACAAAGGGCCACTTTACTATTGTTCAGACCTTTTTGGGGGCCGAACTGTGGCCAGTGTGAGCAGAAAATGTCCTAGCTTCGATAGGATGAATAGTGACCCATATTCAGTATTTGGAGAGACCTAGTGTCCCATCATTGTTATCAGTGGGAGGAATAGTGCCCCATCATTGATATGAGGAATAATGCCCCATCATTGGTATCAGTGGGAGGAATAGTGCCCTGTCATTGATATGAGGAATAGTGCCTCATCATTGGTGTAGGTGGGAGGAATAGTGTCCCAAGCGCTGAATAAAGGCATGCAGAGGGCCACATCTGGCCCCAGGGCTGCAGTTTGGAGGCCCCTGTACTATAACATGGTTAAACTGTGCATTGGAGCAGACTACGATTCAGGTGCACTACATCCCATGTTACTTTCATTTGTGCTAATGCGTTATCACAGTAATGGAATGAGTAGAAAAGCCTTTGGAACATATGTTGGAGGTTTTTATCCCTTAGACAAGAAATTAGGGGAAGGAGGGTCAGGACTCGCATAGAAATTAAATAATTATAACCTGCTATCAGTCTACTGCAAAACATTTTTGTTGGGGTCCCTTTAAAACATTTCCTGTCTCTAACTTGTCCAAGAAATAGAAGATCTCCCAATAGGGATGTAGAGACCCTGACAGAGGTTTTACACTTCCCTACCCTGCTAAATAAATGTGTTTTTATCAGTGGCAGTTGGTGGTATATTTTTTTTTTTGGGGGGGGGGGGGGGGGGAGGGGACCCTTCTCTCTAAAAAAAAAAAAAAAAAAAAAAAAAAAAAAAATCCAAATCCCTGCATTTGGCACCCTGCATGTAGATTAGGGGCCGGACGCATGGATTAGGGGAGCGGCGCCCCTGTACCCTGCTTTATGGACCGCCCCACAAGTTTTTTATTAAGCTGGTAAATTTTACAACAAACATTCATATGAACATTTATACGAAAATTCTCAGTACATTTGCTAACTTGCTGGATATTATTTAAAAGTACTTCACAATTTCATTTGCTTTTAGCATTCGATTTAGGAATGAATGAATGAACTTTGCCAAACTTAAACCACATACGCTGTTAGAAATTTTTTAATTAAAGGATAATTTTATCATCCTTTTCCTTAAAATTTTCTTGTCGCTGCAGTTGAAAATGAAAGCTGATGTTCTTCAATCAAAATATTTTGAACAAAAATCTACTAGTGTAGTGTGTGGTCGACTTTGTTCTGTCCTTGTAGAGAGGTGGGTCCAGGTCAGGGATTGGGGTGTGGGGGGGCAAATTCCTTCAGGTTTTGGGGGGGGGGCAGACTGGACAGTGGGAGTAAACCATGCGGCACCACTGGTTTTAATGGGAGAAACGGTGCTCTATTGATGGTTTTAGTGGAAGGAATGATGCCCATTATTGGTATCAGTGGGAGGAATAATGTCCCATTGATGGTTTTAGTGGGAGGCATGGTGGCCCATGATTGGTGTCTGTTGGAGGAATAGTGCCCATTGGTTTTAGTAGGAGGAATGGTGGCCCATCATTGGTGTCTTTTGTAGGAATAGTGCCCCATTGATGGTTTTAGTGGGAGGCATGGTGGCCCATGATTGGTGTCTGTTGGAGGAATAGTGCCCATTGATGGTTTTGGTAGGAGGAATGGTGGCCCATCATTGGTGTCTTTTGTAGGAATAGTGCCCCATTGATGGTTTTAGTGGGAGGCATGGTGGCCCATGATTGGTGTCTGTTGGAGGAATAGTGCCCATTGATGGTTTTAGTAGGAGGAATGGTGGCCCATCATTGGTGTCTTTTGTAGGAATAGTGCCCCATTGATGGCTTTCGTGAGAGGAATGATGGCCCATCATTGGGGTCAGTGGGAGGAATAGTGTCCTAAGGGTCGGATACAGGCAAACAAAGGGCCCCTGGACCACACTTTGACCATTGGTCTAGATTTCCTGACCAATGTCACAAGAGGCTAGAATAATCTCTCCAACAGGGACATAGATACTGTCAAATCTGAAAAAAGAAACTCCAACACGAATTATTGAATAATTTCACTCTGAACAGTGTGTAATTAGAGAAGAAATCCAGATTGAGGGTGCTCTTTATTAAATTTACTTAGAAAAAGGAAACGGTAGAGAAACCTTGAGGAGAGGTTAGACCCTTTTAGGCTGCTAAGACCGGGCAAAACAGTTCTGCATATGTGGTGAAATACAATATGTTTGACATACAAGTGTCGTCTTTCATGCCATAACATGTTTTGTTTTCTGCCTTATAGAGCAGCCTTTCTCAACCTTTTTTACCCCAGAGGTACCTATTAAATAACTTTTGGGGAACCCAATTTGCACAACGCTTTACACATTGTACATTCACATCGTTCTCTGTCCTCAAGGAGCATACAGTCTTATGTCCCTATCTCACATGCATACATATACATAGTAAGCCAGACAGGAGCCAATGAACCTACAAGCATGCCTTTTCGGTTGTGGGAGGAACCTGGAGTATCTAGATGAAACTCACTTAAAGCCAGGGTGCATTTGATTTAAATCAAGTTTATTTAAATCGTGATTTAAACCACTAGTAAAAAGGTTTGATTTAAAGTGGTTGTAAACCCTTACAAACCACTTTGACCTACAGGTAAGCCTAGATCAGTGATGGCGAAGCTTGGCACCCCAGATGTGTTGGAACTACATTTCCCATGATACTCCACTACACTGCAGAGTGCATGAGCATCATGGGAAATGTAGTTCCAAAACATCTGGAGTGCCAAGGTTCGCCATCACTGGCCTAGATTAAGGCTTACCTGTAGGTCCAAGAAATATCTCCTAAACCTACATTGTTTAGGAGATATTTGCCAAAATACAGGCACCGCTGTCTACGGCGCATGCGCTGTAGACAGCGGCGCACTGAGCGCGCCGCTGTCAACGGCGATATGCCGTGAGTGGCGGCTCCCGTGCGCATGCGCGAGAGTGACGTCATCGCGGCTTCGTCGAATGACAGCGGCGGAGCAGCGAGACCCCACCGAGAAGATGGATGCTCCGGACTACAGGGGACAGCAGTGACATCGCTGGCTCCTGTGTCAGGTAAGTGAGACATAATGGACTACTATGCGATGCATAGTAGTCCATTATGCTTTACCTTTGCAGGGAATCAAAGAGGAAGTAACCTCATCAGGGTTTACTTCCTCTTTAAAGAGGAGCTCCAGTCATTTGTGTTTATTAAAAACCACAAGCTACAAAAAGTGTAGCTGCTGGCTTTTAATAAACACACACTCGTCTGGCCCAGGATCCGGCGTAGTGGCCTTCCAAACCCTTGATTCTCTCCCTCTCCTCGTGCTGGCATGTGGGCATTCGGCTGTGACGTTTCATGGGTGTCGCTGAATGAAATGAGAATGTCATTGGTTCATATGGACATCAGACACTGAATAAGGGCTGATAGTATATAGATGTCTGCTGTGTTCCATTACTAAGCTGTTTTGAAAGGGTTACCAAACTCCAAATTATACTAGACAATGAAGACAGGTCTGGGCGTGTAACAAAAGCCTGTGGCAAGTCATTCTTCTAACTGCATAGAGATACAAGACACACCACAAAGGAGTTATTTTACCATGACAAGGACATTCATCTCGATTAGTTGCATAGTTTGTGTTCTACGGTTCTTTTCCTGGGTTCCTGTCTACTCGCTTCATCTCATCTCATGCTTGAACTGTACCCTCTGCAGGCTCGTAACTTTGGACTTCTAGTCCCTCACAAACACACATATAGTTATGTCTATGAACAGTTGCTAGCACCTCAATAAATCCACAAATTGACTGATCTGGAAGTTGGGTTTGTCAATTTTATGCATGTACTTTATATGGCCCAATGGGATTGATCAGAGCCCCTTAGAGGTGCTCCGAGGACATGCCTTCTCAAACATTTTAACTTGGAGGAATTAGGGATCAACCGATTTTATCGGTGGCCAATATTCCCATTTTTTTGAAGTAACGGTATCGGGCACAAATGGACCTGGTAATACCGATACTGCTTTAAGTGGTTTTACCCCGGTACTGTTCTTTAGAGCAGACGGCCGGCTTTATTGTAATAACAATCGATGCAGCTCAGAAGCCTCTCAGGTGTTGTTACAAGCAGCGGGAGGGGACATCTCCCCCTCCCGCCGGCCTCTGACTTTGCCCGGGCTCTCCCTTCCCACTGGGAAGCCCGAGCAACCAGCTGGCATGTCCACCGGCTGGCCGAAGACCTGAACAAAGCCGATGCTTCTTTCGGGTCTCGGCTCTAGTAACCCGGAAGCAATGTCATGGCGTCACTTTTCAGGTTACTGGCATCTTAAAGGTGGCAGTTTAAAAAAATATATAGTATTCAAAGATGCCGATCTTGACGTTTTTAATACTTTCAAGTGCAGAGGAGGACTATGGGGTCTTATAAACCCCCGATCCCTCCATAAAGTGTACTTGTCACTGCCTATTACTGTCACAAGGGATGTTTACATTCCTTGTGACAGTGATAAAAATGTTTTAAATGTACAGATATCAGATATCGGCCTGATAGGTGGCTGAATTATCGGTACCGAAAAAATGGTATAGGTCGATCCCCAGGAGGAACCCTTGAAATAACTTTCTGTCTCATAATAAATACTATATACGAATAAATGTGCTGCGCTCAGAATAAATACTTAAGCAGCCTGCACAAAATATAGGATATTCCTATACAGTCAAAATATACACACAATTGTGCAGTGTTAAAATCACAAAAATAGTAAAAAAAAAAATCGTAAAGCAAGTGGTATCATAAAGTTTATGATTATAAATGTTGATACTAGACTATAATCTATAATCCATGGTAAATTATTGGTGAACCATAACAAGCATATGCACAGTGAGGTCTCCACACTGTTGGATCTTGAGTGAAGCGACGTGCTGACATCACCGCTTACGCATCACTCCTGCGCATGCGCTGTCACTAACGGCAATCATGCGGCGCGTTCAATAAAAGAAGCGGCACATTCAATGCTCCTGCGGCCAATGTCTACGGCGCATTCGCCATAGACATTGGCACCGCTACTTCTGTAAATATCTCCTAAACCTTTAAGGTTTGGGAGATATTTCTTGAACCTACAGGTAAGCCTTGATCTAGGCTTATCTGTAGGTTAAAGTGGTTGTAATGGGTTTACAACCACTTTAAGGTGGAGGAACCCTTGAAATAACTTTCTGGTCTCAAGGAAACCCTGCTAATACTATATCCACAGCTCATACGTGTGGCAGTCAGTTGGAAGAATGTTCCTTACATTGGTTGTCAGTGGGAGGAACATTCCTTACAGATGGCTAAAATATCATAAGCGTCAGTAGCTACTGATGCTGGGAAATTGCTCAAGGAACCCTTAGCAACATCTGGAGGAACCATGGGGTTCAACAAATTCCTTGTTGAGAAAAGCTGGCCTAGGAGGTGATGGCGAATAGAGAGAGAGTTGTCAAACCTCTTGCTAGAAAATTTGTGCCAGGCTTGGCCAATTCTAACGTGTTTTTTTTTTTTTTCCTCCTCTTTAGTAATCTTAAATCACTTTCCATGAATGTGCCCCTATGTTTTCTACAGCTTATGGAATGTTCCGCTTCTTAAAATTTAAGAAACACGTAAGCGAGTGTCTACAGTGTGGCGTTTTTATTTTATTTTATTTTTACAACATGATCCATGCAGAAACCACGGTCTTCCCCCCACCCAAACACCACTTGTTGTCAGGAAGTGACCTCACATAATGACTAACATGAGTCCTTGTGGTTCATTGGAATGAGGAACCACAGATTGTGTGTGCTGAAGAACCGTGCATCCCCTCATTGTGGCTGACAGACAGGCACTCCCTAATTCTTCGGTTTTCTGGGCTCTGACCTGATGTGCTTCCTGGGAAATCCAGCTTGGTGTGTTTTTCATGACATATGTTTGTGTTGGTGTGTCTTGTTTGTTCTGTGCATCTTTGTGTATCATTGTGATTTAGTGAGCTATGCATCGGAATAAAAGAATGCCACCATTGACGACCTCTTTCTGAAAATTCTAGTTGTTGGCTGTTATGCTGACGCTTTGGCTTGAATATCTAATTTAGGCAGAACGGGGTAGAGAAAATAAAGACTTCTCCAAATTTCATTTGTTGCAGGGCCATTGTGAGCTTGTGACTCATATTTTAGCTAGTTACCAACCAGCTTGCATTAAACAAGAGTAGAAATGGCAGTCTTCATATTTTTCTTATGATGGGTATACTTTTAAACTTTTCTAGTTTGGGCAAAAAAAAAATTTAAATAAAAAAATATGGAACCACCAACCACTCTGGCTGCTAGCCTCACCTCCTATCTTCCACTGCCCCCCCCCCCCCCAGACACACCTACTCACCAGTGCAGTGCTGTGCCTCTTCTGGGTTGAGTGATGCCAAGCCCAGAGTTGGCCTGTTACACTTTTTTTGTTGCCACCATTTTAAGCCCCCATGTACACTGCTGCTGCTAAACGGACGTCCAGAGGCAGTTTTTTTTCCAACTGCCCCTGAACTCATTCAATGTTCTCTTATGTGTATATGTACGCAGGTTATTTTACTGTAGTTTTTAGGCAATTGCGTTTATAGGCCTTTTTTTGAAGGCAAAGAAATTAGTTCAGACGCCAAACGCTACTGAACACGGCTAAGCGTGGTAACCCACGTTTAGTTTATAGGCGGTTTTAGTTTTTGGCCATTTTTGGCCAATAAAAAAATGCTTCTAAATGCAAACACGGCAAAACTGACCTTTTTTAAACGTGGGTTACTATCTGCCAAGTTAAATCGTTCAGGAGAGGTTGTAAAAAAATGTACATGAAGCCTTAGTCTTCATGTATACTGCTGCTGATAAACGGACGTTTAGGAGCAGTTGGGCGTTTTTCGTTTTTTTTTTACCAGCTGCCCCTGAACTCTTATCAGTGCATGTACACAGGGTCATTTATAGTTGTTTCCAGGTGGTTGAGGAGCAGGATTCAAGCCTCTGGGATGTGCAGTACCGCATTTGGCCAGAGGTGCGGGGGCGCCGGTGACACTCTGAGCTGTTTGGAGCTGCTCCATTCCAGAGTGTCTTTGAGTCTCTCCGAGTGTGTCCGAATGTCTCCCCCTCCCCCCCCCCCCCCCCCACCTCTGGTTACATGTGGTACTGCATACACTAGCAGTACCACTGGAACAGATTATCCGAGGTTCCATTATTTCTTATGGGAAACTCTTTCATATACAAGTGCTTTGGATTACAAGCATTCTTCTGGAACAAATTATACTTGTAGTCCAAGGTACCACTGTATTTGCTTTAGTAAATCAACTCCTAGGAGGCTAATAGGTATTTGATGGTACCTTCTTAAAAGAAGCATGGCTTTATGAAAAAAATAAAAATAAAAACATTTATACTCGCCTAGGTGGATGCAGCATTAATCCGATGCTGGTGTTCCGTCAGAATTGGCGATCCGTCAGATAAGGTAACAGAAGTGACACTTCATCACCTGCTCATGCTCTCCGCCGCTACTAGGTTTGCTCATCTGACAGAACACCTGCAGTCAGAAGAAGGCAGCGGGCATCTTGATACACCCAGCCACGTCTTGAACTTCAGAGTAATTTTAGCCATAAAGTGAACGTATATAAATGTAGTATGTTGACATCTGTGATGCTGTTTAGTTGTTACATTTTGAAAGAAGCTGGACGCTAGCAGTAGGAAGGTGGCGGAGGCCATGTTGGTACACCCCGCACTGCTCAGCGCTAATCCTTTAGGCTTTAAAAATGTAAACATACAAACCGCATCACAGATGTCAATACACGATTTATATACGCTCATTTTATTGCCAAAATGACTGTGAAATTCAAGACGTAGCTGGGTGTAGTAAGATGTCCGCTGTCAGATGAGCAAACCTGGTAGCTGTGGAACGAATGAGCAGCTGAGGGAACGTCACTTCCGTTACCTAATCTGATGGGTCGCCTATTCTGACAAAACAGACTCTGCAGTAAGATCTGAGCAATTAAACGCTGATCGCTCAGTTCTCCCCTCTGCTCTGAACAGAGAGCCGTGACGTTCAGCCAGTGGCTTTCTGCTCTGCCCCTTCAGCGCTCAGTGGATCCCCGAGAGGCTGAGCCAGCTGCCGTTGCAGCGAGCTGCAGCACTGCACTCCTGTGATCCATAGAAGTATAGCCAAAAAAGCTTTGGTCATACTTTCTTTAACCACTTGCTTACTGGGCACTTAAACCCCCCTCAGTCCCAGACCAATTTTCAGCTTTCAGCGCTGATGCACTTTGAATGACAATTGCGCGGTCATACAACACTGTACCCAAATGAAATTTTTATCATTTTTTTCCCCACAAATAGAGCTTTCTTTTGGTGGTATTTAGTTACAGCTCGGAGTTTTATTTTTTGCTAAACAAACAAAAAAAGATGCAAAAAAATAAAAAATAAAAAATCATGTTTTAATAGTTTGTTATAAAATTTTGCAAACGGGTCATTTTTCTCCTTCATTGAAGTGCGCTGATTAGGCGGCACTGATGGCTGCATTGGTGGGCACTGATGGGCTGCATTGGTGGGCACTGATGGGCTGCATTGGTGGGCACTGATAGGCTGCACTGATAGGCATAGTTAAGGCGGCACTAATAGGCACAGATAAGGCGGCACCGATGGGCACAGATAAGGCGGCACTGATGGGCAAAGATGGGCACAGATAAGATGGCATGGATGGGTGGCACGGATAAGTGGCACGGATGGGTGGCACGGATGGGCACTGATAGGTACCACTGATAGATGGGACTGATAGGTGGCACTGATAGGTGGCACTGATAGGTGGCTCTGATAGGTGGCACTGATGGGCGGCACTGCTGGGCACTGATGGGCGGCACTGCTGGGCACTGATGGGCGGCACTGGGTCGCAGCACCTTTGAGGCAGATTGTGGGCACTGTGGGTGGCACTGTTGGTGGCACTGCTGGATGGCATTGTGGGTGGCACTGTGGGCACTATGGGCACTGATGGGGGGCACTGATGGGGGGCACTTACTTTTATTCAGGATGGCACGGCGGTGGGCAGGTGGGCACTGGCAGGGGGCAGGTGGTCAGCTGTATTGCTGGCCGTGATCGGGACTGATGTCCCGATCACGGCCGCCGGTGATCGGCTTTTTTTTTTCTCTCCTCGCGCTGTCAGCGCGAGGAGGAATAATAGCCGATTACCGGCTCCGTTTTATCACATGATCAGCTGTCATTGGCTGACAGCTGATCACGTGATAAGGGGTCGGGATCGACCCCTTGCACGGATCGGTGATCAGGCGAGTCTCACGGACTCGCCGATCACAGAGCGCGCCGCGCGCGCCCCTCAGGGGGCGCGCAGGCCGCTCGTATCCGGGACGACGTCAATAGACGTAGTCCCGGAAATGTAGGTCCGCGCTAATGCCGTCATTTGGCAATAGCACGGATCTGTAGTGGTTAAACAGAACTTGTCACCGTCACTATGCTATCACATAGGGGTCTTATCAGTCCCTGTGTCATAGAAAACAAAGGTAAATTAAAATTAAATTAAAAAAAACTCCCAAAGAATCTTTAAAAGCCTCTTGCACTCACATATACGGGTGATGCTCAAAGTTCATTTATTTCACTAATGCAGCTTAAAAGGTGAAACTAATACAGAAGATAGTTCAAGTTGTGATTTGTCATAATTGTGGTGATTGTGGATTTGAGGTTTTCATGAGCTGTAATCCATAATCTCCGAAAATTAGAATATTGTGAAAAGGTGAAATATTCTAGGCTAATTAGCTAATTAAGCCATAACACCTGCAAAGGGTTCCTGAGCCTTTAAATGATCTCTGTCTGGTTCAGTAGGAAAAGCAATCATGGGAAAGACTACTGACCTGACAGTTGTGCAGAAAACCATCATTGACACCCTCCGTAAGGAGGGAAAGCCTCAAAAGGTAATAGTAAAAGAAGTTGGATGTTCCCAAAGTGCTGTATCAAAGCGCATTAATAGAAAGTTATCACGTACCTGTTAGAAGAGCCTGAATGGACGAGCAAGGCCTCCCTTACCACTCTGACTCAGGGCCCCTGATAGAGTAAACAGCGGCGGAGTGCAGAGTCGCATGAGTGCCAAGGAGTCTTTGGCGGCAGCAGGACGTCTAGTCCCAGTAGTACTGGTGAAGACACAGGAAAGCTTCAGCAGAAGACCAACAGGTGGGCAGCAGGTGCAGATGACAGCAACAAGTAGCAAGGTCAGGCAGGCAGGGTCGTACACGGCTGGCAGAATCTAATACTGGGTTCAAGCCGGATCGTAGTCAGGAAGCAAACCAGGTCAAGCCGGATCAGCGGTGCAGGTGCCAGGGAGAAGACAGAAGATTGATCACAGGACAAGCTGAGGACGGTACAGGCAGAGTTCAAGGGGGTGGTCAAAATGAGCCGGATGGATAACGGGCATCAGGATACAGGTTCTCAGGAGACGGGATACACAGAAGCTGATGACAAAGCAGCAGCGGGCTGGGTACTGGCTGAACTCAAATGGATTCACTTGGCGCCAGCGCCACGCGGCAGGTTCTGTTTGCGCTCCAGGTCGCGCTTGCGCACTTCTATATGTAGTTAGGTTGAAAAAAGACACAAGTCCAACCAGTTCAACCTTAAAATCAATAAATAAATAAAATAAAAAATATTGTACAATCCAATATACCCAATTTTATACCCACAGTGGATCCAGGGGAAGGCAAAAACAAAACAAAACAGCAGAGCATGCTCCAATCTGCTACAGCAGGGGAAAAAAAAATCCTTCCTGATCCCCCAAGAGGCAATCAGATTTTCCCTGGACCCCCGGTTTCTATGTGCATCAGTAATGCGCATATTTCTGTGCCTTGGGGTTTTCTGGGAAGACGAAAACTGTCTGCTGGCGTGTGCATCCTGACAAGTTGTGTGGAAGGGAAAAGTGTGGAAGAAAAAGGTGCACAAGCAGCAGGGATGACCGCAGCCTGAAGAGGATTGTCATGAAAAGGCCATTGAAAAGTGTTGGGGACTTTCACAAGGAGTGGACTGAGGCTGGAGTCCATGCATCAAGAGCACCACACACAGACGGATCATGGACATGGGCTTCAAATGTCGTATTCCTCTTGTCAAGCCACTGAACAACAAACGTCAGAAGTGTCTTACCTGGGCTAAAGAAAAACAGACCTGGTCTGTTGCTCATTGGTCCAAAGTCCTCTTTTCTGATGAGAGCAAATTTTGCATCTTATTTGGACCCAAGGACCCAGAGTATAGAGGAAGAATGGAGAGGCATACACTGCAAGAGGCTTGAAGTGAGAGGTTTCCACAGTGTGTGTTGATTTGGGGAGCCATGTCATCTGCTGGTGTTGGTGCACTGTGCTTCATTAAGTTCAGGGTCAACGCAGCCATCTACCAGGAGATTTTGGAGCACTTCATGCTTCCTTCTGCAAACAAGATCTATGGGGATGCTGACTTCATTTTCCAGCAGAACTTGGTACCTGCCCACAATGCCAAAAGCACCAAAACCTGGTTCAATGACACTGGGATTACTGTGCTTGATTGGCCAGCAAACTCGCCTGACCTGAACCCCCATATAGAATCTATGGGGCATTGCCAAGAGAAAGATGGAGACATGAGACCAAACAATGCAGAAGAGCTGAAGGCCCCTATTGAAGCATCCTGGTCTTTCCAAAACACCTCAGCAGTGCCACTGATAGCTTCCATGCCACGCGCATTGAGGCAGTAATTACTGCAAAAGGGGCCCAAACCAAGTACTGGGTACATATGCAGGCTTATAATTTTCAGAGGTCTGATTATTGTTCCATTTACAATCCTTGTTTTATTAATTGCATGTAATATTCTAATTTTCTGAGAATATGGCTTAGGGGTTTTCATGAGCTGTAAGCCATAATCATCACAATTATGACAAATCATGGCTTGAACTATCTTGCTTTGCATGTGATGAGTCTCTTGTATATTAGTTTCACCTTTTTAAGTTGCATTAGTGAAATAAATGAACTTTTATGCGGTATTATAATTTTTTGAGTATCACCTGTACAAGCGCAAATGCACGAATCAGAAGCCCATGCATACAAAAATGCTAAATGCAATAGATATTGGATATGGCCATGCACACGGGAAAAATTCTAGGAACAAAATTTGTGGTTATCCTTAAACTGATTTTAAATCCTTGCCAATGAACAACTCGGGGTACCATTGTTCATTTGCTGTTTTGTGGGTGCAGCCAATGTATAGGTTTGACATATCTGGTATCTGTTTATTTGGCAGAACCTCCTTTTTTACATTTTACAAAAATATTGTCCATTATATTATGTGTGCAATAATGTTGTGTTGTGTTTTTTTTTTTTTTTTTTTTTTTTTTTTTATTCTACAGGATTTATATAGCGTCAACAGTTTGTGCAGAGCTTTCTTTACAACATGAGGGCAGACAGTACAGATAAAATACAATTCAATACAGGAGTGTATTGTTTACTGAAAATATAAGTTTGACAGTTGCTCTAACATTGTGCAACATAAAAAAAAAATCTTGGTCCCATATCCACCAGAGTATTATAGATACCGGTCTGTGCTCATACCAGATCCAGGCAGTGTGGCTCTCTGGGAGCCCCACAGCCATTGCTGCAAACTGTCCACCCACGCGTTGCGTCGCGTCGCATGTTAATGTACATTGCATTAGGTCAGCCCATATAGTTAAATGAACTGCCCAGTGCACAACAGACCACAAATTTTGCATTCAACATTTTTGGAAAGGCAACTCGCATTACACTGAGCTGAAATGCAAGTGCACTGGGGAGGTGCATTGGGATGCATTATCGCAATGCAATAGAGTGAATGAACCCTGAAAGTGTAGAGATAAACCTTTTTTAATTTTGTATATATTGGGGAAAAGTAATGACTAGTACACCGATCAGAAAATCAGATGAAAAATTCCACTTTTGAAGTGATGGTATAATAATCTGATCGTTGGCACACTGCTTTCGAGAACTGATCAAGACAGTTCATCCAAGGGATAATCTGGGGGTCCGCAAGAAATTCCCTTAAAGCGGGAGTCCGCCGGGACTCCGCGTTTTTTTTTTTTTTTTTAAAGTCAGCAGCTACAAATACTGCAGCTGCTGACTTTTAAAATAGTGACACTTACCTGTCCAACGCGCCCACGATGTCGGCACCCGAAGCCGATCTCTAGATCGACACTCGGGTGCTGCCGCCGCCATCTTGGGTATGGGAATCAGGAAATGGAGCCTTTCGGCTTCATTTCCCGGTTCCCTACTGCGCATGCGCGAGTCGCGCGGCGCAATCCGGACGGTCCCCGCTGCTTCTGGGATCTGTGTGTTTCCCAGCAGGCAGCGGGGCACTTGCGCAAAGGGGTGGGCACTTGCGGAAAGGGGCGTAATCTACGCCCCTTTCCGCAGACAGCTATCCCGGAAGTGGGTGCAGTTACCTGGATTATCCAGGTAACTGCACCCCCCTCCCCCCTGAAAGGTGCCAATTGTGGCGCCGGAGGGGGGGGATTCCGATGAGCGGAGGTCCATTTTAGGGTGGACCTCCGCTTTAACTACTTTTTTTTTTTTTTTTACCAAAAATATGTAAAAGAATATATATTGGCCTAAATTTATGAAGAAATTTTGTTTTTTACATTTGTTTTTGTATTAAAGCAAAAAGTAAAAAATATTGGGTTTTCTTTTTCAATTTTTTTTTGTTTATAGCGCAAAAAATAGAGGTGATCAAATACCACCAAAAGAAAGCTCTATTTGTGGTAAACAAAAAGCACATACGTTTTGTCACACAACTGCGCAATTGTCAGTTAAAGCCACACATTACAGCATCGCAAAAAATGGCCTGGTCCTTAAGGGGGGAAATCCTACCGGGGCCGAAGTGGTTAATTTGCAGGGATTTCCTCCCACTTCATGTTTGGCTATGGGACAGGAAGTGAAATCTCCACAATGGGACACAGATGGCAAAAAAAAATAAAAAATCAGACGGGTTGTATCCCTCCCATGCTCTATCCAAAATGGGAAAATAAAGTTTTGCCTTTTTTAGTTCTATTTTAATTTTAGAGTTGTCACCAGAACAAAAAGGAAGGTAAATGCAGTCTTCTGGGCTGGTGCCAACTCTCCAAGTGTATGGACCTCACTTTTTTGTTGCATCTCTGGGACAGGGAGTGAAGAGTTCTCCCCAAGACAGATGCCAAAAAAACTTGTTGTTTTGTATGGGACTTCAGTAAATATACATTGTATCTACACATGATGTGTTGGCCTTTTCTAATAATGGATATTTGACGGCGGCGGCGCCACTGTTGGCTAAGCGCCCATTACATTTTTTTGGGATTGGAAACGTTGCGGTACAGATTGTTGACTTTGAGCAAAAAAATAAACCGTCTGTGGGTTTAGCTCTTCCCTTTTCTAGAAGAAAATAAAGAATAAACGTTTTGGCTTTACATACTAGGCATAGAAATTCATAAAGGACACGCACCCTATTGGTTCAGGACTTCTGCTTTTCACCCAGGGGTTTCCTTTATGTATGAGCCCCCTTCCTGCCAGAGTTTGGTGCTCTGTGAAGAGCATGCTAGCCAGGATTTCAGCATGCATCATTTATTCCAGATGCTGCCTGCTTTTCTGATCTTTAGCGAGGCAAGGAGATGGGTAGAAAATTGAGTTACTCCCACAGCTTTCTAGGGATATAATAGTTGAAACTACAATATTACACCCCAGCTTGTGACCTTGGTGAAAGCTTTTGTTATGTTAAAGAAACTCGATCAGCTGGATTGTATACAACTAGTATCTCGAATCCAAATTTCGAGGCATGCTGGGAAATCCACTGATTAACAAAAGATGTGCCCTAGTTTTCATAATACCAGATGAAGTTGCGGGACCACTTGTAAGATAGTAGTCAGCAAATAATGTACATTATATCACATAGCCTTTCAAACTGCAACATGTCAAAGTATTGTGATTCAACATAAACTGCCTTCTGTAGATGAGTCCTTATAGATGGCATCTGTTGGGGCTGGGTCACCTCAAAGCTTCTGCGCTCCTTGGTGACTCAAGTGGCACTATCCCCTAGTGATACTTTGTGATCTGCTTCATCTTGGAAATTAGTCATTGTAGTTGCATACTTGTTTAGATCTTGCGGCCCCAGTCCCCTCCCCAGGTCTCGCGGCCCCCAGTTCTCTTTAGCTTACACCATGGCATTTTGTTCTAGATCTTGTTTACACAGGCCCCTCTAGAGCTTGCAACCTCAGTCCACTCATCTCAGCATGGTCGGCTGTAGCTCTCAGCACAGCAGCCACCTCTTGAGCGACATGAAAAGCCAATAGGTGAATTAAAGTGAACTGCATGGCTATAAATATGGTGGTTTGTTTTTTATATGTGAAGGTTCCAGACAACTGTATGAAAGTTTTTTTTTTTTTGTTTTAGTTTTTTTAAATGATTAAGACCCCTTTCACACTGGGATGTTTTTCAGGCGCTTTAGCGTTAAAAAAAGCGCCTGTAAAGCACTTGAAAGAAGCCTCATCTGCAATCCCAATGTGAAAGCCCGAGTGCCTTCACACTGAGATCCCTTTCACACTGAGGCACTGCGCTGGCAGGGCGTCAAAAAAAAAAAAGTCCTGCAAGCAGCTTCTTTGCAGTGCTTTTAGAGCGGTGAATACACCACTCCTAAAGCGCCCCTTCCCATTGAAATCAATGGGAAGCGCTCGCAAAACTCCTGAAAAGCGCCTGCAAAGCACTTTTGGCAGCGGCACTCTGTGGGCACTTTTATTTGGCCACTAGCAGGGGATAAAAGCGTCCCATTAGCGCTTGAAAAACGCGCTACTAGTTTAAGCGGAGCTTTATGAGTGTTTTTCGGGCGCTAACATTGTGAAAGGGCTCTTAAAGCACTTGGGCTTTCACATTGGGATTGCAGATGAGGCTTCTTATAAGCGCTTTACAGGTGCTTTTTTTTTAACACTAAAGCGCCTGAAAAATGCCCCAGTGTGAAAGGGGTCTAACTCATTGCCATAAAATGATTTGGAGAAACTTCATCCCTACTTTTATTTATTTTTTATCCCATTTTACCTTTTTTTTTTATCCCCAATAAACATGCACACCCAGCTAGTCCAACATTGTTCTAAATTCATCCCCTGCTGCTCACTTAGTCCTGCACCGCCATTTTCTCTTCCTTTTGTCATTGGGAGCCAGCTGTCCCGTTCTTGTTCTTGCAGCTGGCTGATGACACCCATGTGATTTGTTATCAGGGGGCCGGCTGCAAGTGCCAGGAAGGAAGATGCTAGATAGTGAGGGCAAATGTCCACTTTAACTTCCAACACAGTAACCATGGGTGGTCCGAGAAGCAATGTGACTGACTGGTTGATGCCAAACTTTAGGGGAAAATAATTCTTGTTTGTTTGCAGCTACTGTGCATATTTATTACTTTCTGCACAGCCTGTTACTGAGTATATGACCTAGAACAAGCATTCAGCCTGTAAAGTTCTATCAGTGGAAACATTTTTTTGAGCTTGGTGACACTTGCTAGTAAAGCCATCAATGACGGGTCCCGTTCTTTCATAACTACAGATTCCCTTTAACGCTCAAGTACCTGCCAAAGCTGAACTATAAAAGCCTTGGATGAATCGATCTTTTCATTTATTTTCTTTGTTTCTTGCATGAAGTTAAAGTGCAGGTCCAGGCAAGCAGCTAATAAATAAGCAGGTGAAAGACGTACATTTTTACAGTTTTAGCTGCCAAGATGAACCCAGGAGTTTAAAATGTTGAAAAACAATGTTAACATCCTGGGTTTGCAGCATGGGAAGGGGCTGGGGGGTGAATCACAGGACTTGCGGAAGTATTTTTGACTTTGTATTTTGCCTAGAATTCTACTTTGCAGCTGACATCCAGACAAATGTAAAATGCACACATGCATGTAGCTAATGTAGCTAGATCTTGTTTACTACATCATTAAGGGCTCTTTCACACAACCGATCCGTTCAGGTCCGCTTATCAGTTTTTTTAGGCAGACATGAACGGGATGCTCCATAGACCTCTATGGAGTGTCGGATATCAGGGTGACATGTCCGCTGACATCCGACCCGCTCCGATCCGAAAAAGTGTGATGGAGGAAAAACCTACTTTTCCGTTCGTCATCGGATCGGGTGAGGACTGACTCTGCGGTCCGTCGTCATCCGATCTCCCATAGGGGAAAGCGGCGCTCTGACAGGTCTGTCCCTGTGCAGTGTGCAGAGACCGATCTGTCATCTTCCTACTCAGCTGGGATCGACAGAGCGATCCCCGCTGAGCAAGCGGATGTCCACAGGGCGGATCATCACGGATCCGTCCCATGTGAAAGAGCCCGAAGTGTTCTTTTAAATGCAATTCGGGTAATTACCTGAATTTGATTTGATATTGGCCTCTTTGTTTCCTGTATTTTTAAGAAACATGATAATAGGAGCAGAAAGCAGAGTGACGGGGATGAGCTTATCAGTCTGCCGCTTCTCATTTCACTGTCCATTCACAAGCTCGGGTAGAGAAGTATGGGTTTGCCTTTTTTTTTTCCATATTCATACTTTCCTAGGTGGCTGCAGCATTGTTCCAATGATGCATCTGTCCCCAGGCATCTCTGCACTGAGAACCGAGCCATCAAACATCGCGGAAGGCTCGGTTCTCTCGGCTCCCCTAGCAGAGATCTGCTGACTGTCGATCAGCAGCTCCTCCTGCACTGACCCTCCACACTCACTGGAGAGCTGAGCTGTGGAGGGGCAGGGAGCGGCTGTCTCAACGACTCGCTGAGAGGCTGAGACAGCCATTGGTCCAAGCTCCTGCCAGTTCCAGACTTCATTGTTGTGATGACGTGGTGTCTGGGCTGATTCCTGTGATGTCAGCAGAGAGTGGACTTCAGTCCGCTCTCTGCTGAAAACGGGTCACAGGAGTGCAAAACAAATTTCACTCCTGTGACCCATAGGAGAAGCCCAGCCAAACAAGTTCAGGCTGGACTTCTTTAAATGAGAAGTATGGCCAAAGCTTTATTGGCCATACTTCTCTTGTGGGTCACAGGAGTGCACTTGTGCTCTTCTGTGACCCAGAATCAGCTGACCACAAGCTAAAGTCCACTGTCTGCTGACATCAGAGTAGCATCCGGCTATGGAAAGATCCCAACAGTAATGACTGGATCCACCCAGATCGATAACTGGCTCAGCCTCTCAGCACTCTGCTCCCGCCCCCTCTCCAGCCCGGCACTCCAGTGAGCCCTGAAGGAGTAGAGTAAAGAGTTGTGACTGACAATCACTGTTCTGTGCTCCATAGAGGTGGTCACTTGATCGCTCGGTTCTCTGGCTTGGAGTCAGCAAGGAGCAATTGCAGTATTCGACAGCAGGGAGGTAAGTATGCATCCTTTTTCTTTTCTTCTTTTTTTTTTTTTTTTGGGGAATTCAGTTTTCAACTACTTCTGCTTTTTCAAATAAAAGACCATTTTGATCTGACAACTTTGGATACTCCCATATTGCTTGGTGGTTCATTAGCGTTGTAATCGTGCAGGTGACTCATTTTTAGGTAAATCTGTGTGGCTTTTCTGAATTCTTTTGAGTGATTTTAACATTCCTCTAAATGCTGAGCAAACCTCTTGAAATACCTTTGGACACTAAATCTACCTGAGATGTTGAGGAATTCTTGCCTGAAGTGACCCTTCATTAGATGTTGGCTGCAGACACATGAAGATCTCTTGGAGATGCACGTTCTGGATGAGCTGAATTTATCGTGAAGAATATTGCATTAAAGGACTGGGCCATAAACTACCCTGATAACATTTATTGGGTTGGCTTATTTTTTTATTTATGTATGTGTATGTATGTATGTGTGTATGTATATGTGTATATATTATAATCTCCTCTTGACTTTTTCATCCATCCAATAAATAAAATCCAGAGACTTTTTGTTTTCCAATGATAGATTAGGTTGGTCTTCATATTAAGTACAGTAGATTTGGTAAATCTATATTTATTTTCTTACATCAGGGGACACAGAGCCATAGTAATTACTATATGGGTTATATTGGACTGTCAGGTGCTGGACACTGGCACGCCCCTAAGGCGTGTACTTCCCCCATATAACCCCTCCCATTACTGGGAGGCCTCAGTTTTTTCGCCAGTGTCTAAGGTGTTGGGCACGAGTAAAGATGTGCTGTACTGAGCTCCACAGGCAGTAATCCTTTGAGAGACAGCCATGCTGACTGGATCCGTTCTGATGAATGGTACCCAGGCCTCATAATCTGAACAAACAAGGTTTTGCTTGCGAATGCTTCGCTTTGAGAGCTGGGCCTTGGGATCCAGTACTTTCTGGTAGTAAGGCCATAAAGTTTGGGTTAACCTGAGAGTTCCCCGGTTCCTGAAGGTTTCCTTTAAGGTCTCGAAACCTACCGTGAAGGGTGAAGATTGTGTTTTTTTTTTTTTTTTTATCTCTGATAAAACCCTGCTGCGAGGATGAGGTAAGGGAGATTTTCTCAGGAATTTCTCCTTCTATGTAGTGTTGTCATGTCTGTGTCCCCACTGGGGGCTGTATTAAGCACTCACCATCCTGATGCTGGAAACGCACTCACTTTCACTCTCCTCTCCTTCAGCTGGCTCAGACCCTCTGGTAAGAAAAGGGGGGTCTGATCGCTTCCCGTGCCTGCAGATTGGCGTTTTTCTCTTCAAGGGACATGCCAGACCATCTGCCTTGTTTGTGTTTTGTGTTATTTGGAAGGCTGCTGCAAAGAACATGGATAGATGGCCCAGCCTCCCTGATGATGTGGCACATGCACAGAGTACCCTGTGGCCTCCTGGGACCCGTAACGTGGGTATCACAGGAGGCTGAGGGACACAGTACACATCATTCTGGCCTAGGCCAGAAATAAGGAGATGCAAAGAGATGCATTAAAAAAGAAATCCAATTTTCTTTGGGATGGGTGCAGGAGGAGATTGACGTGGCATTTATAGGGAGGGTAAAGTTCTATTTTGGGCCCTATTCACACTTGCATGTGGGGCCATTTGTGATTATCAGCAGTGATCCAATAGGTGTGGTGGGAAACGCTATTTAAAGCAATAGATATCATTCACAGCCATTTGCGGGCATTCGCATGCAATTACTCATGCTGCTATTACCTGCAGGTGACCGGCCCTGGACATGAAACTTTGCTTTCTGAGTCTCCCATGGGTAATCGCAAACAGCCAGATTTGTGTGAACCGTGCCTTAAACACTGCTATTGATTGCCAGTACTCTGGACGGTCATAAAATATTCACTTTCATGTATCGCTGAAGACGGTGTGGGAACTGTAAAGGAGTACAATGTAATATTTCTGTACAGTTCACTCTGCATAGTATCCTTGCTCTTTGTGACCTTTTCAGTTACAGGGTCGCATTCTTCGCATATTTTTCTACTCTTATACTACAGCCACCTTACCTGTCCACAGACCCTGCCATGTCTTTTATGTGACTGTGTGAAATTCCGAAATAATAAAAAAAAAATAAGAATGCAGGCAGTGTACTCGAACAGGCCTGTTTTCAACACTTCTAGAAGATTGGTCACGGTATTTAGAAAAGACCCACAAATCCAATTTGGAGGACTGAGGTTAGCAAAAAAGTGTGACTGGAATACTAATTACTAAAAGCATTAGTCGTTTTGGGAAAGTCACTGCAGCTATTAGGTAATGCCTAATATTTATTTACGTAATTGTTTTTTTGTCTTTGTTTTAGCTAGACTCAAAAAATGGCAGATGAATTTTGAAAAAGCATTTTAAATTATAGAAATGATAAAGGATAGCATTTTTTAACTCTAAATCAATGTTTTAAATTATACCATTTAAAAAAAAAAAAAAAAAAAAAAAGCAAGAGAATTTTTAAAAATCCATTTAGGCCTCGTGTACACGGCTGCTGGTAAACGGACGTTCAGAGGCAGTTGGCTGCTTTTTTCAGCTGCCCCTGAACTCCTCCAATGTTACTTTTTTATGTGTACATGTACACGGGTTTGTTTAATGACGTTTTTAGAGGCCTTTTTTGGAAAGCAAAAAATGAGTTCAGACGCTGAGTTTAGAGGCATTTCAAACACATCTAAATGCGGTAACTCACGTTTAGCCGCATTTTGTTTACATGAGTTTTTCATATTTGGCTATTTTGGAAAAAAAAAACAAAAAAACATGGGTTACTATCTGTCAAGTTAAATTGTTCAGGAGAGGTTGTAAAAACATCCCGTGTACACTTAGCCTAAGGCGTAATGTACAAGGGATGTTTTTACAACCTCTCCTGAACAATTTAACTTGACAAATAGTAACCCACGTTTTAAAACGTCCATTATGCTGCGTTTAGCCACGTTTGCATTTAGCGTTTCTAAAAAAAAAAAAAAAAAAAAAAAAAAGATTTATATATATAATATTAGAGCTGCACAATGAATCGTTATCACGATCTTGACTAAAGTGTTTCACAATTCTATCTATGCAAAGAATTCTCTGCTCTCCTGAAGCCACAGCCTTCAAAAGAAAGGAAGAGAAAAACTGGGCAGTCTGCCCTGCCAAGAATCAAAACATTCTTTATCAGTTGAACTTAAGTATAAACATTGTAACACTTTTCAATGGAATAGACTTTGTGTGTAAGTGAAGCTTTTAATTGTAAGCCAAAAAAATTGTGATTCTCATTTTGCCCAGAATCGTGCAGCTCTAATATATATATATATATATATATATATATATATATATATATATATATATATATATATATATATATATATATATATATATATATATATATATATATATATATATATATATATATATATATATATATATATATACTAAAAACCTCACTTTAAACAAATCAGATGACCAAAAGAAAACAGACCAATGAGGGGCAATTTAACCCCTTCACGGACCATAAGTGGATATGTACCTTGTAATTACCCAGTGTAAATCAATTATTAAATTTATATGAATTATATAAGTAATGCAACATAAAACACCCCTAACATGATGTGAATATTTTATATGAAGACCAAATAATGGATTTGAGTGTGAATAATTCCATAGACTATGGAATATGAATTGAATATAATGTTCAAATATTAAGTGTGAATTAAATACGTAATAAGTAAATAAAAATTATAAGAAGACCAGTAACCCCCATGAAATATAAAATGAATAAATATAACAAAAGAATTATTGATAAAGAATAAAATTGAGTCAACTAGATTAATATCCTAAAAAATCAGGCCTACGCACATGACTCAGAACGAGTTTACACTGTAGTACATTGTGAATTGTCTATGAAAGCATTCACGTCGACATCCATATTCAACCCATAAGGGGCATTAGTTTTGAGCTTGTGAATCCAGGACATTTCTAATGTAGATATTTCCCTCCCTAGTGAGCTACTTCTCCAGTGGGGACTGAATTTGTCAATGCCCAAAAAATTAAAGCATAATAAAGCATTATTATAGGCTTACCTATAGGTAAAGGTTTGCAGAGGAAGTTTACTTCCTTTTTAAATAACAAACATGTTATACTTACCTGCTCTAGGCAATGGCTTTGCACAGAGCAGCCCCGTTCTGCCTCTTTTGGGGTCCCCCGCCAGCACTCCTGGCTCCTTTCCCCTGCTAAGTGCCCCCATAGGAAGCCACATGCCAGGGGTGCACTCGTATGAGCTCAATCCCGTGCCACACTGTGTCCATCTATTGACAAACACAGTGCAGCTCGATTCCACCCCTGCTTCCTCCTCACTATATTTGACTGACAGCAGCAGGAGCCAATCTCGCTGCTCTCGCCGAGTGCAGTGAGAAGCGCACTTACTGCGTGCACCCAGCACAGTGACCATGCTGTCATAGACAGTTCCCAGTCTTTAGTAAGCTGACGGGACCAGCTCCCGATCATGTCTACACTGTGACAGCCAATCGGTCACATGATCTGGCAATCCTTCCACCCCCTAGATGTAAAGATCCTGTTAAAGGGACACCAAGGCTGGGCAGGAAGAAGTTAAAGGAGAACTACAGGAAAACGGCTACAATGAAATCTACCATATACATCAACTGTTTACCTACCAAAATAGTTGCAATTCTTCATGGTCAGTCTTGTGGTTCGCACATTGCTGACACACTGACAGCAGGCGGACAACACCATTTCCTGGTATAGATTTGCAGATTCCTGAACCATGTGTCTCCTCGTAGGACTATGAATGAGCATCTTTCATCACACTGATGAGGTCTTCCCTGTGCTTTTAGTCTCTTAACTGTAAGTTGTCTATACTATTCCACCAACTCTCATTCCCTAAGGCAGTGATGGCGAACCTTGGCACCCCAGATGTTTTGGAACTACATTTCCCATGAGGCTTAACTACAGTGCCAAGTGCATGAGCATCATGAGAAATGTAGTTCTAAAACATCTGGAGTGCCAAGGTTCACCATCACTGCCCTAAGAGCTCGTTCACATTAGCAGTAATGGGGAGGTAAACTCCACGGTTTAAGATGCATTTTTATTGTCCCCCCCCCCCCCCCCCCCCCGACCACACTGTTTAGCGGCAGAGGCATTATGTGGAGGTGTACACATACAACCGTCATAATACTTTGGACGCTGGAGGAATTATACCTCCTGTCACTTTTAGCGGGCATGGCGTGTGCTGAATGTGACCGATAGAAATGAATGGGGGCGAACTGGAAGAACTCTGCAACCGCATGACTGTTGTTGAATGGGATGTTGGATAATTTTCATTTGATCTGTGTATTCTGAGCGCAGGGGAGTCCTTGCTGTGAGAATACAATGTCTCAGTGGGGAAGATTCCTCCATCCACCTTGCTTTTTTGGATGGGGACTCCATTCTATACAACAGAACCGTTCTAATAGGAGCGACTCAAGTCGCTCCAACTTAGAAAAAAGGTTCCTGTACTACTTTTGGGGCAACTTCAGGCGACTTGCATTGACTTCTATACAGAAGTCGTTTTGCAAGTCGCCGCTGAAGTCGTTTGCAGGTCGCGTCTGTGAGTCGCGCTGCAAGTCGTGCCACCCCTGTGTGAACCGAGCCTTAGATGCCAATCAGGTTTCAGGCATCCCCTGCAACAAAAATGTCATTTTTTTGAGCGATACTTTCAATAAGAACACATCTAAAGGGATGCCGTTCCAGCAGATTTCCTCATTGGTGCCCTGCAGCTGCACACCTGACACTTAATTTTGAAACCACTCCTATTAGACCTATTAAACACAGAGGCACAGACAAACACACATGGATTTCTTCAGAATAACCAAAGGTAGGAATCTGCAACAAAGTTTGTTTTAATTCTTGCTAGAGATCGACTGATATATCAGCAGGCCGATTTGATTATGCAAATTCGGCCAATTTAGTCGCATCGTGCCCCCCGTCATCCCACAGGTGTTCCTCCTCCCTTCCCCACACTCTATTGGCAGAGCCAGAGCCTCTGAGTGTGTGAATCCGACATGTGTAACTGAATACATCGAGAGACCAGCTGTCAGAATTCAGCGTTGATGTCGGGGGTGGGTGGAACCCAGCAGCTATCAAACACAAGCCAATGGGATGAAATCTGGTGGGTCGTTGTGTATGTGGCCCGCCACCTTTATTAAGCAGCCCAATCATTAGCTGGTGTTTGATATCTGCTGGGTCCCGCCCACCTCCGACATCACAGCTGATTTCTGACAGCTGGTCTCTCTCTGCATTCAGTTACATATGTCAGTTTCACTATATCGGCTCAGTGTGCAACCTGCCAGTGCCACCTGCCAGTGTCAGCTGCCAGTGGCAATCAGTGCCACAAAAAGAAAAATCAGCCTAAAATACCGGCCGCAAAATCAGCATCATATATCGGCCACCCCGATTTCTAAATATCGGCATCGGCCAGAGAAAAACCCATATCGGTTGACCTCTAATCCTTGCAATGTACATAGATCACCCAGAGGGGAATGGTGTGTTTTTTTTTTTTTTTTTTTTTTTTCTCTCAACAAAAGTGGAGTTACACTTTAAGAGCTGACCATGTGTGTGAAATGCACCATAGGTGACCAGCATATGGTAAGACTGGTTCAGGCCTGTTGAAACTGAATTTGTAATAAACATGATACTTCCCTGAGAGATTTCTTTTGCAATAAAGACTATTTCACAATGTCTGATGTCTCACTCCTGGCGCAGTACTTTGTCACGGCTGCCTTTTGTGCGGAGCATTGATTGCTGGCTGTTTCAGATACAACGCATGTCAAGGCACCTTCCTTGTACCGTACTGATCTATACCCATCAAAGGCGGCACTGTTCCCAAAGTGAGCTGGAAAGGCACTGAACTTTGCTGTAAACTGTGTAGGCTTGAACAGAGTCCAGGAATGGACATGTGTATTTGTTTTGTGCCGTCAGCCTGAATGTCAAGACGGATCTGCAATGGAACAACAATATAATCTCTAAATTACACGCCGTGCTTATAAACAGAGAGCTGCTGTCTGACCTGCACTGTGTATATTCCCTGTATGTCTGTCTGACCTGCACTGTGTATATTCCCTGTATGTCTGTCTGACCTGCACTGTGTATATTCCCTGTATGTCTGTCTGACCTGCACTGTGTATATTCCCTGTACGTCCGTCTGACCTGCACTGTGTATATTCCCTGTACGTCCGTCTGACCTGCACTGTGTATATTCCCTGTACGTCCGTCTGACCTGCACTGTGTATATTCCCTGTACGTCCGTCTGACCTGCACTGTGTATATTCCCTGTACGTCCGTCTGACCTGCACTGTGTATATTCCCTGTACGTCCGTCTGACCTGCACTGTGTATATTCCCTGTACGTCCGTCTGACCTGCACTGTGTATATTCCCTGTACGTCCGTCTGACCTGCACTGTGTATATTCCCTGTACGTCTGTCTGACCTGCACTGTGTATATTCTAGGGATGCACGATACCATTTTTTTTTTTTTACGACGCGTACGAGTAACGATACTACTTCTTTTTTTTTTTTTTTTGTACCCGCCGTTAAAAATTACAGATACTTACCGCAACTGTTTTTGTTTTCAGTTCAGCTGTCAGCAGTGGTACAAAGCATTGAAAAGGTTATTTACAAATTAAATAGATTTTTTTTTTGTTTTAATTTTGTGATTTTTCAATGTGAAATGTGGAAATATATGTTAATATATATGTGTAAAAATATTCACTAACAAAGCAAACAAAATAACGTTTTCATTTTTTATCGCAGGAAAATAATTTGGAGGAGAATAGAGTAAATTAAGGGTTAATAGGGGTTAAACAGAGGAACATTTGTTCATCCCTCTGACCTTCAGATGAAGAAACAGAAAGATCCAAAAAGAAACAATGTTTTTTTAATTTTAATGTTTCAGGGGCTGAGCAATGTTAATAAACCTTGCCAGCTACTTTTTTTTTTTTTTTTTGTTTAACAGCTCCAATTACAGGACTTGTCTAAGCCCTTGTACACACGGTTGGACATTCCGACAACCAAATCCATCGGATTTTGTCCGACGGATTTTGTCCAAAAGTGTTGCATACACACGGTCGGACAAAGTTGTCGGAAAATCCAATCGTTCAGAACGTGATGACGTTATTTCGTTATGACTGGACTACGTTCAGGCTAGTAGCCAATAGCTTTGATGTAGGAATTTGATCTGAGCATGCGTGGCACTTTGTCCGATCGGAATTCTCTACACATGATCGGAGCATTTTGTCAGAAAATTTTACCAACAAGTTGGAAAACTTGGTCCGTGGGATACTCCGATGGAAACAGTCCGATGGAGACCACACACAGTCAGAATATCCGACAAAACGGTCTGATCGGACACATTCCGTTGGAATTTCCGACCGTGTGTACAAGGACTTACACTTCAGCTGTCAACAGCGGAGACCCATTGACAGCTCAAAGAACCGAGCCTGAAAGTATCGGTGCATTTGCATGAATACAAATACTCGGTATCGGCACCGGTGTACTATCATATAATGTCCCCCATCAGATAGTGTCCGCTGTGTACTGCGCATGCACAGTACACAGGACACTCGCATTCCGAAAATAGCCAAAGATGAACGGCGCCTGCACCGTGAGTCCAGATTCTAGCCCCACCATCCAAGTGGACATAGAGTTAGAATAAAAAGAACCGAGCGCAGTGAGGCCATGCCCGAAGCGTGGCGAGTGAAGCGAGCCCCTGAGGGGCCCTCTAAAATATGCAGCCCTATGTCCACTTGGATGGTGGGGCTTGCACCTCGACTCACAGAGCAGGCGCTGTTCATCTTCAGAGATTTTATGAAGCTTCTTCTGATCCGTACTGGGCAAGCGCTGTGCCTGCGCAGTATGGGGCGGACACTTCTAGATGGCCGGACGATATATATCAGAACGCTGGCACCAATACTAGTATTGGTGCAACACTAGTATATTATACATATGTCCGTTTGACCTGCACGTATGTATGCATGTATATTCCCTGTACATCTGTCTGACCTGCACTGTGTATACTCCCCAGACCACAAAGAAAGTAATAATTGAAGTGATTGTAAAGTCTTTGTTTATTTATTTTTTCCTATAAAAATAACATTTTACTTACCTGCTCTGTTGCAGTGGATTTGCACAGATCAGCCCGGATCCCCCTCTTCTCAGGTCCCTCTTCTGTGATCCTGGCGCCTCCCACCTGTTGAATGCCCCCACAGCAAGCAGCTTGCTATGGTGGCACTCAATGACAGCGCTGCTGTGTCTCAGCCAATCAGGAGGGAGAATCTCCTACAGCTGAACTACTCGTTGACATCACTGGACAGAGAGGGACCTCAGATAAGTATTGGGGGGCTGCTGCACACAGAAGGCTTTTGATCTTAATGCATAGAATGCATTAAGATAAAAAAAAAAACACCTGGCCTTACAATCATTTTAAGCTACAAAACATGATCTATTTGTTTTCTTGAAAATCTATACAAGTAGTGGTCATGCTGTGAGCAATGATTAGCAAGTTTGCTTTCCCACTAAGGAATATATTCTACAGTAATCTGGACCAGTAATCGGTGTGGGCTGTTTTCTGGCCCAGACGCTTCCTCCCTGTATTGTTCCAACGGCTTATTTTGGTGTTGAAATTAATCCATTATATGTTTGGATTCTAATCATTCTAAAAATAAAAACCTGTGTAAATATCCAGATTGCATAAAGTCAATGTATCATCAATGCACATTGATGTGTTTGTCTGTATTTTACATTAGCGCGTCCTCCCTGGCGATTGGCTGGTCATGGGACCGAGCAGATGTCTACATGAGTCAGAAGGAGGTGTTGGTGAATCACACAGGGCTCAGCGAGCCTCCTCCATCCAACTTCATTCATTCCCCTCGCCACAAGAAACTATTTATCCATCTATTTCAGTGTTTCCCAACCAAGGCAACCGGTGTGTCATCTCAGCTTGTCTGGTATTTTCGTACAGTGCGTTTGCATGTTGCTGATCGGCTGGTCATCAGAACTATGGAAACGCATTTATTATATTACAGGTACCACTAATAAACCCCTCTCCATGGTCACTAATACGTTCACTCAGCCGACATAAGCCATACGTGTTGATGGCACAGTGAGCAGGACGTCTTGTATTGGGGTGATTGGGTCATGCTAGGTTTCCTTCTGCCATAAGTACTAAAAAGCACAGTCGTGGTTGTGTTATACACACACATAGCTAGAGAATCCTAGAAATGAAAACGGATATCTCTTGAGGTTTGTTTGCCGGTGTTTAGTTCTTTCTGCTTCCTGCCAAGGAGATCCCCCATATAGCATTTTGTTTGAGCTGGTGGTTGTGGATTGTTAAAAATCAGAGCCATGATTTAGGTTTTATACTGTATATTCTCTATAATCTTGTTTTATAATACAATCAATGACAAATCTTAGCTGTTATTAGAAAAAGATCCTCGTTAATATGGGTAATACATAGAATTTTTCTGGTTGCCAGGCAGCAAGGTCTGGTCTGTGGGTCGGAGGTTTGAATTGCTTACCCCAAACCTTTCTCCGATTCCGGTTCCACCCCAGGCTCTTTGGGTGGACCCTTGGCGTCAACACATACAACGCAGGGCTATTAACATTGTATTGTATGGGGAGGAGATGGGCACGCAGCTAGGAGCGTTTTAGAGGGGAGGCTACATGGGAATGGTTACACGGATGGGGAGGCTACATGGGAATGGTTACACGGATGGGGAGGCTACATGGGAATGGTTACACGGATGGGGAGGCTACATGGGAATAGTTACACGGATGGTGAGGCTACATGGGAATAGTTACATGGATGGGCAGGCTACAGGAGCTTCCTATCCCTGTGTCTTTAAAGAGGATAGGGATGCACCAAATACCATTATTTTTACAAGTACCGATACTTCTTTTTTTTTTTTTTTTTGTACTCGCCGATACCAATTACGGATGCTTACCGCAACTGTTTTGTTTTCACTTCAGCTGTCAGTAATGGTACAAAGCATTGAAAAGTTATTTACAAATTAAATAAATCGATTTTTTTTATTTTATTTTGTGTGTTTCAATGTGAAATGTGTAAACGTTAATATATTTGTGTAAAAATATTCACTAACAAAGCAAACAAAGTTTTAAATGTTTATAGTTTATAAAATAGACGTGAACGCAAAAAAAAGCAGGAAAATAATTAAATGGAGATGAATAAGGGAGTTAATTAAGGCTGATAATATCGCTTTCAGATATTGGTGCATTTGCAGGAGTACCGATACTTGTGCAAATACTGTTTCGACACCGGTACGAATATTGGTGCAACCCTAAAAGTGGACTTTGAATTGTGGATGCTGTGCCCATAAAGGGTAAAAGAACTAGTCATCATGATTGCCTGTAATATCTCTGCATCTGATCTTTTTCCCCATTAATGTTTGTCTGTGAATGCCATGATCTTGGTAGAAGAGTAGGGCTTTGCTTCCCATGTTAGAGCTGTCATCTTGACTGATGTATGAATTATCAAGAAGAGAGGAGAGATAAGGGAAGCACCTTGAATTAATAAAGAAGAAGCAGGGAGATTCTTACACTACAGGTTCTCCGGTACAGCTTGCTCTCCAGCAATGAGAACAGTAACCAAAACACAGTGAGACAAGTAGTCAGAGGCAGAAGTGACTTAGACCTGGTTCACATATATGCGGATTGGATGTGTTTTTAACTGCATCCAATTCGCATAAACATGTAAATCGGACCGGCTTTCAACAGAGCCAGTTCACACACGTGTAGTGCGGCTTTAGAAAGGGTCCTGTGCGATTTTGGGTCGGGTTCAGGTGCGAATTTGGTTAAAATTTTCACCTAATCAGGTGAACAGGACCGCACTGGACTGCCGCACTGAAACCGCGGCTGCATGTGTGTGAACCCAGCCTTAGATGATCCCGCACTACAGATACGCAGATATAAGTTTATGGAACAGAAGATGCACATTTGACATTTCTAGATGATCTCTATAACAGAGCTCGACATATCCCAGGCACCAGGTCTCCGTGGCTACTTGAAATTGCATTCTGGCACCTGGACTACACTGCAGCAGCCCGCAGGTATGTGGACTAAAAGGTCGGGCTGGCCGCGGCTTTTCGGCCTGCTGGAGTGGGATAGATGCTCCTTTGTGGGAACTGGTGTCGTCCTCTGGTGGGTGAGGCTGTGATGGGCGTGGCTGAATGCTTCCCTTGCTTACTCTCACTGTCTGCCCACCTCCTTCCCAGTTTGACAGCTGGGTGCTGAGGTTGCGGTTGTGGTCTTGTATATCAGTGTCATCTCATCAGTGCAGCCTCATCAGCGCACATCAGTGAAGGAGAAAAATTACTTACTTGCAAAATTTTATATATTTAAGTTTCGGTCTTTTTTCATTTGGTCCCAGGCGTGAGCAATTCCTATTGCCCAACGCCCCAGACATGCAGTTCCGTGCATCGGACAGCTGATTTAAAAAACTGGCTCCTAACTTTTTTTTTTTTTTAGCTGGCTCCTTCGAGTCAAAGTAAATTTGTCAAGCCCTGCTCCTATAAGATCTTTGGTTTTTGCATTCAGGTCCAGAAATAAGCAGAAATTTCCCATCTGGTAGTTATCATGTAGACCTCTACAGCTAGTATGGAATCAGGAAGATGTTGTTTTTGGTTGCACAAACCCGCAGCACTTGCAGCTCCCTAAAAACACAGGTTATAGGTCACCTTACTGCATTGCAAAGATGTGAATGGGCCTTTAAATTAGATATTGAAATTCGAGAATGTGGGCAGTAAAATTTACCTTTTACAGTTTGTTTCTATTGTTGTCTTGGTTGGTGTAGATTGTATTGATGATTGTAGGAACAATTTTTAAATGCTACCATTTTCCAAAGTAAAACAGCAGGAAAAAATACGTTGAATGTTTGTTCTTATTTCATTAGCTGCCTGGCTTGTCTATCAACAATGAGTTGAGCCAAACAAAAAACGCCACTAAATATGTCTAGTTTTAGTCCTAAAGATGATCACTAGTGAAGGTTTCTGAACATGTATGAGCCGCAAAATGCAGAAGGCTGGATTATTCATCAGTCCTCATAAAAAGTGTCTTTTTTGATCTAACCAGTGGAAGATTTATTTGGTCAAAAAGACATGTACCAGTAGCAACCATAAGAATATATTTTTCATTGATGATCCGGCAACTGTGTAAATAAATATTATTTAGTAACTGTAAGGGCCGGTTCACACTGCAGGCGCGGCGAGGCGTCTCCGACTTGCCTCGCCGCGACCTGCGGCGAGCTCAGCGGCGACTTGCAGAGGACTTCTGTATAGAAGTCAATGCAAGTCGCCCCCGAAGTCGCCCAGAAGTAGTACAGGAACCTTTTTTCTGAGTCGGAGCGACTCGAGTCGCTCCTCTCAGAACGGTTCCATTGTACAGAACGGGGGCGACTTGCGGGAGCGAGGCGAGGCGAGTCGTGTCGCCTCGCATCGCCCGCTGTGTGAACCGGCCCTAAGTCAACCCTTTTCAACTAGGGTTCTCCTCCAAAGGTTGGTAGGGATTCCTAGAGCAATGATCCGTTTCTGCTTCTCGGGTTAGTAACCACTGACACCAATGATCTTTTAGTTATTTGAGCGAGGGAACTCTTCCCACTGACCACCACACTAATGTACCAAGAGTTGTAGGTACAGTAACTATTGTCAGGGGTTCCCCTAAGACCTGGAAGTTTATTTCAAAAGTTCCTCCATGTTAAAAAGGTTACCTTTTTTGGTCTCTTATTCTTCATTATAATTCTGTTATTCTTGCCTAGGCTAGAATGATGTAGCCTGTACTGCTTTCAGACTCCTAAGATATCAACAACCAACGTCCCACTGTCGTCCTCTCATTTGCTATTCAATCCTGGCTCTCTGTGGTGCCCCATGCCCACTCTTTTCTCCACATCTCCCTCTTCCCGTTCTCATATCTACAGCTGAACCGTTCCCAACCCATTCTCCCCAGACTAGGAAGAGGGAATCTTTTAACATACCCCAGGTCCTTCAAGAATTAAGGGTTCTATTTGGATTCCCCTGGGGTGCCGCAAGCACGAGATCCAGTTTTCTCTGGATGAGAGGTCTCCATGATCTGGTAATATGGGGGGGGGGGGGTGTAAAGACACACTGTGGTGATGGGGGCTCTCCTCATGCATGAGGGACTTCTGATATGATGGGGGGGGGGGGGGGATAAAATGTGATGGGAGAACCTCTGATGTGACCTTAATTTCATAAAGGTGGTAAATGTAGATTGTCAAGCACAGGTTTCCCATTGATAAGTGATGTCTGTTTGTTACATTTTTAGACTCCGTTGCCTCAAGATTTTGCATACTTTAAAAGGGTGACACGACTGAAAAAAAAATCAAAAAGGTTGAGCTGCGCTGCATTAGACAAACGAAACCAAGTTTGGAATGTGCCCTGTTTTGTGGCAAAATAGAGGAGGGCAGATACTAAACCAGCAGTTGTTCTCAGTAAGGCTAGCCATAAACCACCCAATAGGAGCTAATGATTCCCTCATTTTTGATTGCTTCTTGCAGTATTTGGCTAGTTTTGAAACTCCCAGAAAATGTCAATGAGCCCCTGCAGTAGTTTGATAGAAATCACCATTGCACTGCAAAATGATGTAACTTTTGGAAAAGTTTGCCTGATCCCTCACTGTCCTGGTTATGGCGGGTCTTGGCCTTCAAACCACTTGGTTCATGTTAGGCAGATATCTTACTCTTCCCAAGGAGATACAGTATCTGTCAGTCTAGAAGTTCTCATACTGAAATGGTGGACGCTGAGAAATGTGTTTGTTCCTGATGTGCTCTGCAGGGATGTGTCTCAGCTTAATCAATATACAGGTGGGGCAAATATGGGGTGAAAGGCAAAGAATTAAAAGGGAATCAATCAAAATTTGTTATTAATCACTGGAATTTTTCAGCGATTAAAAACTTTCATAGCGCTGACTTACACTGTACTTACCAACTATATTCTTGTATTCAACTTTGGAGGGACTTGCTCTTCTTGTTACAGTAAAACCATTAAGCCCTGTACACACTATCAGATTGTCTGCTGAGTTTTTCCTTCAGATTTACCAAAACCATATAATATGAGGTCAAACTTTAGGAGTTTCAATGCGTATGCAATCAGGCAGGCCCTTCTACTACATGGTTTTGGTAAATCTGAAGGAAAAACTCAGCAGACAATCTGATAGTGTGTACGGGGCTTTAGACAGACTGTTTAAAAGGATCATTTTATTACTGATAATTTGCAGGGTTGGAAGGGGGAGGGGAGGGTACCCTTCTAGGCCCCGTCTAACTTAAACAGAACAATCTGCTGTGCGTGTCATTTATCATGTGAGATGTTCTGCTTTCTAGAACTGTAAATATTTTGTATGATGAAATTGCTCTATTCCCGCCGTTTTGTCTTTTTCAAATTGTTTGAAAAATTTGCAGCAGAACCTCAATGGAAAAAAAAAAATTTAACCGGGATATTGGGGCCCCTCATAATGGGGGAAGCGAGAGAGCAGAGCTTGGAACATGAGCATACAGATTGTCCTACCAGAATCCATTAGAAAAGCTGTGCTAGAGGCAGATCTAAAAGGCCTATATTTAATAAACTTATGTTTTTAAATCTAAAAAATTTGAAACTTCATTTTATGTAGTGCATCAGTCTGTTTTTGTATCGGCCTCCAGTAATCTCTATCTGGCAGGACTTGTGTATAAGGCTAGCCATAGACGCACACACACATATATATAATATTTTTTTATATATAATATAATTTACTATATTACACATACATACACACAGTTCTCTAGTTCAGCCTGCAGGCTAAACAAAAGAAATTGAATCAATTCCCCCATCCATTCTAAGCAGCATGGAAGGCGTAATTTCCTCTGTTTTCTAAATACTCAGACTGCGTCCGATTGGATGTGGCCCTGACAATTTTCCAACTGGCTTGTTGGACAAGTCAAACAAAAGAGCAACTTTTGTTGAGCTTGTAACAGGAACACCCACAGCTTGAAATTTGGCCAATTCAGCAAGCTGTCTTAAGGGACTCAATAGATGGTGCACATCAAATTAGGAGAAAGAGAAAGTAGGTATCACAGAACTATTCACACATGCACCTTTTATTCCTGCCAACAATAATTTATATTCATTGTGACAGATTTTATCCATGGATGGAGGAATCTGTGTTGGCGACTTTTATATTCAAGCAGGTGTGATATTTGTGGCTGCAAAAAAGTGACTATAGCTGATAGAATGTAGTCACTGTGCAGCCAACAATTTTCCACCTGATTTCATTGTTTAATTAAACCGTTTGTTAAGCTAGGTGGTGCAAACAGGACCTCCCATAGCTCAAATTTAGACGATTCACCAAGGAGATGAGACGCCTTTCATTGGGGAGTTGCAGCTACTTTACTGTTCCATTACTGCCTGGGTCAGTTTTTTGGCCAACCTTTACTTGAATGGAGAAACAAAGGTGAGGTACTTGCTGTACTGTCTAGTAAAGTGGGTGAATGTCAAGAGAGGCTCAACAGAATTGCCTATCTTGGTAAGTGAAGCCATTCCACAGCCACAGTCAATGAAAAAGTCCTTGCCCATTAGACCTCCCTTCTAATGTATTTAGTCCGAAATGGCTTATGCCTAGAGGGCAGAGCAGGAAGGATACGGCTTGAGAGCGGAGGAGACTTTCAACATATACTCTGTTCATTCATGCAAATTACTTGTATATTTACCTTGTCGCTTGGTGTTCAACATCAACCTCCAGTATCCACACAATTTCATCCAATTTCTGGTGGATCGGACAAATTTCGAGCTGTATGTGGACCTCTTGGCATTTTTGGTGAAAATTGTGCAGCTAAAACGGTGACTGCATCCAATCAACTGCAGGCACTGTTTGGGTATTCTGGCCGCCACTGTTGTCAGAACATTCTTGCATGGGAAATTTCGTGATATTTAGCGAGGATGGGGGAATCTATTTCTTAATTAGTATGGCCTCCAGCCTTAGCTGGACTAATCTTTTTATTGTATCATTTTTTTTTTCTTTTTTATGTGAAGAAATATCAACGCACCAAAGATTCCTCAAAGGGGTCTTTGCAAGTTACTTTCCGGACGAAGGGGCCCTGCGTGGCTCTGAAACTTTGCCGTATGTTTACCATGTGACCTCGAAAATAAAGCTTTGGACCCTTTCGAGGAATCCTTGGTGTGCTGATGACTTTTTGTTCGCTTTTTATAGTGTGCAGTTTCCAGCCTATGGTCATTACAACACCCAGCATTACTGAACAGACATTTTCGTGAGCGTGTGCAAGCGGAATATTGCGTTTTTGACTCTTTTTTTTTTTTTTTTTTTTTTTTTATGTCCCCTAGTTTTCCCATTTTTCTGCTTTAACGTTCACGGGTGTGATTCAATGGTATACACAATACAAGATTCATCACATGAGATCATATCAGAAGACGTCTACTTTAGCAGAGATTAGCTCTCTACTTATATATACATTCTGCATCTGAAAATGTCTCAATATGGTAGATGACGTCTGTGTTACTGCTAGATGGAAGATCCCTTTGGTGCTCATCACCATAACGTATATGGGGCCTGGGTGGGGTGTCGTTTTTTTATTCTTTCTTTGAAGCTTCTGTCTGCTTTCCATATGTAAGAACACTGAAGGCATCTGAGGATGTTTTCTTGATCCAATTATATTCTGTTTGTGTACTTGTGTGGGTGTCAAAGTAGAACTTCAGACCTTTTTCTCAGAATGTCAATGACAATGGTAGTGCTAAAACCATCATATAAAGAACTATGCAAGCTTGACTGCTATTTAGAAGTATCTAGCGGTAATTTTTTTTGTGTGATATATTCCATTTATATTTTGAAATAAGTATGTAAGGGTTGTTTAACAGTTCATGGGGGAATTGAAAGTGGTATAGAGAATCTATGTGGATCCTTTATAGATCCGCTCATAATTTAAAGCACTAATGTCTTTCTAACCAATGATTCATTCACACGGCCAGACAGTGACAATAATCATTATATTGCTACAGACAGGCTGACATGTAGATGTGATCAGCCGTGGACAGGAAGATAAATCGGTGACGGGCTGACAGGTGCCACAGTGGTTCACATGTAGCCACACATCCAGCGGTTAGGGACAGATAAGGACAATGTCTGCATCCAGGACTTGTTAGCCTATCATTGATTTCTACAGGTTCCCTGTCCACAACTGATCAATCACCTGTCAGCCTAACCATATGTTGATTGTTGCTTCTAATCGGCCATTTAACGAGTGTTAACATTGCCTCTGCTGCACTGAAATCCCAAGCAGTGTTGTCGGCTCTGCCTGAGTTTTTCCACTTGGACTAGAAAACACGTCCCCTGATGCTATGGCGATGATACAGGTAGGTGCTCTGTTGTTCGTTCAACAGAAGAGAACTGGGCAGGGATGACTTGGGAATTCTGTGCTTTTGCACAGCAGGAGTTTCCATCACAGAGGATTTCCCCAAGACAGGAAGTGAAGGGTTATCTTGCCATGGTCAGACAGACAGCAAAAATACCCTGATTGGAAATTTTACCCTTTCTTACTATATTGAAAACTAGGGGGTGACCGATTTTCGGTGCAGCTAATTATCGGGGGGGGGTGTATTCACATTTTTCAAAGTATCGTTCAGAAACGTACTGATATTGCTTCAGCGAATTGTACCGGGGTAATGTGTGCTGCTGCAGGCATCGCCCCGGTACTGTTCTTTAGAGCGGATGGTCGGCTTTCTTGTAATAACCAATGCGGCTAAGTAGCTGTTCAGCTGTTATTACAAGCAGCAGGACATTCCCCTCCCTCCCCCTCGCCCGGGTCTCCCATCCCACCGGGATGCCCGAGCGACCAGCTGGTGTATCCGTGGACTGGCCAGAGGCCCCGAACAAAGCCAGAATCGGCTTTGACTGGATCTAGTAACCCGGAAATGATGTCATGACATCCCTTTTCGGTTTACTAGCATCCTAAATGCACCGGTTTAAAAAATAAAAGAAAAATCTAAATTATTCAAAAACCTCGATCTTGGTATTCTGAATACTTTCAAGTGCAGAGAAGGGGTTTGGGGTCTTATAGACCCCATATCTCTCCATAAAGAGTACCTGTCTATTACTGTCACGGCATGTTTACATGCCTTGTGACAGCAATAAAGTGATTAAAAAAAGAGGACAGTGTAAAAATAAAAACTTGAAATGTACAGAATATCAGCACCTGCTATCGACCTGAAAGGCAGCCGGAAAATCAGCATCGGCCCTGAAAAAACTATATTGGTTGACCCCTATTGAAAACCATAATAAAAGTAATGGAAAAAAGATGGTGTGAAAGGTACCCTAATATTTTAATTGGCTTCTTTTGGATCTGTAAACAATTTGTAATTGGTTGTTTTTTTTTTTTGTGTACAAATTTTTTGCATATGACTAGTATAAATATGGCCAGTTATCAGAAACTGACCTGTGACCATTTACAATTTCACTGTTTTTTTTTAGTGTGCCCTCACACTGGGGTGCATGTGTTGTGACTGAGCATGTTTGGCCCCCAAAGTCCAGTTCATCTGACCTAGTGTTATCGCTCCGTACCATGCTCAGACTCGGAGTACTGTGCCCTGGCCCGCTTGCAAGAGGTGGTCTAGGGCACAATTCAGTTGGACTGCATCTATGTGATCGCTAACTGTTCCCCAGCCAGGGAACACAAATTTTGGAGCAGATTAGATCCATTTGTGCTCCCACTGGTAGTAAGAGTACAGATGACACAAGCGTGCTTGGCTTGGGTCTAGTACAGTGTGAGAGTGCAGGAAGTGTGCATGAGCCCAGCACAATGTGAATGCAGACCAGTGGGGTGGTAGGGATGGGGGACAACCGTGCCTATTGTGATTACACCCTTAAAAATGCATGCAGTTTAGAAAATTGGATTACCCAGAAAAGGGTGGAGATGTCCTTGGGCAATTGCTGTCCAACAATGTTTCACCTTAACTGTGAGTGCCTGTTTTTACTATGGTATAGCACCATATCGCCTCGTGTCCTGCATGTTGGATTACACAGCTGCTAATGTTCCAGCAGAAAGCTCATATAGCATATTATATGGATCAGGCTGCCCATAAAGGATTATTCTATTTTGGGCCTCCCCAGGGGGCTAATTACAAGCTCTTGTCATGTCAGAAGTACTTGACTCAGAGACTTTCTCACTGGTATGCAAGCATTCATGATCTGGGCCATTCTACAAACCAAGCAGATGTGTGGATGTTCCTTCTTATGGAGAATGGAATATCCCAAGCTATCACCCAAGCCACAATTACGAGAGCTCATATACATAAAATGTGGGTCTGGCAGGTGTTGAGTCCCTTTTCCTTGCTGTTGCTTTGACCTGTGCTTGTACAGCAGCACAAGGGCCCTCTAAAACGTAGGGGTTCATTTACCTTCGATGTGTATCAGGCAGATGTTGGGCCCCCTTCCTTTTGGTCTGTGCTCACATATGAACAAATGGGCCCTCTAGAATTTAGGGTCCCATTTACCTTGGCGGTGGATCAGGCAGCTGTTCAGTCCCCTTTCTTTTGGTCTGTGCTCACATATGAACACAAGGGTCCTCTAGAATTTAGGGGCCCATTTACCATAGATGTGGATCAGGCAGGTGTTGGGTCCCATTCCTGCTGTCACTTTGGCCTGTGATTGCACAAGGGTCTATTGCTGACCCCGTCCCCAAATGATCTGAGATCAAGCTAATTTCAAGGTGAACAGTAATATTGGCTGGAAAAATCTGGCCTAAAGATGATTGGCCGGGAGAGACACTAGGGAGAACCTTATGTGCAGAACATCTTTGCTCTTATTGCTTCTGTCACCTAAACAGAAACATGTGTATATGTGACTGTTCATTAGAAACCAGGCCAGCGATTCCTGGGGTGTGGCCCCATAGTAAGCCGCATGTGTCATACAGATTTAAGTGCTGACTCCTCTAGACCTTGAAGTTGGTGTAATGCAGAGAAGGAATATAGAATTACCACATATACGATTTGGTGTCTAAGCAAATCCATACTTGTTTATCTGATTGTTAATTCTGCAGAAAGTGAAAATCTAAATTTGCATTTTTGTCTTTTTTAATAATAGCAATTGTAACGTTTTAAATCCAAACGATAAGAAAACCTAAGACACTTTATTTTAGTTATTTATTCATTCATTTCCCTGTGAAGTTGTAGGCTCAGACTATGACTGTCTGGACCCAGAAAAAAAATGGGTTGAATGATGCCGACTGTCAATAAACCCAAAAGACCAAGGGCATCTAGTGGCAAAGAAAAGTAATGCAGGGGACAGCTCCAAATTGAGGATTATTACAGCAAATGCTGCTTTTTATCTTCTTGATGGGTTATTATTTTTTTGGTCTGAATGTCTGCTATAAGTCATTTGTTAATATTTATGCAAAATGAGAATTTTAAATGTAAAAGAGTGAGTGAAGTATTGTCCAATAAAATGGGGGGACATTATAAAAAAGCGCTCCCTGTTGCTTATAGACTGAATGTGATGAAGAAAGCCAAACCTAATCTGCAAGTGACCCTGAAAATTCTAATTTTCTTCCAAAATTCTTCTAATATGTTCCCAGCTATGCAGTTCTATGCATGGCAGTATCTTTAGATTAAGAATTGAGTAGATGTGAGTCATGGTGGGGTTATTTGCGCTATGTTATAGTGAGTCATGGTACATTGAATCCCAAGACTGTACCACAGATATGTTTCTGATAAGTATTAAACCTAAAAGGGTGGTGGATGGCATTTTTACATGAATACTTATAAGACCATGTATTTTTATTAGTCCTCTGACTGTATTTATAGAAAAATGACGCACAGGGTAGGGATACTTTTAGGGAGCTAGCGCTTCATTACAGTGATTGGAAAATTTTAAAAAAATGGGTATATTTAGAAGTTAGGTGAAGGGAAGGCATTGGGGGAAAAAAAACCGCTGGAAGACATAACCAAGCCAGGTGCAACATGAGCCCCAGCAGGGTGTGGGTACAGTATGGAATGTTGAAGTGTTGGGGAACTATATAAGAGAATAAATTAAAGTCTGATGAATAGAGGAGGTCCTGTTAGGTTAGGGAGCTCATCTTTGATTGTATAAACAAATGGCAACCACCCCAACCTATAACTGGCCTTTTCAGCAAGGAGTACAAAATTCCCAGCTTGCTTACCAGCCAGGTTGCAACAAACCAAATGAACCCTAACAGTTGATGTTCAAACAAGGTTTAGTTTGCACACATTTGCAAATGCATGCGTAAGCTGCAGCTGCCACTTCATGGCACCCCAGTGTCCTGCAGTTAGAGCTGCACGATTCTGACCAAAATGAGAATCACAATTTTTTTTGCTTTGAACAAAAAGATCATGATTCTCGCGGTGTCAAATCTTTCACATTATACAAAAAGTAATTTGGCTAACTTGACTGGTTAGTGTTTTTTTTTTTTTTTTTTTTCCCAATTCATTAAAGTGTAACTCTTTTTTTCCCCAAAAATTGCATTTGAAGAACTGCTGCGCAAATACAGTGTGACATAAAATATTGCAACAACCACCATTTTATTCTCTAGGGTCTCTACAAAAAAAAAAAAATTATATACAGTGCCTTGCGAAAGTATTGAGCCCCCCTTGAACTTTTCAACCTTTTGCCACATTTCAGGCTTCAAACATAAAGCTATAAAATTTTTATTTTTTGTGAAGAATCACCAACAAGTGGGACACAATTGTGAAGTGGAACGAAATCTATTGGATTTTTGAAACTTTTTTAACTAATAAAAAAATGAAAAGTGGGGCGTGCAAAATTATTCGGCCCCCTTGCGTTAATACTTTATAGAGCCAACTTTTGCTGCGATTACAGCTGCAAGTCACTTGGGGTATGTCTCTATCAGTTTTGCACATCGAGAGACTGAAATTCTTGCCCATTCTTCCTTGCAAAACAGCTAGAGTTCAGTGAGGTTGGATGGAGAGCGTTTGTGAACAGCAGTTTTCAGCTCTTTCCACAGATTCTCGATTGGGTTCAGGTCTGGACTTTGACTTGGCCATTCTAGCACCTGGATACGTTTATTTGTGAACTATTCCTTTGTAGATTTTGCTGTATGTTTGGGATCATTGTCTTGTTGGAAGATAAATCTCCGTCCCAGTTTCAGGTCTTTTGCAGACTCCAACAGGTTTTCATCCAGAATGGTCCTGTATTTGGCTGCATCCATCTTCCCCCCTCAATTTTAACCATCTTCCCTGTCCCCGCTGAAGAAAAGCAGGCCCAAACCATGATGCTGCCACCACCATGTTTGACAGTGGGGATGGTGTGTTGAGGGTGATGAGCTGTATTGCTTTTACGCCAAACATATCGTTTTGCATTGTGGGCAAAAAGTTTGATTTTGGTTTCATCTGACCAGAGCACCTTCTTCCACATGTTTGGTGTGTCTCCCAGGTGGCTTGTGGCAAACTTTAGACAAGACTTTTTATGGATATCTTTGAGAAATGGCTTTCTTCTTGCCACTCTTCCATAAAGGCCAGATTTGTGCAGTGTACGACTGATTGTTGTCCTATGGACAGACTCTCTCACCTCAGCTGTAGTTCTCTGCAGTTCATCCAGAGTGATCATGGGCCTCTTGGCTGCATCTCTGATCAGTCTTCTCCTTGTCTGAGCTGAAAGTTTAGAGGGACGGCCAGGTCTTGGTAGATTTGCAGTGGTCTGATACTCCTTCCATTTCAAAATGATCGCTTGCACAGTGCTCCTTGGGATGTTTAAAGCTTGGGAAATCTTTTTGTATCCAAATCCGGCTTTAAACTTCTCCACAACAGTATTACGGACCTGCCTGGTGTGTTCCTTGGTCTTCATGATGCTCTCTGCGCTTTCAACAGAACCCTGAGACTATCACAGAGCAGGTGCATTTATACAGAGACTTGATTACACACAGGTGGATTTTATTTATCACCATCAGTCATTTAGGACAACATTGGATCATTCAGAGATCCTCGCCGAACTTCTGGAGTGAGTTTGCTGCACTGAAAGTAAAGGGGCCGAATAATTTTGCACGCACCACTTTTCAGTTTTTTATTTGCTAAAAAAGTTTAAAATATCCAATAGATTTCGTTCCACTTCACAATTGTGTTCCACTTGTTGGTGATTCTTCACAAAAAAATTAAAATTTTCAGGCTTCAAACATAAAGATATAAATGTGGCAAAAGGTTGAAAAGTTCAAGGGGGCCGAACACTTTCGCAAGGCACTGTATATATGTGTGTGTGTGTATGTGTGTGTGTATGTGTATGTGTATGTGTATGTGTATGTGTGTGTTTGGGGGTTCTAAGTAATTTTCTAGCAAAAAAAACAACAAATGATTTAACTTGAAACCAACAAATGTCAGAAAAAGGTTTAGTGTGTAAGTGGTTAAACTTCCCTCATTTACACACCAAGGTGTATTCCTTTGATCTAAAGGACAAATCGTTACAATGTTTATACTTCCACTGCTAAAGAATGTTGTGATTTCTTTTTTTTTTTCCTTTCTTTTGACAGCTGTCGGCTGCAGCAGAGCAGACAATTCTCTGCATAGAAAGAATCAGAAAATACTTTGTCGAGATCGCAAGGGATAAAATATCACGATAACGATTCTTAATGATTAATCGTGCAGCTCTAACTGCAGTCCTAACTTTATAGTTTTGAGAGTCTCCTGAGTTGGAGTACATATATATTCATGGATAGATTAAGGGCAGGAGGGAGCCCACACATCCTTATAGGTACATGGACGCACTGAACACCCAGCAATAGCACAGTGGCAGTGAAGGTATCCAGTCCCCTCACCAATTACCAACAGTACAAACAAATGGCAACCACCCCAACCTATAACTGGCCTTTGCAGCAAGGCGTACATGGAAGGGCGGCACATGTAAAAAAAAAAAGGAAACAAAAATTCCCAGCTCACTTGCCAGCCTGCAATAAACCTAATCTACCCTGTCTAACTGTTCACGTTAAAACCAAAGGGTTTAGCTTGCACACATTTGTAAATCCTCAAGCTCATCTTTTATTATGCTCCATTCATTTACATGTTGTGTCCACAAATAACATTCTGGGAATAAAATTCACCATGAACTTTAGAAGTGTGTAGGGATTGTCCATCTGTCTTCTAGATGTTCTGAGTAAGAATGGCTCTGCCGAGCATACAAGGTTTTTTAGATCTTTGAGAGGATGCAGTAGAAGGATGGCCCCTGGCTTATCTGTGGGCACCAATAGTCATTGGTCATGCATTCTTGCCTGTCCTAATGCTTGTTCTCCCCTGGTAGACCCTGAATGGACCTTCTCAAGACTACGTACAAACTACATTTCCCTTTATTTGCCTTCTGCTATCTGTTGGGTCCCTTTGATTAGTAAAAAATTAAGGTTTCAAAATCATTGTTAAATAGTCAGACATTACACATGAAAGCACCCAAGTTTTAGTTTTGTATGAGGGCATTCGGTATAGTTTGCATCTTCTCACTATGCTTGCTTGGGTTTTCTCTGGGTAATCCAGTTTCCTCCCACATTCCAAAAGACATGCTGGTGGGTGAATCGACTGAATTTGACAAAGTGCTCTGGAAAAAACGCAATCAAGCTTATCAGACATGGTTCCCAGAGAATAGCTGAGAGTTGTAATCAACATGCTGGTAGGTTCATTGGCCTCTGTCAAAACTGGCCCTATTATGTGTGCACAAATTGGCTATGCACATTTGCTGTTACATTCTGAATACCGGTTCCAAGTAATTGAGAAGGGTTGAGGAAAGTTCTGGTAACCTACCTCTTTTTGCAAGGCAAATTCTATGGATAAAGGCCATCAGACATAGACATGGTGCCCAGAGAATAGCCAAGAGTCCGATACAACATGCTGGTAGGTTAATTGACTCCTGTCTAAAATGGCACAAATTGGTTATGTGTCAGACAGCTGGGAGCTGGGAAGTAGCATGGATGAGTTTGATGCAACTGAAAACACACACACACACACACACACACACACACACACACACACACACACACACACACACACTTTTAGTTGTACCTTTGGTGGGTTTCTTTCCCAACAAAAAAAATCTCAACCCAGCAGAGACAATCCAAATTCAAACTTTAATTTCCAACATTAATTTTCTGTCTCAAGTTTAGAATGTTTGCTTTGTATTTTTATTGGGCTCAGTAATAAGGGTGGAAGTTGCAAAAAAGAAAAATGAGGTTATGACGCGTAAAGCTTGTTTACACAGTACTAGTACTACAGCATAGATGTTCAGTGACAGTTTGTACAGTTTAGGAATCTGTCACAATGAACATAAATATTTAACAGGAATTAAGGTGTGAGTGCTTGAGGTGATGAACAGTTAGATTTTTTGACACCTACATTTCTGCTCACTCTTCTAATTGGATGTCCTCCAGCCATTGAGTGCCTTAAAATTGCCAGAAATGGTTATAATTTTGCCTAATTGCTACTGAATTGGCTGAGATTTGAGCATTAGGTGGCCTTGTCTGCACCAATCTGCACGACATAAGTCAACTTTTTAATGATGTGTCAAAGGAGCCGAGTGGAAAATTTATTGGCAGAACAGTGACTGCATCCAATGGGATGTAGTCACTGTTCAGATATTCTGGTAGACGTAGGTGCACACTGTCAGAAAACAATAGTTGGCAGAGTAGTCTTTTAGAGGGATCTCATTTAGCCTGCCTGTATGGTAGCTTAGGGTCCATTTACTCCTATCTAAAATGGATTAGAATAGCATTGTTGCTAGTCATCTGTTGTAGTGGCAGAACAGCAGTCAATGGGATGTCCAACAGTGCATGCCACCTATACCTTACCTGATCTTTGTCATCTATCACATTGCACATGTATGTGTCCTGTACATGATATTGAAATCTCGCACATTTAGTTTAAAGTTTGCAGAATCAAAGCTGAAATGGAATACAAGTAAACAGGGTGAACTTCTGATGAATATTGGTTACAGCTCGGAACTTTTCATTACTTGTTTATAGGGCTTGCCCTTTAAAGGGGTCTTTGACAGGACTGCGTTTTTGGAGGACTGCCGAGGAAAGGCCCAGTTATCAATATTTACATGGAGTGGCACCAGTGGAATGCGAGTGTTTTCTGCCAGGGAGTGTTTGACATTTAGCTGTGGAGGTTCTGGAAATAACACTCCAGTAATGGGAAAATCATTTAATTTGTGTATATTTCTATTTGTCCCCTAATGATGAATTGCCGACTGCTGGCTCCCACGATGTCACTGGTTCAAATGAAAACTGAAATATGCTATGTCAGTGCTTATCTGCCTCTTAAGGTTCACCCAGATGTTGCTAGGGGTTCCTTGAGTAATGACAGATTGATCTCAAACCTACAGCATCTACCAATGAAAGGGGGCAATTTCTCATTGATTCAATATAGGAGTCATTTATGCACGGGGGCTTTCTCCACTGACCACCAATGAATCCAAGAGGTAATGGTAAAGGGGTGCTCGTTGAGTAATTCAATCGTAATAAAAAAAATGGAGTAATGAAAATCCAAAATCTTTATTCATCTGATTACAAGCAGGGCAAAGGACAGTCAACACATTATGGGGCTCCCTTTCATCAGGAAATGCAGAATGTTAAATGGACTCAAAGGTACTCCTAAGCAGACTGAGAGGATGTGATATACAACAGTCAGTTCTGGTGTTCAACGTAGAAATGGCTCCAATGTAAGAGGGCATTTATCCACTGACCACCAATGTAAGGGGGCATTTATCCACTGACTACCAATGTAAGGGGGCATTTATCCACTGACCACCAATGTAAGGGGGCATTTATTTACTGACCATCAAGGGGGCAAACAAAGAGAAAAAAGGTGTGACTTTTAATAGAGCAGCAATCTCAGAAATAGAACCATAACTACAAAATGTTGAATAAATAATTGTGTGCAAGAGATTCAAATTCTTTTAAAAACCATCAAACAACGGTATGCCTAATGATACCCTGGATGGAGCATGAAGCTCACCCTGTAGATTCCACCCCTGACAGACCAGAACCAAACATCTATAAATCAAACACTTTACCTAAAGTTTGTGTTTACACAGAATACATAAAGATATAACTTCAACATATAGAGGCTCTGTGTCTGTAGGATGTAGGAAACAGCCCCAACATGTTTTGTGGTAGATTGCTTCTTCAGGAGACCTCAGGGTGTAATGGGTAATTTCTCTACTGACCGCCAATGGAGGTTGGCATCCTCTATTGATCACTATGTAAGGTACTTTCACTTCTTGCATTTAAGCATTCATTTAGGATGTATTGATGATTAGAGCTGCATTCATTTGTATCTTTTATATTTGCCCGAAGTCCCACAGTGACGATGCTTTTGCCTATTCCAGCTCTCAAAGGCCATTGCATAAATGCTCTGACATATGATACATTCATTTCAGTGGAAAGGCAAATAAAATCCTGGAAGCCCTTCAGTTGTACATGGAAAGTAATGAGTCAGAATAGTTTTAGTTATTATTGTGTTAACCCCGTTGATGACCAGCAATGTGTAGAGCAGCTGTGGACGGGAGAAAGGGACAGAACACCTGTAGTGAGTTCCAGTATGTGGATGACATCAACTGGCAGTGCACATAGCCCGAGCCTGAGTCGCCCCAGATTAGCGGGTTTCTGCTTACATGGGACAAAATGTAATCCTTTGTGAGCTCTGCTTCTCACACATCACTGCCGGCTTCTCACATCCACTGGGTAATCAGTTTAGTCCGAGGTGTAATTAGAGACTTTAGCAGAGTGGACATACAGTATCAGTGATGCCCCCCTTGTCGCCCAAATATATAGATAAATTCATATTAATCCACTTGCTGCTATTGTCACCAGAGATTGGTTTATCATTCTTTTTTTTTTTTTTTTTTTTTCATTCTGGGGCTGCAAAATGTGTCATTTTAATGGAACCCAAACTTTCAATTCGCCAAAGTTCTAAAAAACATCAAAAAGATCTTGTCCCATAGAGTCCTGCAGAGGGACCTCCTTGGGGGTCAAAGCTGAAGTTTGTATGCCTCTGGGCTATATGTAGTAATTTAGAACTCAAATTCTAAATTTCTGAATGACCTGAGGAAGGAGCACGCATGCTCCATAACACGTAGCCATGCCCACCTTGCCATGTGGGAGTGACACCCCTTGTGCCTTCCATGCTGACTGGGAAGTCCTGGGTGTCTCCAAAGTAGCAGCACTGCGATTTTTTTTCCACCAGGTGGAAGCGGTACTGGATGGTGTCTTGTTTGCCGATGAGCGTTTTTTTTTTTTTTTGCCCTTTTTTATGTGAGTTGCTATATGTGTTTAGCGCCATCAATTTATGCAGCGCTTTACATTGTACATTCACATCAGTCCCTACCCTCAAGGAGCTTACAATCTAAGGTCCCTAACTCGCATTCATACATACTAGGGACAATTTAGACAGGATCCAATGAACCTACCAGCATGTCTTTGGAGTGTGGGAGGAAACCGGAGTACCCGGAGGAAACCCACGCAGGCACAGGGAGAACATGCAAACTCCAGGCAGGTAGTGTCGTGGTTGGGATTCGAACCAGCGACCCTTCTTACTGCTAGGCAAAAGTGCTCCCCACTACACCACTGTGCCGCCCTAGTGTTAATAAATATGTTTGCTCAGTGTTACTCTCAGAAGGCTTTTCTTTGTCTCCTTTGTGTTGAGAACTCAAACTTTCAAGTTGAGTAGGCCAAAATTTGAGCTGTGAGTGGCTGGGTCAGCACCACCAGGCTTGACCAAACTTGTTTGAAAAATTGAGTGAATTGGGTGGATAATTCTCAGCTGAACAGTAAATACATTCTATCAGATGCTGGCACTGATGGGGTAGTCAGGCAGCCAAGGGTGCTGCAGCTGTCTGAATACACTAACCGATAGAGATTCCTCCATCCACACTGAATGGTTGACTCTAGTAATTGTTCCGCTATAAAGCCCAATTTTACCATCTTCCACTACATTCAAATTTATTTTTAAACTGAAGTAGTGGTCATTTAAAGTTTTATGTAGTACCCAACAAGGAATACCACTCATTTTATACCTTTTGCTCTGTTAACATACCATTGAAAGCCTTTTGTTATAGCTTTAAGTGAAAAAAATAGTATTTTTTGTACTCGCTGTAAAATCCTTTTCTCTGTAATTCATCGACCGACACAGCTCCTCTCTTAGCCATTGGGTTGTATACCTTACCTCTAGGAGAATACTAGGCAAAGTTGTAATACCCTTAGGTATCAACCCTCCTGCCTCCTAGCAGAACTCAGTACGTCAACAAGCAGTATAACTTAAAGAAAAAAGGAGGGACGGGTGCTGTGTCGGTCGGTGAATTACAGAGAAAAGGATTTTACGGCGAGTACAAAAAACCCTATTTTCTCTTATATTCACCGACCGACACAGCTCCTCTCTTAGCCATTGGGACATCCCCAAGCAGTGCCAAAACGAGGGGTGGGAAAAACGGCATAAACACTTCATCCACCGTGGCAAGTGGGAACAAGTGAAACTTTACCCACAAAAAAGAACAGTGCGTGGAGAAATCCACCACAAAATCAGGGAACCCTCAACAGGAGTGACTGCCCACAACCGCACATAAAAACTGCGGCATGTAATGCAACAGTGCATTAACTTAAAGGTACTGTGTTTTTAATCGAAAAAAACAGGAAAAAAAAAGGTAAACTATTGCATATTCAATTGCAACTATACAGCCACCTGCCAACTTTGCGGCCAAAAACAGGCATCAGCCGATGCACTGACATCTACCTTGTAGAACTTGGTAAACGTGTAGACAGAGGACCAGATCGCCACCATACACACCTGAGCGATAGACGATTGGTGTCAGAAAGCCCAAGACATTCCGATTGCCCTTGTGGAGTGGGCCGTAACCTGAAAGAGGGGCACCTGCCCCTTTAAGGCGTAGGCTTGTACTACAATCTGTCTGATCCCCCTGGAAACGGTGGCTGAGACCGCCTTGCCTTTCTTGGAACCAGCTACCGAAACAAACAGCGACTCTGACTTCCGAAAGGGAGCAGTGGTAGACAAATACACTTTTAGAGCCCGACCCATGCCCAAAGCGTGAAGGGCCACCTCCTTAGGGTGCTTTTGTCCTAGGACAGAGAGATGGTAACACCATGTCCTCATTAATGTGAAAAGCCGCGACCACCTTCGGTAGAAAGGACGGTTGCGAACGCAACACCACCTTATCCTTATGGATAACCAGATAAGGCGACTTGCAAGACAAGGTCGCCAGTTCCGAGACCCTCCTGGCCGATGTGATGGCCACTAGAAAGACCACTTTCTGAAAAAGCGTCAACAGGAGAACACCCTGATATTTTTAAGCGGCGGATTTTGAAGCGCCGATAACACCAGGTTCAAATCCCATGGGGGTAACGGTGGACGCACCAGAGGGACTACATGACAGACTCCCTGAACAAAGGTACTCACTATGAGTGAGACACCAGGGGTCGCTGAAAGACAGTCAAAGCTGAAACTTGCCCTCTAAGCCCTTGTACACACGGTCAGAGATTCTGACAACCAAGGGGATAGCTGCAACCTGCACACGCTCAATGGCCGGACTGGGGAGACTACAAGGATAAGTGAACCAGCCTGTCACCCAGCCGGCTGTTGATAGAAGATCACAGGATCATTCATCTTGCACAAAAAGCCAAGCTTCTGCCTAAAAAAACAGGGACCTATGGGCCCGCAGGGTTCCTAGGTCTTTCTCCTTCACTAGGCAGTTCTGCTAGCAGGCAGGAGTGTTGATGCCTAAGGGACCACCCCCATGAGTGGAACAGAGTTCTGAGTGTTGTATTACAACTTTGCCTAGTATTCTTCTAGAGGTAAGGTATACAACACAATGGCTAAGAGAGGAGCTGTGTTGGTCGGTGAATATAGAAAAAAAAGAGAAAAAAAATACCTGTTGATCCTGGCAGAAGTATGGTGCTGTTCTGTGCACCTTGTCTCAAGTGGTTATCAAGCCTGACCAGTTTGCCTCTGTTGACTAAAAAATACTTTTTCCCTATGTTTACGGAGGGAGGTGGTCTGTAGTCTTGACGCACTTTGTCCTAGGGTGACAGTGCTGCTGCTCCGTAGATATAGTACAGTGAGTGAGCGTTGTCACCCTAGCACAAATGTGATTTTTTTTTTATTCAACCAGTCACATAGTGAAGTGGGGCACCAACTGTAGCTGGTTCTCACTGCTGAATGGCACCCATGTTTTGACACGTGAGCATGGTTCTATACAGCATTCCACTATGCACAGTCTGTGTGATGACCTACCCCCAGGGGAAGTAGCAGCTCATTGAGAGCCTGCACTCATGGGAAGGGGTTGTGCTGACACGGTGTCTTTAAACCCAGAAGTGGAGTGGTAACTAACAGCAGAGGAGGACCTGCAGGAAAGAGCTGTAGCATGGAGAGGATGAGTAGTACTACTTTGGGCTGCTGGATGTGGACTTAAAATTAGAACCCCAGGCAAACATATAAAATTAGCATTTTAATTTTTGATGCTATGATTGTTTAATAACAGAATTGTATTTACAGGCAGGGCACTTTTTGGTGTCTATGGGCACCTAAACATTTAACAGAAAAATGGTTCATGTCTCCTTCACGCTGTTATGTATTGGTTAAAAATCATCTGCATCGATCTGTATGATTTAGTATGGTCTTAACAGAAAAACTTGCTTAGCTTTGAAAATGGAAATGTGTTCTAACTTCTACCTATGTTGTGTTTTCTTTGCAGAACATACAAGGAAACTCTTAGCAGAGTTCGGGAAGATTTATGAGGAGCAGTATGGAGTGGCACTGTTCAACAGTGTACGCTATGAGATTGAAGGGAACGGAGGACCACAGACGCAGCTACTACATCGCAAGGTAGGCGATGGCTCATGTCTTGCACTCCATTTCTGTGATTGTGGGACTCATGATTGAAGATAGAACGGACGTCGCCCAAAGGAGCCAGTGATATTCTCCCTTTGATCCTCATATACTGCATGAGACCAGAAAGGAATAATCTGATAGGCTGCGAAGAATAATGAGAACAGTTCTTTTGAGTAGACCTGAAACAAATAGGGAGGCCGCTGTTTCTGTGCTCCTTCTGAAGAGAATTTCCTGCCCGCTTTGCTGCTCCAGAGGCTTTGATTGGCTTTGATCCTTATATTTTTCAAGCATGCAGATCAGAAAAGTCCAAAATTTCTGCATAGTGTTCATAACTAGCAAGGGATAAACTTGGGTTTTGTTTGCACACCAAAGTTAGCTGTATTGCTGGGCTTAATGACGACATTGACCTAATATGGCCATGTAGTCCTATTCTGTCAATGATCTCTCCAGCATCCCCACACTTTTGTTATGCGCAGCTGCAGGTTGGGGAATATCCTACCCGCAGTTTATTGGGCCGGCAAGGATGCAATCATATAACAACTTCCCACGAGTTTGGGAAACCTGGATTTGAACTGAGTTCAGATCCAAACGCAGCTCATCCCTAGTGACTAGATTGGAAGGCATTGAAGAGACATTAGATCCATATGACGACCAGACAGTACCAAGATTGGTGGAGTTTGCACATCTGCATGTATAATGACTAAGTACAAAAATGACAGCTGCTGTTACTAGACTATGTGATTTATTTTTTTATTTTTAGTTACACATAAATATAGGCAAAATATAGGCAAAATTTTCATTAATCTGAGATTTGGATGTATCTGAATCACAATAGTTTAAAATTTTAACAAATCCAAATAATTTATAATGAAAACAACTAATTCAGTTGTTTCATTCATAACTAATGACCCAAATTGATTCAGATCCATTAATTTTTATTCAAGTGAGCGTAACGTGAATTTGAATTAGACATTGCAATAAATACAGTAAAGTATACAAGTGAAATAAGCTGGTTCCTACTTATTGTGTTTGGGTTCCATGAAGATGGATCCATTAGTATCGCCTAATCATAACAAATGAATCCAAATCTTCCAAAAAAAGTTCTGAAAAATATATCGATTATATTATTATATATAATAAATCGATTTAGAACGACGAATAAATGAAGCAAATGCCAAAAAATGAATCGTTCGAACATGATTACAACAAAATTATTAAAGTGTTTAACTCTCCCAAAAATATTGATCCTGTTTCTTTAAAGCATATTGTACAACACAGTGCTTGTGCTGTGTAATTTGGCCCTCTGTATCACCTGAAATAACTGGCTGATCCTGCCAGTTTCTGCCCTCAGTGTACGCTGACTCCGATTATATCAGAGCTGCTGAGCCCTGACACAGTTGTCGGCCTATGTGCCTTTGTCAGCAGCAGCCTACTTTCTGTGTCTCCTCTGTCCTCTCCCCTCCCTGCTTGTCAGCTTCCCAATCCTCTTCTCCTACTCTGAAAAAGTGTTTTTCTTCTATAGTTCCATCTACTATACAATATGCGGTATAATGGCTTACTTCAGAGCGCCATTAGGCAATCACATGACTGCTCGCCGGTGTCCTCCCCTCCTCTCCTAATCTCAGCTGACATCAGCGGGGGTTTCCCAGCACCTCCCTCTGCAGCTATCAGATTGGGACAGGAGACCGGCGGGCAGTCAGCTGAGCGCCTAACGGCACTCTGAAGTAAGCTATTATACCGCATATTTTTTAAAATTACATCCACTGGGGAGCTTAGTGTTATATACCAGAGGGAACTATAGAAGAAATTTTTTGACCTTAACAAACACTTTAACTTAACTAATGAATCGAAACGCAACAAATTTTTCCATTGTGCACATCTCCAGCTGTTACCAGCTTTTCGTCCAAGGAGAACCAAAGGGAATGTTCCTGATAGGATTTAACCACTGAGGATTAGACATTAGAAGAGTGTTTAAATCTAATTCTTGACACTGAAATGTGTTCCTCCATCTGTGTTCTAGTTTATGTCTTATCAAAATGCAGATTTTACGCTATGGTTTGTTCCCTTTTTTTATGTTTCCAGTACAAAGAAATATTTTAATGCGGCATTACAAAAACAAGCAAACATACATTTAAAGAGTTTACATATGAACAAAAATGGGTAGAAGTGGCTGTTGATAAAAAAAATAAGGTCTAATAAAAGGCCAACATTTTTGTATAAAAATAAGTTTGCAGTGCAATGGGAGAGCTACTCTGGGATGTCAGTTTGACAGCTGTGACCTACACATTGTAATGTCAGTAATGCAGAGGTTCCTGTTCCAGATGCTTCCAAGCACAGTGTTTGCACAATGTGCCACTCTTACCTTTATTTTATCATGGCTAAGCAGCCAGGGAACTAGCATTTTTCAAAGTAGTGGTCAACAGAGGTTCCTTAGTACAGTTTTCATTCAGCTGCTTTCAGTTGAGAGGCTCAGTGTTGGTAAGTGCGTAGATATATATAATATTTGAGCTGGCTTGGGATCAAAAAAATAAGGGTGGCATGGACTAAGAATGTCATATTATAGAGACACAAGTCCAAGATCTAGATCTCAAATTGTCTTCTGGAGGATCAGGAAGGAATTTATTTTCCCCTTCTGGAGCAAATTGGATCATGCTTAATTAGGTTCTCTGCCTTTCTCTGGATAAACTGTGAGTATATGATTCTGTATATGGAGGTTTTCTATTCATTCATTCAAATTTAAAAAAAAATGTTATGCTGGTTGAACTAGATACACTTGTTTCTATTTTTACCCTACTAACTATGTAATTGCGTAACGTGAACCATTTAGAAGACCATGTAAGATACAGAAATTGCGGCTATGTTGCCAGACAGGCATACTTTTAAAAAAAGTACTCCAGCATTTTGCTGATCTTTGGATGTAGAGGGGGAGCTTAATGTTTTGTATGTCTAAGTGTTGGGATGGGTTCAGAGACCATAAAGGGAAAACTGCCACAAAATATGGACACTACAACATTTCTGTTTTGTTTTGTTTTTTTTCTCTTAGACGCCTCTCAAAGACCGTGTGATCTTTTCTGGAAACCTGTTCCAGTTTCTGGATGAAACCAAAAAATGGAGGAACCGCTTTTGTGTGGTTCCTCATCACTATGGCCCAGTGCTTTATGAGAACAAAATAGTAAGTGCCATCCAATGGCCTGCAATGTCTTCTTTCGATTACAGCAGTTGCACAAAGAAATTCTGACTCCTGCTTTGCTTTTTTTTTTTTTTTTTTTTTTTTTTTTTTTTTTTGTAGGCTTATGAGCGTGGCCTACAGCCCCGAGCTGGCATCAATTGTGCTGGGTACAGAGTATTAACCTCCCTGGATCAATATACTGAATTGCTGAATAACATGATTCCAGGTACGTGCACCATAGCTGACTGTTGTAAATAGATAGAAATACCTGCCTAGTGCATTCTATTGTCATTTAGTTTATTTTAAACTAAAGTTCAAATTTTAGACAACTTTTAATAGGGTGGACCACCCAGCCACTTATATTGTGGCCATCATGTCTGTAGAGACATCTCTAGACCTGAGTTCCGAACTTCTCCCATGTGCTGTACTTGTAAAGAGTTGTCATTATCAACTGAATTCTTCATTCAGTTATAGTTGCTGTACTTGGTTGCATAAGATACCATGGCAGAAGGCAGAATAGTCAAACTCCAGTAGGAAGAGGAGACAAAGGGATTGATTCAGCTCTTCGCCATCTACCCATTGCTAAATCTCAGTCTTTGATGGACCGAACTTGTTAAACAAAAAAAACTATTGGGGAGAAGTATGGGAATGGTCATTGACAACTTATTTCTGAAGGTGCAAACACTGGGGATCTTATTATTCTTAAAGCGAAATAGTAAAGCTAGAGATGCTGTCCCTGCTTAATTGCTTTTAGAAGCCATTGTCATCCTGGCTTCACTGCCTCCTGCAATTTTACATTTGGTCAGGAAGAATTTGCCCCACCTCACAAGGAAATATTCCCCTACCTGCAAAATAAACATTATCCCCTACGAACTATTTAAAAACAAAATAATCCAACACTTATATCTTCACCAAATTGAATCTAAATGCTTGCACAGTCTGCACTCTCAGAGCTTGCTATCTCTACTTTATGCAATTTCTTCACTACCCACCTACACCACAAAATGGGTGGAGGAGATTGGAGTGACCTTGAAACCGGGGACTGGACTCAAGTTTGGCAAACCAAAAATTTCAGTTTTAGCAATCTTTTCTCTACAAGCTTTTCTCTCTGTATCTTTACCCTTTATCTATGAGAAGCCTCCTTTTTACAACAAATCAAACCATAGCGAAAGCATGGAAATCTCAATCCCCAACACTCAGGAAACAAAAACCAACGGTATCCTGGTTTTCAAATTTGAGAGGGTCCAGTCTCCATGAGTGAACACCTACCACCCTTGTAGTCAGCAAGTTATTGGTCTAATTCAAGCCACACTATGAGTTGATTTGTCCAATTCAAGCCAATCCCTATGGATGAGCAAATCCAGAAAACTCTATACTTCTCCATCCCTTGCTTAAAATTCTCTAAATCAGGGGTAGGCAACCTCAGCACTCCAGCTTCGGTGAAACTACATCCCATCATATCTCTTGGAGGCTGTCAGAGTCTTGCAATGCCTCAGGGGAATTTGAAGTTACAGCACAACTGGCACGGCCAAGGTTGCCTACCCCTTTTTCAGATCTTTATATTCGCACAGTAAACTTTAATGGTGGTTCTTATAATGTTTTTCAGTTACTATCTGGTAGTGTATTTTACTCTATCTGTAATGACTTTCTGTCATTAACTTTTTTTAAAACTCCATAAAAATTTATTGGGTTCATAGTGGTCTGGGCAAAAGCGCAGGTGCAGAACGTTTATTGTAAGTGCCTTGTCATTCAGTACTGACTTGTCTCACACACTATAAGACCCCTTTCACACTGAGGCAGTTTCCGGGTATTTTAGCACTAGATATAGTGCCTGCAAACTGCCTCCCATTCACGTTAATTTGTTTTTTCACAGTGGGACGTTGCACTTGCGGGACGGTAAAAAAAAGTCCCACGAGCAGCATCTTTGGGGTGGGTTTGGAGCGCTATAAATAGTGCTCCAAAAACACCCCTGCCTATTGAAATTAATAGCACTTTGAAAGCGCTGCAAAATGGGTCGTTTTTACTTTTTCTTTTCTTTTTTTTTTTTTTTTTTTTTAAGGCCCAGCTCGCCGCTAAATCACTGCAAAAAATGACTGACGCTTAGGGGTGAAAGGGGTCTAAAGGATATTGTTGTCTTATACATTTTGCTATACTTGAGTAAAAAATGTACAAGAATAAAAAAATGCCTCTGTTCGTGGCTCAATGTACAATTGCTTTGGGGCCACACTTAATACAGACCCCTCCTAAACTTCAGTACAATCTCCACCCTACATGGGTACACACATTAAATCCAGTAGAAGAAAATATGGTTAAGGTATGGTACAGTATCACTTTTAAGGTGAGGGAGACCAGAAGGGGTCTCAATAGTCTATAAAGATTTGATTGAACAACATTTGTGCTTAGTAGCAATAGCTCAAATCTGTGTTCCCTCGGGAGTGGCTGCAGGGCTTTAAAAATAGTCCCGGAAGTCAGGGGCCAACATAGCCACTGGAGGTTCATGTTGGCCGATAAGCTGAAGGGTCGCCTTGCACTTCCAATTTGAGTCTGCCCAGCGACCCGGCAAGGTTGCTTTTCAAGTACCAAGCCGTGTAGCGAAACGGGTGCATGACTGTTTGAATATCTGTTTGAGTTAGGGTGGCCTCCGTGTATTTGCGCCGTCTTGCAAAAAAACTGGAAGTAGATTGAAGGTTTCTCGTAATGGTGTCCAGTCTTTCCATATAAAAGAGCGATTCCATGGCTCTTTGTGCTGCAAGTAGGGTAGGTGGGTCTTTGGAAATCCAAGAGTGCATTATCGTTCTGCGTGCTACAAGAAGGGCAGATGTGCCCATTGTGGAACAGGGGTCTGTTTCTCGCTGCCTGAGGAAGGTAATTGGGGAACATAACCAAATAGACAGAACAGTTGGTCCTTCGGGATCTGCTTCTTGGTAATAGTACCAACATATGATATAACCGAGTCCCAGTAGCTATTGATGGTTGGGCAGTCCCAGAGATGATGGAGCAGTGTGGGGCGGGGTATAGAGCACCATGGGCATTTTTTTGGTTTGCATTGTCTTTGTCTCTGTCAATGTAGAATGGGTAGTAAACTCTGTGGATTATTTTGAGTTGTGTTTCACGCCAAGTTTCTGATATGGTGGGTTTGTGTACGCGTCTGTATCCTTCCAGAATTTTTTCTGGGAGATCCTCATCTCCAAGAAGGACTGACCATATTTGAAAGGGTTTGAGATGGTATTTCTCAGATTGGTTTTGGATAAGGTAGGAGTATAAGTTGGTGATGGAGTACTCCCCTACTTGTAGCACCGTGTCTATGAAAGACTTCTGGTAAGGGTCTGATTTGGGTCCGTGGCATGATCTCAGGTAGTCGATCAGCTGGTTGTAGTAAAGGATGTGTGCTGAGGGTAAGGAGAATTCCTGTGACAGAGCTGCAAAGGGTATGAACTCCCCCTGACTATCTTGATACACAGCTGTTGCTGACGTGAGGCCTTTTAATTTCCATTGGTTGTATGCATTGTGCAGGGTAGAAGGGAGAAACATAGGGTTCCCTTGAATTGGTAAGTGTCTGGAGATGGTCGATGGTAGCCCCAGTAGTTTGCTTACTTCTCTCCAAGCAATGTTCCTTTTCTTTGACAAGTTAATTTGATTTTAGATGGGGCAGAAGGGTATTCAGATTGGAGTGTAGAACAGCCGCTAGGGTGTATGGGGAGACCATAGCCCCCTCAAGAGGAGTATTGCAGTACTTGGATTTTCCTGTTTATCCAATCTAAGCCCTGTCTAAGTAGACATGCAAGATTATAAAAACGAATATTTGGCATACCTGCACCACCCTAGGTCTTCGGGAGGCTCAATTTATGTAAAGCAATGAGTGTTTTTTTGCAAGACCATAGGAAAGTAGACAGTGCCTTGTGGATCTTTTGGATATCCGAGTGTTTCAGTAGTAAGAGTATGGTCTGCATTGGGTATAGCAACCGAGCAAAAGACACCATTTTGAATAAGTGGCATCTCCGAAGAGTGAGAGAGGCAGGGTCGCCCATACCTATAATTCCTGAACAATTTTAGTTATTAAAGGGAGGTAATTAAACCCATACAACGAGGCCGGTTCACAGCCGATATGAATACCCAGATAGGTTATAGTACGTTGTGCTATCACGAATGGGGACAAGTGTTTCCACTTTAGAGCTAGACTTGGGTGGAGAGGCAAGATTTCCCTTTTGTAAAAGTTTATTCGGAAGCCCGAGCTCCTTTGAAAGGCCTCAAAAAGTTCTTTCAAGCTGTCGAAGTCAGAAACTGGATCAGTGGAAAACAGCAATATGTCGTCTGCAAATAAAGCAGAGTGCAGAACCTGGGTTCCTATAGGAATTCCACTGACACCATCCCGTGAGTTGAGTATTCTAGATAGGGGCTCGATGGCCAAATTAAACAGTAAGGGTGACAGTGGGCATCTCTGCCTGGTTCTCTTAGTTAAGGATATTGACCCTGATATGAAGTGTGGGGTGACCAATCGTGCTGTAGGGGGATGTGTACATTTGTTGGCGAAATCTCATGAAGGGTCCCTGGAAGCCAAATTGTGTCATCACTCTGAATAGCCAAGACAAACTAACGTTGTCGAAGGCTTTTTCTGCATCTAATGATATAATTGCCACATCTTGGTCTGGGTGTGTTTTAGCGTAATTTAATGCCATTAGTACTTTGCGTATATTCAAAGTGGCAGATCGGCCTGTAATGAAACCTGATTGGGCTGGGTGAAGCAAAGACGGGAGTATAGTGCCAAGATGCGAAGCTACAATTTTGGATAGGATTTTAGCATGGACCTTTATTAATGATATGGGGCGGTAGGAACCTGGCATTAGGGGGTCCTTCCCTTTCTTGGAGATTAATTTGATATAAGCCTGTGTTCCTGTAGGCATATAGGGCCCTCCGTTCCACATGCCTGCATAATCGTGTTTAAGTATGCCAGGTAAAAAGTCAATGGTTGATTTGTACAATTCTGCCGTATAGCCGTCTGGCCCTGGTGCTTTGGCTGTTGACATTTTTGTGATTGTTTGCCGGATGTCTTCTAGAGTAATAAGGTCATTTAGTTCATCTAGGTGTGTGCTTTGGAGTTTAGGTAAACTTACTCTGGAGAGTAGATTCTCAGCCATAGTCTGATCCGTAGGGTCAGCTGTGTATAGGTCTGTGTTGTATTTGGTTAGTTAGGCACTAATTCTGTGTTGATGTGGTCAAGGACCCATCCGTATCTCTCATGGTGATACGAGTGGGTCACAGCATCCCAGCACATAAATTTGCCAATCATTTGCCTGCCTTGTTACCAAATCTATGGAATTGTAATTTGGTGTAGGATAGTTTAACCGTTTCTTGCAGTTCCACCCAGAGGTCAAATGAGCTTTTAGCCTGCTGCCAGCTTTTAATATTATCAGGCGTACGGCTTATAAGTAGGCGTTCATGTGCTGTACGTAGCGTTTCACTAGCTCTGTTATAGTGTTGCCTATTGTGTTTCTTAAGTTGGGCAGTGTAGGATATGATCCTGCCTCTCAGGAAGGCTTTGCCAGTCTCCCAGAACAGGTTGGGGTCGGTTACGTGTTCACTATTGGTGGATGTGTATTCATTCCAAGCGTCTTGTAGCATGCTCTTAAAGTCTGCGTTATCCACTAAATATGAAGGGAATCACCAGGTCAGTGATGGAGAAGAAAGAAGAAAGTGTAGACAGGGACAAATGTACCACAATGGGGCTGTGGTCCGAGATTCTGGCATCTAGTATCTGAATCGCTCAGGGATGGCATTAGTGTAGTGGAGGCAAAGAAATAATCTATTTGTGAGAAAGATTGGTGTGGGCGAGAAAAAAAGGTATACTCTTGATTGGTCGGATGCTGTAGACGCCATGTATCTATATAATGTATGGAGGAAATAGCTTGTGCAAGCAGGGTGGGGTTGGGCTTTGGGAGACCTGAGTTGATTGTGTGATGTGTGGCCTTTCGTGCGATCAGCTAGGGTAGACATGACTGAGTTGAAGTCTTCCCCAACCAGGTGTCTGCTTTCAGGGGCGGTAAGTATCCACTGGGCCATATCTTGGAAGAAGGTAGTACCGGGCGAGTTGGGTGCAGATGTTGGTAATAGCTATGGGGTTTGAGTCTTCCGTCATATGGACAGTCACCTTGCGGCCTTTCGAATCAGTCCTGACATCTAGTACCTCATGTCTCAGGTTTTTGTGAAGTAGAATGGTGACACCAGCTTTGCGTCCGACAGCCAGAGAGCCAAACACTGTGCCTACCCATAATTTGCGCAGTCATTGCAGATCATCAGCTTTCAGGTGTGTCTCCTTCACTTACATGGTGATCTGAGCCCCTTAACATTCCAGGAAACAAACTTCAGGTAATTCCCACTGGCTGGAGAGGCCATGTCCAAAATGAATAAGTAATTTTGGTTGATGGTTTGCAGAGAGGTCCTCTGTCAGACAGGGCCCTTGCAACTGGAGGACCCACTAAGTTAGCCAACTTTCCCGAGGGTATAGGAATGGGGCATGAGAATAACAGGTAGACTATCATATAGACTAGGAAACTTTAATAGCGGAGCTAAAGGCAAAGCATAAAAATACTTAAAATCTTGTGCGAACTTCTCTTTTTTCCACATGAGGTTCAACCTGCAATCTCGGTAATCAGCCATGTCCCGCTCCTCCCCTGGTGGCTGGAGTGAGGCCAGAGGGGGAGATAGAAGCTGGTAGGATGATAGCTAGCACATAGAATGATAATCAAAGGGGGATCCCTTGGACGGGTGTAAAGATAAAATATTATACCCTCCTATCCAGGAGGGAATTTGGGCTAGCATTCGAGCCCTTTTTGGCTGGGGTCAATGTAGAGGGCTAGCGATCCGAATTGGTAGCTGTAACCTTTGTGGTAAATTAACAATATGCTATATAAAGTATGCTAGTAGAAAACATTTACAAACAACTTGTCTAGTTAACTGAGCGTTAAACGGTAATGCCTAGGTAGAGTCAATGGGTTCTGTCCCATCTGTGACCCTTAGAACCCACACTTATAGTATGTAGGTGGCATGGGTAGGTCAAAAGGAAGAGAGAGGGAGAACAGAACATGAACAATACTACCCGTCTCTCGGTCATGCATCAGAGCGATTCTTCGCTGTAGAGTGTCAGCGGTGGCCGGAGCGGTCATCTTTTGGGGTGACTCTGATATGCTTATACGGAGGTTTAGTTGGTGCTTGGGGTGTGTAGCTGGCTGGATCGTGGACTGTGAGGCTGAGTTTCCTGCAGCGTCGACGTGTTCCATGCGGTGCGCCCTTTTGATCGTGCATGGTATACGTAGGCCCAATTGTTCCGGGATAATCTTAGCGCATATTGTAGTGAGCTGGGCGGTGGTGACCGATTCAGGGAGACCTATGTTCCGTAGGTTGTTTCTTCTCAAACAATTTTCCAAATCGTCAAGTTTCTCCCAGATCTTTGTGTGTAGCAGCCATACGTGCAAGTGTCACAGATGTACCAGCAGCTTCATCTTCCAGCGAGGAGATGCACTCCTCTGTATGTGTCAGTCTCTGCGCCTGGGCCTTTACTTCCAGGTGTAGTTGTTCTAGCCCTCTATGCACTGCTGCGTCCAACATAGCAGCAAGTGTGGGTCCTAATAGCATGACTACTGCCTGTGCTATTTCCTCGGGAGAGGCAGGGTCTGCCGGAGCCGTCTCTGGGGCAGCAGGAGGCTCTATTTGTGGCAGTCTGTGCTCCGTTGCGGCCACCATGTTGGCCACTTGTGTCTCTCCCGCCGGAGGGAGACCTGCTGAGGCCGCCTTGGCATACGATCAATCCACGAAGCGATCCATGATAGCTCACCCGCCTGCGGAAGTAGCGTGGGATCTCCCTGAAGCCGATGCCGGTGATAGTCGAAGGTAATGCAGGGAGCTGAGGGCGATTACCTCCTCCTCATGTGGCGCCAAAACCGGAAGTCCTACACTAATTTAAAGAACTTGGTGGATTGAACTCTGACTACAGAAGTACTTTGATTTCCATAGAGAGTCAAAGTATTTAATGGATGTGCAGCAATACCAGAATTAACCAGCAAGTGATGCAATTGATCAAGTCTGCAATTACCAATCCCAGGTGAAACCCAGAAGATAGAAAAATTGGGAATGTTCTCATTATTCCAAAACTTTGACAAACAAATGGGTTTATCAGTTCACTAATAACATTCTAAGTGCCACATTCTATACAGTGGAGGCTGTCATTATATTTGTGTGCAGTGATGCAGACACTGTTGGTCTTTATTGCATCTTTCTATAGAGTCACTAGTCCTTATGACTGACGTAGTCATTAGCATTTATGAAGTCCTTGCTGAAGATGACGTTTTTCTCCAAACTGAAAAAAATATTCTGAAGTGTTTTGAAACCATATGCCACATTGGTTTGTAATTGGAAATAATTAAAACCACTACTACCAATGACATAGCAGCTGGTGAGTGGTGATTAAACTTCAGAAATCTTAACTGTATAGTATATTATAATCCCATGTGGTTGATTCTGTCCTGGACTGATGTCACATTGTGGCCCAAGCCAGAAGTATGAGCTGGTCTTGGCTGTGGTTGGCGCAGTGGAGGTGTTCTACTTGGCAGGCTGGAGTGTAGGATGACTATCATCTCCGTTTCTAATGCAATTGGCCTGACGTAATTTTATGTGTCACCACTGGCAGTCTGTCACTGACTCCCCCTAATACAGTAAGATTAAGAACGTTTTGGCACTTTAGCCAAACTATATAATGAGCCCAGTTTCCAAGATCACTTCTACCATCCACAGCAGAGCTTATTGTAGTTGTGAACTTGTTTTACCCCTTTGAGCACCATGGTGCATAGGATACGTCATTGGCAGTCAAAAGGTTAAATAAACCCAATACATTTAAAACAGTCTATTAAATTAAGTTTTTTTTTTTTTTTCTTTTATACTCATTTGCTTGTATTTCTATATTTCGCATTCCATTCATATGGGCTGTTGTAATGAGAATTGGCAGGACGAACACTAATCTTATCAGCAGCCTTTTCTTACTGCAGCCAAAATAGTGTCCTATTTCATGCACTGGTGTTAGGGACCCACAATTGTAAGGGTCTCATCTTCATGGGTGAACACCTACCTCCATTATCTTTCATATGTGGGTGACAGGTCTCGTTACTTCTAGCCAAAACTGGAGATAACCAATACACAATTTGAATTAGTAATGTCTATTTTTACAAAAACAAAGCAAACCATAGCAAAAGCATAAAGCAAAAGCATGGAGTTTTCCCAACCCTTAACACTCAGAAAATATACCATGGCCTTCTCCTAACAAAAGAACTGCCAAGTTGACCAACACAATGCCCAGATTTGGGAAGGTCTGGTCTCCATGGGTGAGCGCCGACCTCCCTTTAGACTTTTACAATTGCCTCCTTAATCTGACATGTGAGTGAAAGGGCTTCACACTTCTCAACATGACCCTCCAGCCATCATATTCCCCGCATCCTGCTTTCTGCTCTTCCCACCTTACCGTATCTTTCCTTTCTCGTTCTTGCTCTCCATCTGTCACATACAGTGGTTATAATTGTCCTATTGGTCCAAACTCAAGCCACACTATGAATTTTATATACAACATTTTTGATGAGCAAACCTAGAAAAGTCTACATCACCCCACCTACCACACATGGATGTTAATTTTCTACCACTGGGAGGATTTCTGCTTGACTGGATGCTGTTCCATCTCTTTGCAGCTGGAGAGGTGAAAACTGGGGTGGTACTCTAACATGCGTTTGTTGGTCCCCCTTTCAGGGGGAGCCAAGGTGTGGTTGGTGGTCCCAGGCTCCTGATCCCAAACTTGGATCAATTAAAGCTTCACCAAACCTGAGGAAATGGAGTTGGAGACCTTCAAAATGCAACTTGACCCCATTTTACACAAGAGTCAAGCTATGCAAAGTGGAGAGGGGGGATGAATTAACAATACGCTGTAAAAACATACGTGAAGAGTTTTTATGTATTATATGGTTGTGAAAATTTCTATGCATTTTGCATAGAAAAGTGTTTTAAGGCAAAACCTGCCAAATGTTTTATTGATTTTACAACAGATGGATACATTTTAACAGTATGAATTATTAGGGGCCTTTAAAGTCCCATGTCTATAGAAAATTGTTTGTGGCATCGATAATTTGAGGGATGGTGGTGCCTATCCAAAGAATTCTGGTAATACATGAATGTAAGGTATTTAAAAGTAGACAAGTGTTAGTAGAGTTCTGCCTTGTTTCACGGGGCAGAGATGAGGATTCTAGCGCAGCCCTGGGCAATAAGTAGTCCTCCAAATGGAATCAAGGGAAACCGGGCGAGTAGGCGCTACAACCTTTCCACATAACAGTTCCCTGCTGGTGCTCAGACCTCGAGGCTTTCAACACCTCCACCATACCAGAGTAAGGAAAGGGATGGTCAGTACTCAAGATGACATTCAAAAAATGGTATTCCTTTATTAGAGACATGTACAATGCTGAAAAAACAACCTACGCGTTTCAGACATTCTTAATCATAACTAAGAACTTTCCTTCCTCCAACTGGCCTGTTATCTAGTTAACCGGGTTGAAAAAAAAGACACAAGTGCATCTAGTTCAACCATAAAAAAATCATAGAACCCTTTACCCACACAGTTGATCCAGAAGAAGGTGAAAAACCCCAGCAAAGCATGATCCAATTTGTTACAGCAGGGAAAAAAATTCCTTCCTGATCCCAGAATATCAATCGGATTTTCCCTGGATCAACTTTACCTATAAATGTCAGTACCCAGTTATATTATGTACATTTAGGAAAGAATTCAGGCCTTTCTTAATGCAATCTACTGAGCTGTCCAGAACCACCTCTGGAGGGAGCCTATTCCACATTTTCACAGCTCTTACTGGGAAGAAACCTTTCCTTATTTGGAGATGAAATCTCTTTTCTTCTAGGCGTAAAGAGTGCCCCCCTTGTCCTCTGTGTTGACCGTAAAGTGAATAACTCAACACCAAGTTCACTATATGGACCCCTTATATATTTGTACATGTTGATCATATCTCCCCCCCCCCCTCCTAATATTCTCTTCTCAAAAGAGAATAAATTCAGTTCCTCTAATCTTTTCTCATAGCTGAGCTCCTCCATGCCTCTTTTTGGTTGCCCTTCTCTGCACTTTCTCCAGTTCCCCGATATCCTTTTTGAGAAATGGTGCCCAAAACTGAACTGCATATTCCAGATGAGATCATACTAATGATTTGTACAGGGATAAAATGATGTCTCGCTCTCTGGATTCCATACCTCTCTTAATACAAGAAAGGACTTTGCTCGCTTTGGAAACCAGAGCTTGACATTGCATTCTCTTATGATCCACCAAAACCCCCCAGATCCTTCTCCACTATGGATCCCCCCAGTTGTACTCCCCCTAGTATGTATTATGCATGCATATTCTTAGCCCCGAAGTGCATAACTTTACATTTATCAACATTAAACCTCATCTGCCACATAGTTGCCCAATTAGACAGGGCATTGAGGTCAGCTTGTAAGTTGGAGACATCCTGTAAGGACATTATTCCACTGCATAGCTTTGTGTCATCTGCAAAGACTGAAATAGTACTTTTAATCCCGGACCCAATATCTTTTATAAAGATATTAGATGTTGGGACCAGAATTGGCAAATATCTGCTGGTTATTTGTCACTGTTCTAGACAGTCAACTGTAGTATGACACAATTTGGGTATCTAGCATAGTTTCAGCTGGTTTAGACAGAGCAGACCATATGAGTCTCTTCTCAGGATAAGTAAGCCTACATGCTATAATTGCTGGAAGTGTATTTGGAGTAATGTTGTGTCCTCTATTTCCTCCTCTAGGTGGCAAGGTAAAGGCTGGCAGCGCTCCAATGAAATGTGCCACTGAGTTCCCCATTGTTCTTTGGCACCCTTTTTGCCGGCACTACCATTTCTGTGTGATGACTGAACGTGAGCAAGAGAGATGGAGCGCAGTGTTCCAGGACTGTGTGCGTCACTGTAATAATGGTAAGCGGGAGACCGTGACGGCGGGTGATGCTGGGATAATCATTAGCATGGTACCATTACAACTGAGAGCAATGTAATCATAAAGATCAAATATAGAAACTGAAACTTGCCTGGAGCTATCAGGACATCATTATACTAGATCAGTGTCAGGACTAGAATGACCTTATACCTCTGTATTTATAGGTGAAGATATCACAATACACCAACTAATGTAGTTAAAGTGTATATATAAACCCTCACCTTGTAAAAGAACCTATTAATTTTAAAGTAGAATTAGCTTGGGCAGCTAGTGGATAATATCTAGACGGAAATGCAAGGCAAAAACATTTGTGACAGTTATGTCATACATGTAAAAATCTGCACTTTTTTGCAAGGAAATTACTTGGAGCCCCCTTTTTAAATTTTTTTGAGCAGAGGCCCTACAGAATAAAATGGTGGGTGTTGCAATTTTTTTATGTCACACGGTAGTGGCAAAGCGGTTTTTCAAACACAAATATTTTGGAAATATTTTGAATTTTAGTGAATACAAAAACCAATATGATACCCCATTTTTGGTACAATATAAAGGATTGTTACATCGAGTAAATAGATACCAAACATGTCACAATTCAAACTTGCACACACCCGTGGAATGGGAACAAGCTATGGTACTTTAAATTATGCATAGGCGATGCTTTAACCACTTAGAGGAAGTAAACTCTGCCCCTCAGATGCTGTTTTTAAAATAAACCAGTAAAATAAAGTATTACAGCATAATCTACAGTATAATAACCCCCATTTGTGTGTTACGTACTTTTTTCCAGCAGTTTTAAAATCTGTGCTTCCTGGTATAAGCCAGCATCTATTTTAAGTATGGTTTTCCGAATCTGCAATGTAATATACTTCCACCCTCTCTTCTATTCCGATCTGTAATCTCGCACATGCTCAATGCTTCCTTAGCCAAGCTTCGTTCTAGCTTCGGGATTGCTATGGCAACCGTGTCCCGCCTCACAGCACGCCTGTTCTGACGATCCAGGTCACATGGGTATCAAACAGGTCTGAATGGGGCTAAAATCTTGTGGTATCTCAGCGCAGTGCCGCAGAGAGGGGAAATGAAGGAGACCGATACATATTAATGGACTAATGGCATGAATATGCCATTAATCAGGGAGAATATGTGCAAGTGCGAGTGACATCAGTAAATAGAACGGGACCGATAATACTCAAACGGAGGAGATATAGTGACATCTACACACAGCGATTTGCAGTTTATTCACTGATGATTAATGTGGGCTAAAGTTATGTGGAAGAGTTTACAACCACTTTAAGGTCTGCCCTGTGCACCGGATCACGTATATATACATGTGATCTGAAGCTACTGGGTAGGGGGAGCGCATGCGCGCTGCTGCTGGCTCACTTACACTGTGATTACACACAGCCGAAGCTGCTCGGTAGGTGCACAGTACTCTATTCCCCCCAGTCACCTACCGATGGGCAGAGAGCCAAACCTGTGTAAACAAGGCAGATCACTGTTTTTACAGGAGGGAAGGGATGGAATGTGTCCCTGCAAAGCAGGGAATGACAATTCATTATAGCAGAGAGTACTTTTAGATGACTTTTTTTTTGCTTTAGAAATGCAAAATAACCATCAAATGCCTTCAGTCTGGATCTCCACGCAAGATTTTGCGTCATGGGGTAAGGATGATCATGAGAAAAGTGAGGGATCAGCCCAGAACTACACGGGAGGAGCTAGTGCCATGGGTTGAAATCCTGCAGCAGCTGCAAGGTCCTCCTCAAGCAGGCATATGTACAGGCCCATCTGAAGTTTGCCAGTGAACATCTAAATGATTCAGAGAAGGATTGGGAGAAAGTGCTGAGGTCAGATGAGACCAAAATTTTGCTTTTTGGAATTAACTCGCCTTGTTTGGAGGAAGAAAAATGCTGACCCTAAGATCATTATCCCTACAGTCAAGAACGGAGGTGGAAACATTATGCTTTGGGGCCGTTTCTATGCTATCCAAGATTTTACAATACATGGTTCTATCCATTAGCTGCATTGAGGGCCCAATGGATAGGACCATGTATTGTAAGATCTTGGATGAGAACTTTCTTCCCTCAGCCAGAATACTGAAGATGGGTCGTGGATGGGTCTTCCAGCATGAAAATGACCCAAAACATACCACCAAGGCAACAAGAGAGTGGCTCAAGAAGAAGCACATTAAGATCATAGCGTGGTCTAGTCTCCAGACCTTAATCCTGTAGGTAATTTATGCAGGGAGCTAAATCTTCAAGTTGCCAAGCGACAGCCAAGAAGGATTTAGAGAAGATATGTGAAGAGTGGACCAAAATCTCTCCGGAGATGTGTGCAAACCTGGTAACTAACTACAAGAAATCTCTTACCTCTGTACTTGCCAACAACGGTTTCTTCACCAGGCACTAAGTCTTGTTTTGCTTGGGGATCAAAAACGGATTTTACTCACTGAACTGCAACTCCGTTTATAACATTTGCATCGTGTGTTTTTTTTTTTCTGGATTTTTGGTTGATACTCTGTTATCTATCATTTAAAATACACTTATGATAAAAATTATAGACCCTTAATTTCTTTGTAAGTGGGCAAACTTACAAAATCTGCAGGGGGTCAAATGACTATTTTCCCCACTGTATAAGCCAATTAACCTAAACTTCAAAGCTGAGGATTAAGGCAGTTTTTTCACTTTGGATAGAGTGAAGTTTAAGAACTGTCAAGTTTTTGTTTCTGTGTTCGTCATGTTAGGGGAGATTCTCCCCTCTGTTGTTCATGGTGGCCGTTGTCTCTGGGACAGAAACTAAGGAAGCCCTACCTTTTACAGTTGTGACTAGAACATGAGGGGAAATCATCCATTGTAACAAAAGGACCATACTTCCCCTTTACAAAAAGTGAATAGCAGACGTTTGTTAGATGTAGCCATATGTGGATTATGCAGGGGACAGAAAATAAGATGGAGGACCACATGCATGAGCAGCTGTGGTCATTGTGTGACCAGATTTACCATTGTGAAACAGGAACTGTGTCCCAGAAAATCATTTTATTTGTCAGATTCATTTCTGGGTGTTCTGTAAAATAGAACAAATACGGGTCTTACTGTTGCTCATCTGTTGAATGTCTTTCTTGTCTTGTGTTGTGCTGGTGTGACCTCTCTTGTCTGTGAAGTTCTAGCCAACTCATATTTGTTCCATGAACCATCTCTTCCCCGTCTATCACTAATATCATTCTGAATGTGCCACAGCTGTCATTTCCTTCAATTGTTGTCTTTTTGTCTCCCACTTGTTCTGCCTTGTCCTCCTCTATCGTATTTGACACTGTACAGTCAGATGCACACAATTACACCTGTATGGATCACGCCAGCCCAGGTCTGTATGACCGATTGCTGTCCTCACAGGAGGTGTAGACACTGAACTCACAAATGCTGCACAGTGCTGATAGAACCGTGACCTTGAAATGTCACTTTGATGAGTAGGGTTAGGTTTAAGAGTAAAGGGATCGTGTTGTGGTTCTATAGATATTTTCTTTCTTCAGTATGGAAAGGACTAATAAAAAATAAATAAAAATGATGTCAAAGAGAAACTACAAGCAAACCTTTTATTTTTATTATGCATAGAGCAAGGGAGGATTACACTTACCAGCCACTTGGGTACACCTTGCTAGTACCGGGTTGGACCCCTTTTGCCTTCAGAAGGTGTGGAAACATTCCTCAGATTTTGGTCCATAGTGACATGATGGCATCACACAGTTGTTGCAGATTTGTCAGCTGCATCTCCATGATGTGAATCTCGTGTTCCACCACACCCCAAAGATTCTCTTTAGGATGGAGATCTGGTGACTGTGGAGGCCATTGGAATACAGAGACCTAGTTGTCATGTTCAAGAAATCAGTGGTGAGATGATTGGAGCTTTGTGACATGGTGCATTATCCCGCTGGAAGGAGCCATCAGAAGATGGGGACACTGTAGTCATAAAGGGATGGACATGGTCAGCAACAATACTCAGGTCATGGCTTTTAAACGATGCTCAATTGGTACTAAAGGGCACAAAGTGTGCCAAGAAAATACCCCCCCCCCCCCCCACACACCATTACATCACCAGCAGCCTGAACTGTTAATATAAGGTAGGATTGATCCGTGATTTCAGGTTTACTCCAAATTCTGACCCTACCATCTGAACGTTGTAGCTGAACTTAAGACTCAGAACACCAGGCAATGTTTTTCCAATCTTCTATTGTCCGATTTGGTGAGCCTGTGGGAAGTGTAGCCTGTTTCCTTTTCTTAGCTGACAGAAGTGGCACCTGGTGTGGTCTGCTGCTGTAGCCCATCTGCTTCAAGGTTGGATGTGTTGTGCTTTCAAAGATGGTATTCTGAATACCTTGGTTGTAACAAGTTATTGGAGTTACTGTTGCCTTTCTATCAGCTCAAAAGAGTCTGCCAGTTGTCCTCTGACATCTTCACCACATCTAGATGCCTAAATGCACTGACTTGCTGCCATGTGATTGGCTGATTAGAAATTAGTGTTACCAAGCAATCGAACGGGAGTACCTAAAAAAAGCAGCTGGTGAGTGTGTATTCCCTGTCCTATTTTTTATAGATTTTTTTTTTTTTAGCCATCTGTGTCCTAAGGGGAAAGATTGAGATTCACTTCCTGACCCATAGCCAAAACAGGAAGTGAGAAGAAATTCTGCTACTTAACCACTTTCCGCCCGCTGAACGTCATATGATGTCCTGAACTTTGAGTTGTTAAATCTGAATGATGCAATTCAGCTTTAAAAGACTTTTCACCCTTCATAACCAGGTCATTTATGCTATTTAGCACCACAGTATTTTAACTGGTAATTGTGGTCATGCAGCGCTGTACCCAAATTAAATTTGTATCATTTTTTTTCCTTAAAGATCAAGCGTTCTTTTGGTGGTACTTGATCACCCCTGGGTTTTTTTCTTTTTGTTTTTTAACTTCACATTCTGCTCTAAAACATATCCAATCAAATTTCTTCATATTTTTTTGGCCAAAATGTATTCTGCTACATATTTTTGATAAAAATATAATCCCCATAAGTGAATATTGATTGGTTTGCGTGAAAGTAGTAGCACCTACATACTATAGTATATATACTGCAATTTTTTTTCATATAATACTAATGGCGGTGGTCGACTAAATATGGTGGGACTGTGATATTGCAGCGGACAATCTGCCACTGTCGCTGGGGGGCGTGCATACGTGCGCCTTGAACCCAGAAATAGGCAGCGCTGTAACAGTACATTGCTTTGACTGCAGCGTCCACACTACAATGCTGGTGGGCGGTCGTTACTCAGTTAAAGGAATCCATTGGGCCCCCCCCCCCCCCCCCCCCCCCGGGTCACTACAGCTAGTATCCCTATTGGAAGATTTCCCTTCTATTACTTTCTGGGGACAAACCAAAATTTAGGTTTGTCTTTTATTTTCAATGATAAACAGGTAAAATGGTAAACGGGACAAATAAGTGACAGCAATAAAAATCTGTCAGACACCTGTCCACAGAAGCAATCAATCAGATTCCAATCTCTCCACCATGGCCAAGCCCAAAGAACTGTCCAAGGATGTCAGGTACAAGACTGTAGACCTACACAAGGCTGTAATGGGCTACAAGACTATCGCCAAGCAGCATGGTGAGAGGGAGACAACAGTTGGCGCAATTATTCACAAATGGAAGAAACCCAAAATAACTGTCAATCTCCCTCGGTCTGGGGCTCCATGCTAGATCTCACCTCGTGGAGCTTCAATGATCATGAGAACAGTGAGGAATCAGCCCAAAACTACACGGGAGAATCTTGCCAATGATCTCAAAGCAGCTGGAACCATAGTCACCAAGAAAACAAGAATCGTACTATGCCGTGAAGGACTGAAATCCTTCAGCGCCCACAAGGTTCCCCTGCTCAAGAAAGCACATGTAGAGGCCTGTCTGAAGTTTGCTAATGAACATATGAATGATTCAAAGGAGAACTGAGGAGAAAGTGTTGTGGGCAGAGAAGACCAAAATCGAGCTCTTTGGCATCAACTCAACTTGCCGTGTTTGGAGGAGGAGGAATGCTGCCTATGACTCCCAACAACACCATCCCCACCGTCAAACATGGAGGTGGAAACCTTATGCTTTGAGGGTATTTTTCTGCTAAGGGGACGATTGACGGGGCCATGTACAGTCAAATCTTGAGTGAGAACCTCCTTCCCTCAGCCAGGGCATAGAAAATGGGTCGTGGATGGGAATTCCAGCATGACAATGACCCAAAACACACGGCCAAGGCAACAAAGGAAGAGCACATTAAGGTGCTGGAGTGGCCTAGCCAGTCTCCAGGCCTTAATCCCATAAAATATGTGGAAGGAGCTGAAGGTTTGAGTTGCCAAACATCAATCTCGCAACCTTAATGGCTTGAAGAGGATCTGCATAGAGGAGTGGGACAAAATCCCTCCTGAGATGTGCGCAAACCTGCTGGCCAACTACAAGAAAAGTCTGACCTCTGTGATTGCCAACAAGGGTTTTGCCCCCAAGTACTAAGTCATGTTTTGCAAAGCGGTCAAATAATTATTTCACTCATTAAAATGCAAATCTATTTATAACTTTTTTTTTTTTTTAAATGCATTTTTCTGGATATTTTTGTTCTGTCTTTCACTGTTAAAATAAACCGACCATTAAAACGATACTTTGTTAGTGGACAAACATCCGCAGGGGATCAAATACTTTTTTTCCCCTCGCTGTAGGTATACTTTAAACACGGGGAGATATATATTTATTTTAATATAAATTTGTGCACGTTTATATGCAAATATATACCCCCAGGGGCCAGACTCCAGTGTATGTATGCGAACACCTGTGCCAATTCCTATTAGAATTGAACTCCAGGAAAACATTTATGCTCAGTCAAAATACATAGGTGTGGTAAGTCAATTAAACATTTTGAAACACTTTTCTGACAGTATGGTCCCTTTAAATAGTCTGGACATGACAGTTCAATTAAGAGTTCAGACGCATGTGACAGTTTCAAGTAGTTCTTACCTTCCATATTTACACAATGGTTCGCTACTGCTGTGACAAATTTAAAAAGAATTACCTCCAGTTTGTGATTAAGAAAACTAGAGGTAATTAAAACCACCACTATGTTGGCGGACAGAGACAGGCCAGAGTACTCAGAGTGGGCTATAGTGTGTATCTTTGAATGCTCCACCCCCTATTCCTCCTCCTCCCACTTGTCACTAGTTTCTAGGATGCTGTCAACTACACAGTGTCACTGGTTGCTAGGATGCTGATGGGCTACACAACGTCACTTATTGCTAGGACTCTGGTGGCTATACAGCATTACTGGTTGCCAGGGTGCTGTTGGCTACACAGCATCCCTGGTTACTAGGAAGCTGTCGGCTACACAGCTGACAGTGTCCTGGCAACCAGGGATGTTGTGCAGCCGACAGTGTCCTGGCAACCAGGGATGCTGTGTGGCCAGGGGCTGAACATCCACCAAGGATGGAATGTGTGTGGTATAAACACTCCAGCCCTAGTGCCAACCCTCGTCATGCCTTAATGTGCCAAATTTCAATACTTGTTGCTGATAGGTACATGGATCTGTCACAGGCACTGTCATTTGTGTGGGGGGACAATATAATTCTAAAGTATGTCTTTTTATATTATTTTTTATATAAATTACAAGGTACATGTTTATTGATTTACCTTCCAAAAGCACTGTATTTTTATTCAGTTACTTTTGTGATCAGCGCTTCCGGATCACATTTCTGCCCCTTAGAGGTGATGTATACTGTAGGGTAATGAGCACACTTGAGGGTTAGAAGTATAGCAGAAAGCTGCATTGCTGAACCAAGAAATAAGATATTCACCTGCCAGTGTAGCAGGTGAGTGTAAATCACAACACTAGCCGTACAGAATTACAAAAGCTAGATATATCTCTAAATATAGATGTAACTAGCTCCACCTTTTAACCCTGTAATATGTAACTCCTATACCCTGGAACAATGATCACACTTCCCACTAATTACACAGCATTCATAAACATAATATATAAATACGTGGGATACATTCAGTCAAATACACCATCACCCCAACGTTCATCAATCAACACCACTATATACTTTTTATTGATTTGTTATTTTTTTATTTATTCACATAGTTTTCCACCTCATACACATAGAAAGGGTGAGGTTTTTGCAGAATGTCCCCCACTGGTCACACGCTTCTCTTCCTGTACATCCAAATATATATAATATTCTCATACTCGCTCCGGAGGCTGGATTTTGAGGGGTTAGCACACGGACGACTTGCCACTGATGGGTTAACACACTATGGAGACTAACCAATTATAGGGTTATACATATTATAAGTAAGGTAGTTGCGCGCTACTATACTAAAAGACTAACATAGGGTTGCTGCTGCTGTCTCTTCTGTGCTCCCACAAAAAACAAGATATAAAGTATATAAATGAGACAGCACTGCATAAATAATAAAAAGAATATAAAATAAAAATCAGAAAATTGTGTAAAATGTAAGATCCTTGAAAGACCCTGCAAGGGGTCAAAACACGCCTTGCACACAGTGCAACTCTCCCTTCAGGAATAATCCTCACTGGTCCTTAGTAATCTCTATTGGACTTTCATAGGACAGGTATTAATCTATATCAGATGTAGATTCCTTCCACTATGCTGCTTCAAGCTTGAATCCACATTGGCTGCCGGTATTGCATAGAAAAAACAAAGTTCCTCCAATAGTGCAGTATCCAAGGGAATAAGAACTGAACCTAACCACCCCAGCTAGCATTCAGCATAGGTACAAAATTAATCTGAATGATCTGATTTATTGCGACAAGGTTCCACCGTCAGGCTCCACCTCTACTAGTTATGCCACCTCTCACGTGGCTTCATCTGGAGGAATGCTATTGTGGATTCAAGCTTGAAGCTGCATAGTGGAAGGAATTTACATCTGATATTGATTAATACCTGTCCTTTGAGAGTCTAATAGAGATTCCTAAGGACCAGTGAGGATTATTCCTGAAGGGAGAGTTGCACTCTGTGCAAGGCGTGTTTTGACCCCTGGTAGGGTCTTTCAAGGAGGTGAGCGAGCATTGCATGTGGTGGCTGGAGCACTATGGATATGGAGGTTGTTTGAATCAAGAAAAAGTCACTCCAATCTTCCTGCATGCCAGTGGAAGAAATATCACTTATATTTTACACAATTTTCTGATTTTCATTTCATATTATTCTGTATGCAGCGTTTTCTCATTTATATACTTTAAACCAATTATAGGGTTAATGCACATACTCTGGAGATTGGCCACTTGGGGTTAATGTCAATAAAGTGAAGAGTGGTCACTGATTAAGGTATGTAACCTTGAGACTGGTTACCAATGGATTAATGCACATATGTTGACGACTGGTCTCTGAGGGTTGTTACCCATAATATTGAGACTGGTCACAGGTAGGTTAAAGAACATGTGTTGGCAGATAAAGGATCTCTAGAAAAACTAAAGTGTAATTCAGTATTTTTAATTTTTTTTTCACTGATAGGTATCTCGGAGGATGCTCGCGTGGAATCTGCCGCATTCACAGACTCGGTGAGATTTTTCAGGCAGGCACGGGACCAATACGGAACATGGGACATGCTGTGCGGCAATCAAGTACAGGTAATGTTCCATATAAAACTTCCTCTTCCCGGCGTAAAATAACACAGAAGGTGGCAACTGTGGGATCAAAGGAAGGCATGCATATGGGCAGGGTGGAGTACTTCAAAGCGGAGTTCCAGGCTTTTTATGTTTATTAAAAGTCGGCAGCTACAAAAGAGTGTAGTTGCTGACTTTTAATAAACACTTACCTGTTCCAAGGTCCAGCAATGCGGCCGAACGGAGCGTCGCTCCTCTCCCCCTCTCCGCCGGTGCCTCCATCGCTACTCTGGGCACCTGGTCGTGACAGGTTTTAGCTTCACGGCCGGGCACACAAGGTGCATGCGAGAATCCTGCTGCACTTCCTGAGTGGACATGCGATCTCCTGGGACCTGTCACGTGTCCCAGGAGCTCACCTTGAGGGAGGGGCCGCCTAAGGCAAAAGGAGTCACCTTGGCGGTCCCTGGGTGGAAGGAGAAAGTGGGACAGGAAGTCCCCCCTTCTAATGAAGCCCCCACTCCCCCTTCCCCCCCCCCAAAAAAAAATGACATACCAAATGTGGCATGTAAGGGGGCGAGGAGTGCTTAAAGCGGGAGTTACATTTTTGGGTGAAACTCCAAAGAAGCTGAGGGGAGCTAACATGCACTAATATATATTGCAGTTACCAGTCCTTTCGATTTGGTGGCTGCGTCTTGTTTTCATTTTTCAGGTTAAGAGCTTTTTTTTCAAAAAGTACAGAAAATTCACGTTGACCATGCCATAAATGCAGTGTCATTTGTAGGCTGCACTGAAAAGAATGCAATCTTACAAAGATTACATAGAGGATGATTGGATTCATTTTTGGCTGCATTTTAACAGTGGCTCTTTGGGGATCCATGTTGGATCTGTGGGTGACCTGATTGAAATAACTTGTGCCCATTTACATTAAACTACCTTCGACTTGTCCTGTTTAGGTCTGGAAAAAAACAGAAAAGAACGCAGTCCTTTATTTTACCAGACATTAACAGATTTGGAGGTAGGCAGATGTAAACGAACACACATTTCTTTACATCTGCCTGCCCGTAGACTTTCACTGAGTTTTCAATCCTGTCCCCCTCCCTGATTTACCCCATGGGAAAGGACCTTTTACTGTTGGTCATTTATTCATAAGAGCTTAACCATGGCCCCTGTTTGTCAGAGAGCTGGCAAGTAATATCTTCCATATTAGATGTTATACTCCACTACATCAAGGGATGCAGCGCTCCACACCCCAACATTCCTAGTAATAATCTGACAAAGGTTGTCACCTACCCACTTACTCTACCCACTCTGTCCAAAATACTGTGTTAAGACCGGACATGCACTAAACTGTTGTATAATATATTGAACAGGTCCTTAGCAACCTGGTGATGGATGAAATTCTCCCTGATCTGAAGAACACCATTGGTCCCAGACTCCGAGGAAAACCTCAGGAGCGGCAAAGGACCTGGCTCATGGTAAGTTATGGAGAATGGAAAAATAGCGCTGACCTAGTAATTTTATCTTATTGTTATTGCCATTATATCCTAAGGTACTGATGTTGATATAGGTGATCTGGTTCTTGGGCAGGTGGCTTCTACACCACAGAGGACCTCCCATGACCTTGATGTAATGTAACATAAATGTAAGTTGAAACCTAGAGGGTCCAGATACAACTTTATTCTAAAAATGGGGACATTAGAAAGAGGAGTTAACTCATGGTGGGGGTCCAAAATGACCCCCTTCATTGGGGCTTGTGATTGAAACCAATGTAAATGGACTAGAAGTGAATGGAACCTTTAATGGTATTTCTGCCCATGTGGTAAGTCAGTTGCTGACACGACCTGTGCTTGTAATCACACTGGAAGAAATTCTGTTAAATGTCTAGTTCACTTCTAGTTTGTTCATTTTTGTTTTCATTCTCAAGCCCTGATGTAGGGACCGGTTTTGGACTGCTGAAATTCATTGGATACTTTAGATTGTCCCCCCGACCTGTATTGGAATAGTCATATCTGGAGCCCTTTCGGCCCTATTCATACTTGCGATTACCTGCAAAATACTCAGCAGCAATCAATATGAATAGGTGCTGGTGGGAAGCCCCATTAAAACCAAGGGAAGCCTGACAAAGGCTTGCAGGTATCCACGGCTGCTTGCAATTAATTGCTGCATGAGCGATTACATGCGAACAGCCACCAATAGCTGCGGAAGCCTGTTCCGCACTTATTTGCAAGGACCTTCACTTTGTCTCCTTCAAGCAAATGCAAACAGCCCAATTCATGAGTTTGAATAGGGCTTTAGCAATGGTGTGGCGCTTTAATTTACATTTTTGTAACATTACACTGGCTTCTGGTGAGTGTGGGGATCCCTTAGGGACCACAATGCATAAATATGGCTTAGTCAGATCTATAGATTGGAAAGGTCCGTTATTTCCATGGAGTAGGAGTAATTGCTATTGGACGTATTAAGTATTTTCTTAAACTTTGTAGGAACCTGTTAGATATGTGGATATTTGACACCCCCATTGTTCTGTGTCTCAACATGGAGCAGACTTCCTGTGTGAAAGTCAATGGAAGGAAACAGCAGGCGAATTATCATGGTCCCTTGTGGCTGATGATAGTGGACAATGGACTGAATGCAGCCAGTTAACTTAACTTACATAGAGTTTAATATAGAATATGCTTCTGAGAATTCACTATATTTAAATTTTTTTTACATTCCCTGATGGGACAAAGTACATGTAGTCCTAGGTGCCCTGAAACTCTAACTGTGATGTTGGACAGGGTATTCCTCCTTAAAACACCGGCAAGAGAAATGCAGAGGTTGGTAAGAATGATGCATATCTCTTGCTGATCCTTGCCTTAGAGAAGTACCGGGAACCACAAACGGGCGATACCTTAAAAAAACACAATTTTCTTGCTAGCTTTGGTGTCCTGTGTTCATGTGCCAAAGTGGACGGGCTGGGGGTGTTGAGGTATGCCCTGTCCAACATCGCAGCTAGTGTTTCAGGACCCCTAGGTGATGGGATAAAATACTACATGTACCTTGTTTCATTGAAAACTGTCTCTCAGAAACATTAATAAGCTTTCCATATGTAGATGAGAACAATTCATGACTGTGCAACAGTTATGTCTAAGACATCTTTTCTACACAATCAGGACCTCTTAGAAGTCTTTACCATGTTTGAAGCAGTCAGATGAACTGGGTAATTCTGTTTTTAGGCCAGTCTTATGGTATATAGAGCTGAGGCGATCACTTTCAATTTTTGATTTACAGGAGGTGGTGGGGCGGAGAGTCTAGTTCAGAATTGGCAGCCAAGGGGGCCACTGTGCCCCACCAGTGTTTGTAGTGGAGTGGTCTGCCTAAGCAATTCATTCAGTTTATATATGGTCGAATAAGGCCAGCCATACATGGAATCTCAGCTGGTTTAGCAGGAACCGGCTGAGATTTGAACTGTTAATGGTCAGGCTGAATGTACCAAGCTGATTGCTCAATCAACTTGGGTACAACCAACCTGCCGAATTCTCTCTTGATTATCGCTAGCAGCTGTAGCGATAATCCCTGTCGTCTTCCGGCTGGGATGGCTTCCCCCACCCTCCTGCTGGGAGCAGACAATTGCTCGGCCAGAGGGATTCCCCTGTCAGCACTGTCTGTGTTGATAGGGGAATTGTGCAAATTTCTGGTTGCAGGAAATAAATTTGCACCGTGCAAGGCCTTCTTCAGCCCTTTATCCTAAGTAAGCAGCACGATGACCTAGTGGGTTAACACTTATGTCTTCTAGCACTGGTTTCCATGGTTTTGATTACCAACACGGGAAATATCTGCAGAGACTGAATTTGTTCCCTCTGTTCTTGTGTGGGTTTTCCACATAAGACATCACATAAGACATGCTGGTAGGTTAATTGCTATCTAAAATGTCCCTAATGTGTGCAGATGAGATAATTCCTTAAGGGCAGGAACTGATGTGAATGTGCAGTATGTAAAGAACTGAATAAAAATGTCAGCTCTATATAAATACTTGTAATATTTTGTGGTACCCCAGTCTACCTACCCTCTACATTTTTAAGAAGTGTAATGCTGTACTGTTGAAATTTGTTTGGAATCATAAGCGTGCTCGACTTCCATATTTTGTAATGGTTAACACTATTGCTTTAGGGGTTTGGCCCTGCCCTGTCTATGCAAGTATTACATTGCACCTCCCTCTCACAGGTTGTCCATTGGTTCTGAAAGGATATCAAACATAAGGCACAGCTCCTGGATTTTCTGTTCCTCCCAGGCTCCAAGAGTTTCTATATGAACTACTTTATGGCAAATATGTCGAAGCCTAGTTTCCCAATTGAATTTTTAAGCAGGCTGCAACTGGACAAAGGGCCACCAGCACGGTCAGCATAACCACCACACACCTCTTTGGGGGAGTGAAGCCCTTGTCTGAATTGAGGAAGATACTTGATGGGTTAAGGGTGTCTGGTTCCTGGGCCATATTGTGTCCAATGGTGGCCTGAACTCATCCCCAATTATGTTCTCAATGTAATCTCTCCAGAGATTACTACTTCCAATTTCTACAATCAGATCGTGCAATCCAGGCTCCATTTCCTGATCACATTCCAGTTTCTTAAAATATGTTAACATTGTATTGAAATATGATTGTAAACCCTCACATATATTCAGTGAAGTGAATAGCCTTGGATGATGTGCAGGTATGTAACAAATCCTCCTACTTTTATATCTGCTGTCTTTCCCTTTCTACACTCTTTGGAATGTGTAGACCTTGTTAGAATTTATCTCATGTTATCTCATGTTATCTCATGTGTCTGAGAGCTTGTCAGAAGTGACTCTGATAACAGAGAGATGGAGCAGCAGAAAGACACTGCACTTAGTGCTTTGGAGCGAGATAAGTAGACACTACAGATATGTACATAGGTCAAATTTCATGAATGGGGTTTACAACCACTTTAACATCATAGGCAAGGTATGACAGGAGATCTAAATAGGTGGTTGGTGGGTACAAGGGCTAAGTCCTGTGTACAGAAATCCTATCTGAATTGGCATGTTGTAGGAGGAAGACCGCTTGTGCGCAAGGGAGCTTCAAATTTAAATCAACATTATTCATCGAGCATACCTCACTCTACACAGATTGGCAACATTTCCAGGTGCATCTAGTTGTGCCAAATGCCATCTGCCACAAGCCTTCCCGTTTCATTTTTTTTAGACCTGCCCTTTTATGATACAACTGTGATGATTGTGTCACTATCTTGTAGTAGACTGCTTGTCCTCCTGTTTATAACTGTATGTACTACTTGCACTGTCACTTGTCTTTTTATTTCATTGGCCACAAAGTGTGAACCATTTATGGTCCGCTTTATTCTCTGACAGCGTATCCATCATGTCCTGGAAAAGAGCCAGTTAGCAGGCACTTTAGGCTTTTATTCGACTTCCGGCGACTGCTCCCTTTTCTGTTATATCTGTGTGTTCTACACATAGCAGCTCTTATCATATCTCTGCACAGGGCAGGGTGAGATAACAGCAAATAACTGCTTCAAGCTGTCTCTGCTCTGAGGACATGGCCCTACAATGAATCAAATTTGAATGTAGAAGAAAACTCAAGTCCTGTATGGACTGTGCTAAGGGTCAGCTCAATAGAAAGGATCAACTAAGTCTGAACTTTAACATTAATAATGATTCAGTAATATTTAAAAAATACTATATTGTGTATGGCTTTCTTAATGTAGTCTCTGGTGACCTAGCGTCTTATCTGGTGCTTGTGGCTGCACACATTGCTTGCTTGAAACATATATTTTGGATAATATATGCTGGGACATTCTTTATATTATTAAGGGAGAAGTATGGTCAAAGCTCTTTTGGCCCTACTACTGGGGATCAGAGGAGTGCACTTCGTTCTGCACTCCTGTGACTGTTTTCAGGATTTAGCCTGCTGTAGCCTGACATCACTGAGCTGGTCCAGACTCTGGAAAGATTCTGACTTTAAGGCCAGGATCCACCCAGATGCCTGGACCAGCATTTGGCTCAGCCTCTCAGCAAGCCTCCGAGAGCCTGAGCCAGCCGCTTCCACCCCCTCCACAGATGAGCGCTCCAGTGATCGTTGGAGGAGGAGAGAAGAGAGCCTGTGACTGAAGCCAGCCATAGATGGACCAAAGTTAGGCCGGTTCAGCAGGAACTGGCCAAGATTCGAACCACATATAGGCAGGCTGGTTTTACTGAAGACGATCCATTTGTTTAGTTCAGTATAAGCAGCCTGTCAGATTTTTTGCATGTGATTACTGCCGGTGGCCATAGCTGTTAGCAGAAGTCATTGTGTTCTGCCAGCTGGGAAGACTTCTGTCAGCAGAACACATGAGTACTCCGAGAGGGACTCCCCCCATCAACACTGACACTGTGGGTTGGGGGAATCGAGCGGTTTTCTTTCCTTCCACCTGTGATTGCAGGAAAGTATATCACATCTATGGCTCTCTGCTCAGTGAATACCAAGAATTGCGTGATCGGCGCTTGATTCTCGGTCTTCAATCACCTGGTTCTTGGTCTTAGAAGCAGGGCTTCATTCAACTAGGTGAGTAGAGATATTTTTTTGTTATTCCCAAACATATCTTTCATGGTATATCTATGGCCAATTTATTTAAAATTTTGGACAGAGTATGGAAGGTTAATCACTGCCTGCCCACCATATAGCAGAATGACGGCTGGAAAGTGGTTTCATTATCCTGACTGGACGTCCTATGACACCCAGCAGGATAAGCCGCTCACGTGTGCCCGGAGAGCGCGGCAATTGGTTGTGTGTCAGTCTGACACACCGCATCTCTGATATTGGTAAATGACGTAGGCTCTTTACCATGTCCAATCACAGCTGGTCACCTCATAACCAGGAAGCGTCACTGATAATTGCCGCATTGATCATCACTGGAGACCCACCAGGGATTGCCAACCCGTGCCTATCAGTGCTGAATATTAGTGCCCGTCGGTGCAGCCTCATCAGTGCAACTCAGTGAAGGAGTAAACTTACTACTTTACAAAATTTTATAACGGAAACTAAAAAAACTTGTTCTTTTTTTTTTATTTTGTTTAGCAAAAAATAAAAAAACTCTCTTGTGATCAAATGTCACCGAAAAAAATTTATACAAATTTTGCGTGGGTTGTGTTGTATGACCACGCAATTGTCATTTAAAATGCAACAGCGCTGAAAGCTGGCCTGGGCAGGAAGGGGGTATAAGTACTCTGTATTGAAGTGGTTAAAACTCTTTTGTGTATAAACGCATCAAGAAGTGAGAGGTAATTTCTCCAAATTGAAAAAAAAATCCCATCTGAAGATTTCACCTCTATTCCTGTTCTGTTGACAACTCAACATTTTGCATTCCTCATCATTTTCTGCCCAGTGAGAGTAAATCTAGCCAACAGGGATGCAGGAAGGTTACAGAGGTCTTAACTTCCCACCAGTTTATACAAACCCTGGTGACTATACATACTTTCATTTACAGTCATGCACCAAATTCTGAATGCATTATTGGAAATTGGATGTATCCAAAAAAAAAAAGGGGCATTCAGAATTTTAATTAGAAAAACTGTAGCTCTATGCTTTCTACAATGTACTATGAATCCTTCTGCTATACATACATACATACATACATAATGATTTTTTTTTTTTAAAGTAGTTTAAATGAGAAAGACTCTTGTCTGATCCTCTGATAATAACAGGAACATTTCTGCAGATAAACTGTAAATATGTCTGTAAAATTTAGTGAATGGCGCTCAATTTTTTTAACAGCTTGTCCATTCAGTTATTTGTCCTCCTAAGATTTGCTCCCTCTTTCCTCCAGATTTCAGACACAGTGTACCGGATGGTGCATGAGCAGACCCGCATCTTCTTTGAGGGCCTTGAAAAGCGCTGCAGTGACAAGAGAGCAGAGATGGAGAGTCAGATCCGAACAGACATGGACCAGATCATTGCTTGCAAGGAGCACGTGTCCAACAAGATCCGAGGTAATGAAAAACCAGGCCTTGCATAGTTTTCTCCTCGATACCCTTCTGCTGAGCCCTCCATGGGCAGATCCTATGGGAGAGTAGGTTAGGGGCCGATGACCTCAGTGACTCCTGGCAGTGGCAGTTGAGTCAGTAGTAATACTGATTTAACATATGGTATGCCTAAATTATGGACCGGTGAACTATTGGCATAGTTGGCACAATATTGGGAGCCAGTAATGTGGATAGAAGATGTCAGAAATGAGCAGGGAGTTACCTTTAATTGTATGCAGTAGCTGACCAGCATTTTTTACATTTTTCAACTGATATTATTTTGAGCATGAAAATACAGAGATTGTATGACCCTTCTACCACGCCAGGCAGCAAGTGCTGAACATTGTGGTTTAATATTCAGTAAAAAAAAAAAAAAAATCAAAGTATCTTAATATTTTGATTATATATTATTAAATATTTGTTGGTGAGGGGGCCTTATTTCTACCTGGAATGTGACATGATGGGTTCACTTTAAAATAGTCATGTTTCCATGTCCTCTTTTCAAGCACATTCAGTAAGGCCATGCAGAGAGCATTTATCTTGAGTCACCAGCGATTGCGATCAATAAAATAAATCATTCTGATTGGTTGAGATTGGTACCATACTGATGGAATATGCTTTTTTTTTTTTTTGTTTTGGGGCTGATATTCATTGTCATATGCTTCATTTCTCAGCTGCCGTGCTGCCAAAAGCAGAGTTGTGTGTGAGGAACCACGTCCAGACTCACATCCCATCTATCCTGGAAGCCCTGATGGTTCCAACCAGTCAAGGCTTCTCCGAGGTTCGGGAATTGATCTTCACCGAGGCCACCGACATGAACAAGAACATTGTGAATGAGGGAGGGCAGGACAAGCTGGGAGAGGTCAGTGTGAAAAGAATTGATGCTCATGTTTTGCATACAAAAAAAGTTAGCCATTTTGTAAGTTGGTGTGAGTTTATAAACAATTGCACGTTTTTTTTGTTTTTTCCATCGCATAGGGGACAAAAAGTCTGATGGTTTTTGTTGAGTTTCTCTTTAGTGTCTCACATGTTCTAAAGTGAATCTAATGCAGTGCAGATGGGGAAGGAGATGGGCTGGCAGGGCAGCCGTTACCGGGGATGTTTGGAAGCGATTGTGTAGCTGCCCAGCTGCTGAAGGATCGCTTCCATCTTAAAGTGGTTGTAAAGGCAGAAGTTTTATTTTTTTTATCTTAATCCATTCTATGCATTGAGATAAAAAGCCGTCTATGTGAAGCAGCGCCCCTTGGCCCCCTCTAATATTTACCTGAGGTTCCTCTCTTTCCATCAATGTCCACGAGTGTCTCAGCCGTCTGGGATTCTCCCTCCTTATTAGCTGAGACTCAGCAAAGGCGCCATTGACCCCTGCTGCTGTCGATTAAAGTCAGCTATCCAATCAGGTGAGAGGAGGTGGGGCTTTGTGTCTGAATGGACACAGGGAGGTGTGACTCAGGTCGGCTGCCCCCCATAACAAGCTGCTTGCTGTGGGGGCACTCAACAGGAGGGAGGGGCCAGGATCACAGAAGAGGAACCTGAGAAGAGGAGGATCCGGGCTGCTCTGTGCAAAACCAATGCACAGGGCAGGTAAGTATAACATGTGTGTTATCTTTTTATAGGAAAAAAAAACAAGACATTACAATCACTATAAGAAAAAAAAAAATTCTCAGTTTAAAAAAAATTGATGCGTTTTCTATTTAGTATTGTGAATAAAATATAGTTTTATGAGATTTGCTTATAATTTCATTCTATTTGGATTTTACACAGCATCTCAACTTTTTTTGCATTTGGGTCCTACAATCACCACATAGGTGCCCACACTGTATATTTAGTTTGTTTTTAGTGCCAGGCAGGGAGCAATTTTGTAAAACTTTGCAACACTTTTCTTGCAGTATGGTACTTTAAAAGGCCTTGTACCTAATTCATTAAAGCCTTGCTGCATAAGAGTTTTGACACATGCAACAGATTCGGGTTGTTTCCTTTCGCACCACTTAATTACCAACAGCAAATTAGGAACCTAGCAGCAATTAAGACCAGTTCTGAGTTGGCATACAGAAAGAGACAACAGTGTGCACCATGTATGCGCTGGGAAGCTGTCATGAACGTGATGGTTTCATGTCAAGGCTCATGAGTTGTTGGGATGCCAGTATCCTAGCAACCAGTGATGCATCCCTGGCTCCTTTAGCTGTCAGCAGGAAAATTACGCTGCTGGCAGCTGAGTGTAAACAAAGGGGTCAGGGATGCTAGCTGATGTCATTGTCCAAATATGGCAATGCCAGGAATATCCTGGTTGACAGCTGAATGGAACCAAGACACTATTAACTGTGCAGCTGACCACATCCTAGCAAACACTGGGCTGCTAGGATGTGGTCAACTGCACAGCTGGCAATGTTATGGCAAACAATGACACTGTGCAGCCGACTGTGGACGGTGTGTAGCTCAAAGGCTGCACTGAGGATGGGAGTTTCCAGTATGCAGTATGGATAGTTCAGCCTCAGTGCCATCTTGCTTCCATGTGATAAATTCATGTCACCGTTTCTGATAGGTATGTGAATTTTGTCACAGGCACAACATAATTCTAAAGAACTGACACTCTGAATTCCAAGGAAATTCTTTTTAACCCTATCGGTGTCCCTGGCTAGTTTAGCCAGAAAAAGATGTTTTGCAATGTGATCTGCATTGCAATAAATTCAGTGGAGCACAAGGGAGAAATGCAGGGTCTTTTTGACATGTCTCATTAAAGAGAACCTGTCCCTTAAAAACATCACATAGGGGACTTTGTCCCCTATGTAATGAAAACAAACAAAAAAAAGTTAAGTAAAAAATTACACCCAAGTTACACCCAATCACATAAACCCCCCCCCCCCCAAATATTTTTTGAGGCCGCCCCCACATATAAACATAAACGCATGCATCAGGGTCGCCTACATGTGAAAATGTCGATTGCGATACACTTTACATATCGTAGCACACACCGGAGTGAGCACAAAAATTATAACACAAGACCTCCTCTGTAACATGTAACTGATACCTATAGGGGGCGTTTGAAGCGTGGCCTATAGAAAATATAGGGTGCTGAAGTTTGTCACTATTTCACAGGTGCACGCAAATTTAAGGTTGGACACGTTGGGTATCTATTTACCCATGTTTACCAGTGCAACCTCGTCTTTTATATTTTACCATTTGGTGGTTTATTGCATTTGTTTGCCCTAAAATTCATTTAGTGTTTCTTACTTAAATTTTTCCTTCCCTAGACCTTTGCGGTAATAATGTGTGACATAAATTGTAACTACCACCATTTTATTCTCTAGGGTGTCTGCTTTCAGAAAATATATCATGTTTTGGGAGTTTTATGTAAGCTTCAGGCCGAAAAAAGATTTTTTTAAATATGTGCAAAAATCTCAAAAACGGCTCTGGCAACGAAAAGGTTAAGCGTTAAATTTTTTAAAACGAATAAGGTCTGATATATGATCCAGTATAACATTCTAGAAATACAATTCTTTATATTCCAGCACATGGAGAAGATCTCGCAACTGGCCTATCACCCAGTAAAAATGCAGCAGTGCTATGAGAAGATGGATCATCTGAATCTGGAAGGACTGCAGCAGAGATTTGACGTGGGAAGTCCGTCTGTATTCAAGCAGAGGGCACAGATCCTCATGAGGGAGGTGAGGAATGGAAAAAACTGTTTTTATTAACCGTTCAGCTACATAATGGAAGCCCCAAGCTCTTCAAATTGCTTGTTGTTGGTTCAGAAGTATAATGGGACAATAGCTCCTCCTAGTGGCTCTTTTGTGCCTAACAAGACGAGAAGAGATTTTAGCCCTAGTTAAGTGGTTGTAAATAAACCCTTTACTACCACTTTAACCTACAGGTAAGCCTATAATAAGGCTTACCTGTAGGTATTGGAAATATTTCCTAAACCTGCACGGTTTACAAGATATTTACCATATACACTTGCGCCAACGTCGTTGGCACATGGGCACTGAAGAAAAGGGGACGATCGTGCCATTTCTAAAGGGCCCGTGCCATGACTGGCGGCTCCCATGCGGGAGTTACACCAAGCAAAGCAGGCCAGTCACTGAGCCAGTGTCCACAGCCCTGGAAGGAAGAGGGGTGAATATGGATGCGGGGACATCGCAGGCTTCCTTTGCAGGTAAGTGCAACATAATGGGCTGATATGCGAAGCATACTCTCATGTACACTGTTGGATCAAGATCAGGCTCAGGTAAGCATATATATCTGTAAACCACACCCCTTCCTCTCGATGTACCACCTTTTGCTCTTAGAGCTCCACCTCAACTGCAGTGGACTCCTGCAGTTGGATTTCCAGGTGCTAGAAGATAGTTGAAGCTGCTCGAAGCAATGAAAGGCTGACAGCAACTGCAGTCATCCTCGATGTTTACATGTAATCACTTTATGAAATGATTATCTATGGTGAGGGACAGATGAATGTCCTTGGACATAAGCGGTTTGTGTCCTGGAATGATCATCTGTCCCCAACCCCAGGTAATTGCTCCATGTGAGATTACGTTGGAATACCAGTGGATAACTGCTGCCAGCCTGTCACCGGTTTGTATGGGCTGAGCCGTATGTTTTTGTGCGGAAGCTGGGAGAAGGTTCTTTTTTTGTGCAGGGTGGGGGGGAGTTCAGTGCTTTTTATAATTGTCCATATGTTGATTGCCTGCCCTTTGGATGTGAAACTAAATACGCAGTGCCTTGTATTCTCAACTAAGGAGCAAATAATTTGTCTCTTTGCAGCTGACAGACAATGCAGTGTACACATTTGAACAGCTCATCCACCAGGAACTGAACAAGTCAGAAGGTGGAGAGAACCTGTGCAGAGACATCCAGCGTATATTGGAGCGTGTTCTCAAGGTGAGACAAGATCTGAAGCTTGGGCCACATGTAGGAAAGACACTGGGAGAACAATGAGTTGTTAATGCAGTTTGTCAGTAGAGATTGAATGCTCCCTGGAAAGAAAGCCTGTCCCATCAATCTTCAATCTCTTAAATAAAGCTGGTTTAGGAATCTGAAAGTTTCTGGATTTTCCTGAGGTGTGCTGTGCTCCTGTCTACGGTGTCCGGTAGCAGTGGCGTCACTAGGTTTGGTGTCACCCGGTGCGAAAAAAAAAATGGTGTCACCCCCACCCCCCTCCACTAACTATAGATCCCCCTCCCTCAGTACAGATCCCCCCACAAAGTACAGACCACCCTCCATCAATATAGACCCTCCCCCCTCAGTACAGACACCTCTTCCGTGCAGACCCCTTCATCTGTACAGACACCTCCACCTCAGTACAGATTCCCCCTCTATCAGTGCAGACACCCCACCTCAGTATAGACACCCCCCTTATAGACCTCAGTCAGAACAGCAGATACACACACAGCGGTGTGTGTCCTTCGAGCTCGGCTCCTCCTCCTCTGTGAATGTAAACTTTTTGACCTGTGCTGCTTTTCTTTTCATACAAGTGAACGCAAAAGCAACTGACAAGCGCTCTTGGAACCTGAGAGCTTTGACCACAGAAGTGCTCAGAGCTGAGGCCTTCTGGGTTCACTTACTGCAGAGGAGAGGGGGAAGCAAAAATGATCTGATCTTCCATCACTCGCCATCCTGCCAAAGCTTATGGATCTCCAGGGGCACTGGTGAGCCTAGGACACATTGGGTGGGGGATAATTTCCTATCATTTGAGCCCAGTCTTGCCACAAAGAGTTAATCCATCTCTGAGCAATCCTCTTTTATTCAGTGAGATAAATCTTGACAAACAGAGAAAAACTTTGTCAAATCCTCCCCCTTACTGTGAGTGACAGGTGATTTACATGACTTGTGTACTAGCCTAAGAGACATGCATTATTTTTTAATTCCCTCCCACTCCTTTCTTCTGCTGCTCTGCAAGGATTGGCTGTTCCACACCTCAGCATGATTTGGCATGCTGAAGTAATGTGGGGACTTTTCTGGGTTTTGACTGGATGTTAGAGATCATAGCAGAAGTTCAGTGTAAGAAATGCACAGGAGAAAATGCATGTTGATAAGGGGAGTATAGAGGTGGGCGGGGAGTCTACTGACATCACAACTCCACTCGCTGAGCCCTGGAAAACAAACCCACCCAAAAAATCTGAAGTTTTTCGGGTCTTGTAGCAGACCGACGGGAGACATTTGACAGATGAGTATACATGCAGGAGGCATGTATAAACTAGATAACCAATATTACAGTAGCTTAGAAAGGATGAGAGTGGGTTTACATCCACTTTAAAGCTAACAGCCTGCTGAGAAAATGTAAGCAAACTCCTGGCTACTTTTGCAGCTGAGAGCTTGTTTACATTTCAATACTGCCCCAAAGAATGAGATATGCCAGTGGCAATTAAATGGTAATGCATAACCTGTCACCACTAAAGAACTATGACAAAAGCTCTTTTCGCCATACTTTTCTTGTGGGTCACAGGAGTGCACTAAGTTCTGCACTCCTGTGAGGCGGTCCAGGCTCTGGAGGGATCCTAACTTTAATGTCGGGATCCACCCAGATCATTGAGCCCAGCCGCTGGCTCAGCTACTTGGTAAGCTGCCGAGAGCTTGGGCCATCCACTCCCACCCCCTGCACAGCCCAGTGTTCTGGTGAGTGCTTTAGGGACAGAGCAGAGAGCTGGTGACTGACAGGCTGCTTTCACACTGAGGCGCTTTGCAGGTGCTAAAAATACCACCTGAAAAGCACCCTGAAACAGCCGCTGCTGTGTCCTGCACTTGCAGGTCGGTCAAAAAAGTCCCGCAAGCCGCATCTTTTGGAGCGGTGTATTTACCACTCCTAAAGCGCCCCTTCCCATTGAAAACAATGGGACGGTGCAGCACTGAAAAGCGCCGCTTTGCTGCCGGTTTTAACCCTTTTTTGGCCACTAGCGGGGTATAAAACTGCCGCTAAAACGATGGTAAAGCGCCGCTAAATATAGCACCGCTTTACCGCCAGCACCCGCAACGCCCCAGTGTGAAAGTAGCCTTGCTAGCCCTCTGAAGCCCAAAAACGGAGCAATCAGTGGTGCTTGATCGCTTAGTTCTCTGTCTTAGGGCCAGCAGGGGACTAATGCTACATCCACCTAGATGAGTATGACAGGGTTTTTTTTATATATTCCCAATAAGGTGTAGGGCTTGTTTTAATAAAAATGATTATGCTAGCTGATGTATTTGTGAACCCCCGATATCTGATATTTCTTGCAGAAATATGACTATGACAGCAGCAGCGTCCGCAAGAAGTTTTTTCAAGAAGCATTACTGCAGATCATTATTCCTTTCCTCCTGAAGAAGCTGGCACCTACCTGCAAATCGGTAAGTGTACAAGTTGGGGAACAAGTACGTATGTCTTTTCAAAATGAAAAAAAAACAGGCAGTAAATCTCTTCCCATATTTTATTACTTTAAAAATGCAGACAGCACAGAAAAATGACAGCAATTCAATGAGCTCCTCTACTTGCTGTAGTGAGCTGATAATACTACTTCTGCTGCTCTAAAATTCTAAGCTATGTTGTCAGGCCCGCCTAGTTCTCTTTTGCTGCTCTAAAATGCTAAGCTATGTTGTCAGGCCTGCCCAGTTCTCTTCTGCTGCTCTAAAATTCTAAACAGTGTTGTCAGGACTATAAAACGTCTTTCTCCTCATCCGAAACCGTAAGGCAGGGGTTCCCAACCTTTTTAAGAGCGAGGGCCACTTAAGCAACTTGGTAACCAGTCGCGGGCCACAATGAGTGGAGCGGGCGGATGACAGGTCACGGCTACACTATAGGCCAGTGATGGCGAACCTTGGCACCCCAGATGTTTTGGAACTACATTTCCCATGATGCTTTGGCACTCTGCAGCATAGTGGAGCATCATGGGAAATGTAGTTCCAAAACATCTGGGGTGCCAAGGTTCGCCATCACTGCTATAGGCCCTCCGATCCACCCAGATGGCAGGGTGTGAACTCCCTTCTATTTTTTTTTATCAGATTTTTAGGACCGAATTGGAGGCAGGCGGGAGTAAACGGACAACGGTCTGTTTACATCTACCGCTCTCTAGAGGTGAACTGAGGGTCCGATTGGGTAGGGCCGATCGTGTGAAAAGGGCCTAAACTGCTTTCACACTGATGATTACCCACACCGCGGGTGCAAGGTAGTGCTGTGGGTTAACTGAACTTTGCCATAGACTCTGCCTGTGGCAAAAGCCGACGCTGTACAAGAAGCATCGGCTTATGGGCTCTGCTCTGCAGCCGTTTTCTTTCTCTACCACCAGTTTCATTCACAACACCAATGCTGTGGTATGACGGGTCGGCAACCTGCGATCTGTGCTTGCTAACCTGCCATTCCAGAGCAGGAGGTCGCGGGCCACGTCAAAGGGCTCCGCGGGCCACCCTTGCCGTAAGGTGTTCTGTAGTCCTATAGGGAAGAACTCTGGCAGGTAAACAATACTTTGGCATTTTAGTGCAGTACTGTCAGCTCACTGTATTTATGGCAGAATAAACAAATTTTCTGTACTTACAGCATTTTAAAGGGATAACATGAAAAATGTTTTGCAGAGAAGTACTGCTGCAGGTTTGTGTTTTTTTTTTTTTTTGTCCAGAAGTTCACTTTAAATCATCTTTGTAAGATGATATTGATGGTGAAAGAACATTGGTGGATGAGGTCCATAAAGGGTCTAGGGAGGTAGGACAGTTCTGGGCACTTATAATAGCAAGCTCCTAGATTATTCTGGGGAGAATTCAACTGGTAACAAGAATTGCTGTTTCTAATGACTAATGTATGTGATTGGAAATCGATGGATCACACTGTATGGTTTTTAGTCCTCTTTTCTTACTTGGGGTCTTGGCATTGTTACCTACAGGAGTTGCCTCGATACCAGGAACTTATATTTGAGGAGCTGTCGAGGTTTGTCCTGGTGGAGAACACATATGAAGAGGTTGTGCTGCAGACTGTGATGAGGGACATTGTGCAAGGTAAGAAGAAAGTGCTGTGGCTGTTGGGTGAACAAACCTTCATTCATTATTATTTTTGCCATGGAGTGACATCATCTGCAGTGGCTCTGTACAAAGGTACAGCTTTAACAAGAGGGCAGAACAAGTAAGACCATATATAAAATGTCACCCTGGGGAATTAATCAAAACTGGAGCAGACAGAGGCTGATTGGTTGCTATACACAGCTGCTTCAGATTCTCTTTCATTTCCAAAGCTTAGCTGAACAAGCTGATTGGCTACTATGAACAACTGCTCCAGTTTTGATTAATTCCCCTCATTGTATATAAAGCTGTGTAGCAATAGAAAGAAACAGTAGAAAAGGGGGCCGTATATACTTAACCTCCGGAAGATTTACCCCCCTTTCATGACCAGGCCATTTTTTGCGATACAGCACTGAGTAACTTTAATTGAGAATTTCATGGGACGATGTACCCAAATAAATATACTTTCCCCACAAATAGAGCTTTCTTTTGGTGGTATTTGATCACCTTTTTTATTTTTGAGCTATATAAAAAAAAAAAAAAAAAAAAAAAAATCTAAATTTCTTGATCATTTTAGACCACTATGTATTCTGCTACATATTTTTGGTAAAACAAAATCCTCATAGTCGTATGTTGATTTTTCACAAATGTTATTGTCTAACTATGAGATTTTTATTAATTTACTAGTAATGGCGGGGGTCAGGGACAGCGACATTGCGGTAGACAAATCAGATACTAACTGGCAATTTTTGGTGACCAGTGACACTAATAAATACAGTGCTAAAAAAAAATGCACTGTCACTATCCTAAGGATACTAGCTGGGAAGGGGTTAACATCAGGAGCTCTCAAAGGGGTAACTGTGTGCCTAACCTGTGCTTACTTACTGTGGGGGGGTGCTTTGACTAGGAAAAGGCAAAGAACAGTGTTCCTGCTTTGCAGAAACACAGGAGATGAATACTTTACCTTCTGACAGAACAACCATCTGCCTTGTTTACAGATTGTTTAGATTGTTGTTCTGCCTGTGTAATCGGCGGGTTCCAGCGGACATAGAGTCTGCAGTACCCGCTGCTGGGTGTGATTACAGAAGGAGCAGGCCACTGCCTGTGTCCTATCATATACAGTCCCCCATCGGATAGTGTCCGCTGTGTACTGCACACACATATTTCGAAAATACCCAAAGATGAGTCCAGGTTCTAGCCCCACCATCCAAGTGGACATAGAGTTGGAATAAAAAGAGCCGAGCGCAGCGAGGCCATGCCCGAAACGTGGCGAGCGCCCCTCTAATTTTCCCAGCCCTATGTCCGCTTGGATGGTGGGGCTACCACCTCGACTCACGGCGCAGGTGCCGTTAATCTTCAGAGATTTTCCGAAGCTTCTTCTGCTCCGTACTGCGCATGTGCAGTATGGGCCGGACACTATATGCCAGAACACCGGCATGTGCCTCCCAGACCCGGAAGTGTCAAATCATGTACTAGGTACATGATCTGGGACAGAGCAGCCACCATGCAGTAAATGTACGGTGGTGGGCCGTAAGTGAATAACTATACAATCTAATGGAAATGTATATGCAGCAGAGATAAAAGAAGCAATGTCAGATCAGTGACTGAAATAGCAACTTGGAGCACCTCATACTATGTGAGTTTGTCTGCAGAGGGGAATGAAGCCTTGTTGACACAGACAGCCGAACAGTGGTAAAAGTTAGAAGAAGGTAGTTTGAATTTCAAGCTGCAAGTTAATATGGCCAGTAGCCATTTTGGTTACATACAACCATTGCTGAGAATTCATACCACAGGCAATGTATGGCAGACAGTACATCCTCCCAAATGCGACCCACTCGAGTAAATGGGACTTCTTGGCTGATGGTATTTCAACTTAAAATCTCCCTTTTAGCAGTTAAAATGGCCACTGCTCCATCACCCTCATAAAATCACTCCATGGGTGGCTTTTCAGAGGTGCAGCGAGTGCCGCTCATGTAAACTAGCGCTTAGTGTTTGAAAGTGTCAAGAGTTGGAGAAAGCTAAATGGCATATGGTTGAAATCCCACAATAGTGGGGAAGTGACTAGAGTTTAGGTCATATGCTTTAGTAAAGGTATCTGGGATTCAGATGTATGGAGTGGCCTTGCATAGATCTTTTGGGTAATCAGTAGCCTGTGGAGGAACTGACAGAGCAGCAGGATTGCGAAAAGAGGTGAATGAAGCAAACGGCAGAGTTAAAGTGCATCTAAACCCAAAAGTAAAGATGTATTCGTTTTCTTCAGGGTTTTTTTTTTTTGACCCATTTTGCTTTCATCCCACCAGTACCGTGCTCTCTTCCCTAAGGTGGCAACAGACTTACTTTATTGTGTCTATGGAAGGACTAATTAATTCTACAATTTTTAGAACACATTGGGGGGTGTTTTACGGCCCTTGGAGAGAGCTAGGAACAATGCTAACTGATGAGTACAGCACAAGTAGTTCATCATCCCCAAATCTTATTGGAAACTCAACGGGTATTATGGCACTGCTCAAACAGTTAACAAAATATTTTCAGTAGTACCAAAAGATAGCAAATGAGACAATCCCTCTTAGCGTACCTTTAAGGCTTCATGCACACTGCACACTTTGGCCTTTCCTCCTGGCAATGGTGTATTGGCAATGCTGGATGCTTGTAAACACATGTGATGCTTTTAGGCGTGTCAGTTCATTTCATTGAAAGGATAATTTATTCTGTACATCCAAGCGGTAAACACGCCTTTATACGCATCAAACATGCTTCTTTTTTTTTTTTCTTTTACCAAAAGGCTGTTGCACATGGATGTATTGGCCGTGTTTATTTATTTTTTCTGCTTCAAAGCACCCCTGCCTCTAAATGCCTATATGTGCATGGACTGATAGGCTAACATTTAGGGGCATTAAAAGGCTGGAAAAAAAAACCCCCAAAAAAGCGTCGGCATAGAGCAGCGTTAAAAAGAAAAATGTCCAGTGTGTTTAAGGCCTCTAGTAGTTGCATTGCAATATAAGGGTGTGCACTGGCAGTTTGGTTGTATTGGGCATGGCAAATGTTTGTAAAATTAGGGTGATATAAGGTGGGTAATCGGTGAAAGTCAGGTCAGCTTATCCATCAACTTCAGACTAACTCCTCAAAGTTTGAGTATAAATGGTAACTATAATATATAATAATTCCATCCTTTCTTTGTACCTTTCCAGCTGTAAAAGATGCCGCCACGCAGCGAAAACATAACTTGTTCCGGGACAGTATGGTATTGCACAACAGTGATCCTAACCTTCATCTCCTGGAAGATGAGCCCCCCATTAATTGGACTGAAAAGTACTCCAACAATACGGATTCCTCTGGAGGTCGACATGGTAGACAACGCCAAGTGGTATCCCTTATTCAGGATGATGACGCCCCTGAATACCTGGAATCCTGCCAGGAGGCCCCAGCAAATGACAATATCCCTGAAGAGCCAGAGTCCAGTGATGTTGGCACAATCCGAAGCATGCTTGTCAAAGAGTTTGATGTTGAGGTTCCAGACAAAACACAGATCCCACAACATGAGGACATAGCACAAGCCCCCCAACATGCACTACCTGAGGAACAGGTGACACAGGTCACTCAGTCCCACACAGAGCAGATGAGGCCCAATGATCCTCAGGCCCAGGAAGAAGAGAACACATCATTTGGTGGACATCCTGAAGAAAATGGGGATCGCAGTCATGTAGAGCAGACAGTGGCACCTTCCACCACAGATGTGTCTCCAGAAAAAGCATTGGTACACAATTACCAGAGGGTTGCAGATCATACAGAACAAGAAGGCCATGGTCATCGGGAAGAGGAATCACCCCATCATTTGCTGACACAGGAACATTTGAGCACAGATGATCAAAAGTTAATTGAGGAGCAGCCTCATGAAGTACCCGAGAACAAGGCAGTCAACCACGAATCAGTCATGGAATATGTGAGCCATGAACACCATCCAGCAGAGGAGCTGGAACACCATCCAGCAGAGGAGCTGGAACACCATCCAGCAGAGGAGCTGGAACACCACCCGTCACAGGAAAAAACTGTCCAACCCAATATATTGCCTTGTCAGTTGCCACAAGTGATTATTACTTCACTTGCCTCTCCTTCAGAAGAGGACACCCAGTCTGATGTGCTTCACAATTCCACGTCACATGCAGTACATTCCACCCCAGATGATAGTGGCTTCCAATCGCCCATGAGTGAAGAGGAGGAAGAGGGTGAAGGGTACAGGGAAACTGCACCAGCTCCACAAAAGAAAGAAGAGGTCATTACTCAGTTCTGAGGCCCTGCACAATGGGACTAAGCTTTTACTATGAACTTATGGAGGGTAGAAGCAGCGCCAGAATCTCCCTCCTTTTTGGCACAAAACGTCTTATTTAAATGCTTTTTCGCTCTGCAACACACCCCACCCTGCCCTTTAGCTATGCCAACGCTGGAGTTTTTGCTATTCCCCATGACATAAATACACAGTGTTTCAATATTCCACAATCACCATTGCCCCCCATCTGCGTCGTGTAATATTGTCCCATAACCCCCACTGTAATTCACTAGTGCTGAGCTTGTGCAAGTTTTATCTTCCGAGCTTTAATGTGCAATGTTACGATTCCCGTCACAAAGCTTCCAGTACTGCCACTATCACAGAAGATTGTTTCTCTTTCTAGGATACACACCCATCTGCACACTGCTTTGTATAAACACTCAGTACACAGCAAAGAGGCACAAACACTAACCCAAAGAAAACCACATTGAGGTGCCCCTTCATGGAGGGCTTCACTGAGCAGACCCTACAGCCTCCCTTGCATGCATGTGATGGATTGTGTGTATGGGTGTCATGGGTTCATTCTCGTACATAATTTCACAAATTTTGGGGGATACTTTTTTTTAAATTTTTTTATGTAAAACACAACTTTAACTCCTGTTCCCGCAACTGAATAATCCACATTATGCAAAGGTCCAGGCGTTCAAATCTTGCAATCTAAAACGAGGACCTACTCCAAAAGATGTTCTATATCTGAGTGTTAGGTTGTCCTCTATACACATGTGAATAAGGATTTAGCTTCATGGTAGAATTTATCACTCCATAGCATGATTTCACATCCCCCATTACAAAGCATTGTTCTTTTACACTATGAGATCACGGGGAGCCCTAACTTGCTGCAATGCTGGCCTGGGATGCCTTTGGGGCTCCTACATGCTAAACCAGTACTCACTAACATAGTTCTTTAGTAAATATACAGTATTGGAGGGGGGGGGGGGGGGAGAGATTAACAAAGAGAGGCACAAGAATAACGCTTGCACCATATTAAACTGAGGAAACCGCAAAGATCATGCTCCTAATTGACATGATTAAAGCTGTTTGTTTGGAGCTGCACCACACAGAGATCAGGCGAGCTGGAACTGCTTGCTCTGGCTCCCTCCTGCTCAGCTGTTAATAGTGGGGCACTGTCTCTATGCAGGTTCTTCCCATGTAGGGTGTTCATGCATAGGCAGAGAGGCATGTGGCCTATCTGCAGACAGTTCATTCTGTACACCAGTTTCAATCTAATGGGACCGTTTTGTTATTTAGGCACAAAACCAGCACCAGTTTCTATTTCACGCTGAATTAAAAACTGGCATGGGATTGCATAGACAGACCGGAAACAGCTCTGCTGTCTTAACCTGTTGCTACCTGCGTAACACACATGTGCAGTGGCCAGATGCTAGGCTTTAACTCCCATGCAGAGACACCAAGCTATTTAAAAAAAAAAAAAAAAAAAGTTGACGGTAGCCAGCAGATCTTTCCTGCCCCCTTGGGCATTCAGAACCCTTTAAAGGGACACTGGGGTGGCCAGGAAGGGGTTAATGTTTAGCATAATACTTAGACCAGTTGCTTATCAATCTCTCCCACCCCTCTATAGCAATCAAATTATCCTGATAATTTTTTAATTTAGACCCTAACGCAGGTGCAATTCAGACAAGACTGAAGTCTTTGAGGGCAAATATGTACTTTAAAAATGGCAGAGGGAAAAGTTGCTTAGACGTCTAAATGTTAGGCAGGCCATAGATGAATCTATTTTCTTTCCTTCTACCATGGGGGGAAAGTTCAGAGTTGATAGGGGAATCCCTCCTGCAGTGCTTTTGTGTTCTGGTGGGGAGCCTTCCTGGCTAGCAAAACACAATTACTGCTAGCGGCTATAGCCGCTGGCAGTGATCGCATGTTTAAAAAAAAAAAAAAATCAGACAGGCTGGTTGAACCAAAGTCGATCGATGGATCAACTTGGGTACAACCAGCCCACCCATCAATGGATTGAATCTCTTCCAGAACTGGATATTTGATGCACCTATGGCAGGCTTTAGTATAAGGTGTCCATTCCAATAATGGTTCTGTGGACATAAAGGTGTCTCCAGAAAGTATCACAACTTCCTAGGTGGAGACTGAATGTTCTTTTTCTCTAGGGGACAATTGGAAATGTTAACATTCCGTCACATATGGACGGAGGAGAAGCCTGCAGCTGTATCTCTGGCAGTTTTACATTCCGTCAGTGTGAGACTTAACTTGGTGAACCCTGCGCGCACACACACACAAACCCTCTGACACAGCTCTGTGATGTGTTTTTAGATGTACATTCCTTATGTGTGTATGTAAGAGGAACAATCTCTGCATGTGACTGGACAGAATGTGGGAGCGGTTCTTGCCTGACATCTTCACTCCATGCACAACCTTGAGGCAACCTCATTTTCTGAAGCCAAACAAGTGCCTTCTCTCTACCAGTACAAACCCGCATCTCCCCTCCCAAATATATATATTTTATTAAAACTTTTAAATGTTTTAAATAATTAAAAATAAAAAAAGCTTCTAATTAATAAATAAAAACTTTATTGTAAGAAAACTGGAGTTTATCTGAAACATTTCCTTTTTATATTTTACAAATAAACATTTATATTCATATAGCAAAAGTGGCAAGAGGCCTCCTTAAAGGCGAAGTTGATCTTTTGGAACAGGTTAGATGTTCCAGCTCCTGCAGCCTCTCTCTACCTCAGTGTGGCAGTGCAGGGGCCGAAAGCTGCAGAAGCCTGACATTGCACCACTGATCACGGTGCACGGCTTTCCAGCCTCCTGCAGGAAAAAATAATGCACAATTCATTTTTTTGCAAAAATATGTGCATTTAAATTTTCTTGCAAGATGAACTGTCTTTTTTTGTGCATACACCAGATTCCAGCAGCATTGATGACTGGTATATGCCAACAGCTGCAGCCGCTCAGATTGTACATACCAATGAGAGGCTTAGAGGAGCTTTGGCTGTTTGGATGTACGAGCACAACCAGTAGTTAAAGTTCAAAATGCATGGCAGAGCCTGGATGCATCCATCTATATCCAAGCTGGGACATCCATTGGTAACCCCCAATTTTGCAAATGCATACAAACATCCACGGCTTCTCTCAGCCTGTCATTGCTTTGCATAGAGTGGTTGCAGCTGTTCACACAATGAAGTTGTTTATTCTTGCCTTTGGTATCCAGTCGATACACATAATGGCCTGTGTGAAAAAGGCCTATATTTCTTAATATCCTCCAATCAGAAACAGCTCAAAAGGTGCTCGATTACCCAAGCAACAGACTTTGGGGGGAGATTTACTAAAACTGGTGCAGCTGTGCATAGTAACCAATCAGTTTCTAACTTCTGCTTGTTCAATTAAGCTTTACCAATTAAAGTGGAGTTCCCACTGTATATTTTTTTTTGCAATGAAAATCTTTTGTTTCTAAAGCTTATTTATATCACTCGCGTTTCTGTGCTGAATCGGCTTGAGTATATCTTGTATTCCTCTTTCCTGGCAGTTTCCATGGTGCTTGTTGGCATGCAAACCCCACAAGCACTATCTTCCAGGCTCTGGTGCAGCTGATCGACCAGCATGCACCGCCTGTTCTTGCACACGCGCAATACATTTCTGACATTGCCATCAAAACACGCGGCAACGTCAGAAGTTCCCACCCCCGTTGTGATGGCAATGAAGGCCTCGGTGCTGCCCACTGACTACTGGGAAGTTATGACAAGCATCTCTCCGAAGCACTAGTGAGCACGGGCGCCAAGGGAAATGTCAGGCGCCATGGACAGGCAGATTACGAGGGACCCCCCTAGCAACAGACATGAAAAGGTGATTTAAAAAATAAAATAAAAAAAAGTGTAACTCCGCTTTAAGGACTGGAAGTATTTGCCCACTTCCTGACCATGCCATTATTTAGCGATACAGCACTGCATTGCTTTAACAACAAACAACCAAAGTGTCTTATTTTTCCCCCCACAAATAGAGCTTTCTTTTGGTGGTATTTCATCACCTCTGCAGTTTATTTTTTGCACTATAAACAAAGTCTTAATCTGTGTGGGCAAATATGTATTCAACCTATTTTGTAAAAAAAATAATCGCAAAAGGCGTATGATGATTGGTTTGCTAGTAATGGCAGTGATTTTTAGCCAGACTGCAACGTTTCGGCAGACAGATCGGACACCTGATACTTTATTGGGAACCAGTGACATTATTACAGTAATCAGTGCTAAAAATATGCACTGTTATTGTACTGGCAGGGAAGGGGTTAAATGTGTTACCTCACTTTTTGTTCTAACAGTATGGTGGACTGTGTCACTGGGGAAACACACAGATCCGTCTTTCTGCAGAAAGACAGGATCTGTGTGATCTTCCCTGTCAGAACGGAGATATGCCTTGTTTACACAGGCAAATCCCTGTTCTGTCACTGTGGATGGCCGGCAGACATAATCTGCCGGACCCACTGACTGGCTTCCCCACTGGCCAATCTGAGCGCTCACAAAAGCGAGATTCCCCTGCCGAAGTACACCTACGGTGATTCGCGGGATCATTGCCACAGTATAATGATGGCGGCTGGTCGGCGAGCGGTTAATAATAAAACCTGGAAGCCGATTGGTTATTATCCACAGCTGCACCAGATTTTGTGTGCATCAGTTTTAGTAAACAACGCCCTTTCTCTGTCTGCTGATTTTTTATTTTTTTTATGAAGTCCAATTTGAAGGTAAAAAAAAAAAAAACATTCACAGTTTTTAACTTTAATAGAAAAAGAATACAAGATTAAAAAAATTGGCAACAAATCCATTTAGCTTGTACCTAAAACTATGCATTGCAACAAAATCGTCCACCTTCAAATATATCTTGCAGCATAGTAAAAATCTACAATTCCTACTGTGCTTTCCAAACATTTTCACCACATTTTGCGCACAGTTTGGAGCTGTGCACATCTAGCAACTCAAAAGGAAATAAAAAGCAAAGTGAAGTTTGTTCTAATAAAATGGCATTCCCATGGTCACAAATCCTTTAGGCCAGTGAAGTCAGAACTTCTGATCTGCCAACTTGTTCAGGCTAGTGACAGGTTAGGCCTTAAAGGACAACTGGGCAGCATTTTAGTTCTCTCTGTAATTTCCTTGAAAGTAAATATAAGGACAAAGCATGGGAGCTGCTATTGCTGCCTTGTCTTTAGGGCTGTCATGCTGATCCTGGCTTCAATACCTACTGATTACCAGCAGAAGAAGTATGCTGTCAGCAAAGCTTGATGTCCTGCACGTTTGTTCAGGCCGGTGACTCACTAGTAATGCCAGGAGCAGGTCTAGCAAGCAGTGAGTGCTGGCAGCACCCTTACTTCAAACCTCAGATGTTCCCTTTACGAGAAGGCTGCCATTGCCAGCCTCTCCTTTATATCTTATAGTACAGAACCATTTAAAGTAAACCTATCATGAGAAATATGGGGGCTGTCATTGCTGACCTTAGTCTAAAAATGTTGGTCATGCCAACAACCCTCCTCTTTTGAGTAAGGTCTGGTTCACAGCTATGCAGATTGCATTATTCCAGGTGCAGTTTGTGTTTTTCAACACGTTGTTGGTCCATTGAAGTTTATGGAACCAGAAAAGAGTCCCTGGCCCTTTCCATAAAAAGCACAGATGTGAACATGACCCAAAGGAAAGCATGTTAAGTTGGACTGTAGTGTTCCTGCATAACTGTAAAAACTAAAAAATGCATAGGTGTGAACCAGGCCTAAAACCCATGGCACACATGCGTTCCTGGCAGCAAACCAGCCAGTGACCAAAATGCTATGCAAAGAAATGCTCCCCCATTTTGCACCCAGTTGCTCCCTCACTAGCAAATTACATTCAGCAAAGCAGCAACTCTTTACCCATCTAAACAGTGACTTGTACAGATCAATGCAACAGCCTACCCAACCTGGGACAAGCATGCAGATTGGAACTTCAGCATTTTCTAATCAACATGATTGTTTCCAGTTCAAGGACTCAAGTATTTGCCAAAGGATCTTTATACAGCCAATCAGCTAATGCTGCTAAAAGAAGGCCGGCAAAGGCAGACCCCATTATTTCCTCCTGACTAGTTAATTTTACATGGCAACTGTAACCAGGCTATCATTCAAGTATTTGCATATATACTGAACAGGAAATAAATGAGCCCCGAAACAAGCTCTTACTGATTTCTGTAGCAGCAGGTGCTGTGGATCAATTCATCCCTAAATTTCAAAGCCGAAACAATGTTTTCTCAGCAGCTTGGTTCACCCTGCTCTCCCCTTTCCCAGAGATCCAGCACTGGACACGAGTTTGGAAGGCCAAGTGAGATATGGAGGATTTCTGCATTTGCTGTGACCTGAGAAAAACTACTCTACACAGCTTGAAGCAACATAGGTCAGTGAAAGCTTGTTTAAAGCGCACTACTTGAATGCCCATTGCCTAGTCACAGGTTCACTTTAGTTATGCTGGGCAAGTGGAATGCTCCTTTTAATATGTAGCCATCAATAAAGAAAGAAAACAGTCTAGAATGAGCCTCATCTTTTTTTATGCTGCTGATGTTCATTGAAGAATTATAATACAAATTCCTCACTAAGGTGATCTCTGTACCTCTGACATGACCTATACGTCTACAAAGATCACACGGGATAGCATGTAAAAGATGACCTAATAGCTGGACATAACTGAAATTCTGTAGAGCATATTTATGTGTGGGCAGGTTTAGCGGTGGGGGTACAACATAATGTACTAAAAACTTATGTTAAAAGAATAAAAGCCACCTATCTTATGCGTCCCTGGACCCTACTGCTGTGCAACCAAACTGCCGATTAGGCTAATAGGGGTCCTTATAATCAGGATGCATAGGAGTGTAACCACAGGTAGAGCGTTTAGTTCAGAGAGGCAAGGGCAAGTTATTATACCTGAGACATCATGTAAAGACTCATAGAAATTAGTGCAAATAGTATCTGGAAGACAGGACCACTTATCCGTATTCCTCCCAGCAGCAGGATTCTACAGCCTGTACGGCTTTGGGAATTTAGCAAGGAGAGGGAAGGCCAAGTAATATCCAAGGCCAGACCCAATGATAACCGACAAGAAAATGGCAGAATTGTAGGACATGACACACAACATCAGAACATATCCAAGGAAAACCTGGGATGTGTGCAGCAGAGCCAATGAGGAGTGCAGGAACCACCATCTGTGTATAGAAAGAAAAGAACAATGAGAAATTAGACAGCCATTCTATCTTTTACATGAAACAAAAGCACTCTTACCTAGTAGGCAAGGTTGAAAAAAGATGCAAGTCCAACCTATGTGTGTGATTATACGTCAGTATTACATTGTATATCCCTGTCTTCTGGCGGTAGTAAGGGTTTGAATCTCTGTCCTGTTGTAATTGCCATCTGTGTCCCACTGTAGAGCCTTACACACCACAAATCATCAAGTACTGCCCAAAAGCTTTATTGAAGAGTTCTCACATCACAGTGGACAAAGGTGTAAAGTTTTATAGCCATGTGATCCACATGCCTGACGAGGGGTCCTGAGTGGCTTTGAAACGTTGCACTTTGTCCACTGTGATGTGATCACTCTAAATTAAAGCCTTTGTGGCTGGTACTCGAACTGTGGTGTGCTGGTGAATATCTGCGTTGATCTCCAGTACCAGCTGGCTATTGCTGCAGCACCCGCTACCCCTGGGCCTTATCCAGGAAAGTGTAGAATATTGACATTAACCACTGCAGAGCTTTCACCAGAGAGCCTGTGTGGTTACTTGGCAGGAAGCAGACAGAATCTCTCTAAGTGAAAGCACGTTGAGCAGAATGGGGAAAAAAAAATGAACAAAACTGTCACATTTAAAAGAAAACCACTACGAAATATGTAGGCTGCCAAAAATGACACTTTTAAAATGCTGTCTGCGATATTTTGAGTCCCAGACTGGAAACAAGTGTTATTAAAACAAAAACTCATGCTCTGCATACTTGCTCAAGATTAGGGACTCAAAAAGCACTGAGGCCAGTAGGTCAGCACAGCAGACAGGCTCAAGTAACATTTTAAGACCATCAATGGCAGCCCTTGCATTTCTCCAACCAATTTTTCCATCTCTGCTTGCTGTATTTCAGCTCTCCTCCTATCCCTTTACAAGCATATATTGATTATGGTCACAGAACGATGCTGCTGCCTTGATTCCCAAGAGCCAGCCCATACACTGTATGTAGGCAATGGGTTCTTAGGAAATGTACCCCTGGGTGGCGGGGTGGATGTCAATAAAAATGGACCTCCATAGGAAGAATGGTTTGTTCCACTTGTAGCTACTATCCTTCATTCTATTATACTGCTACGGTAACATGATTGGGAAGGTTGTTCCTCAAGATATTTTTATGCATGAAGCCTTCAAATGACAACCTGTCACATATGGCTTTATACATGAATTCAGAGGAACTACTATAATCAATATTTAGATTTCTTCAGCACAAAGTTATTAAAGTAGCAGTTCAGCCTAAAACTAAAATCTTGAAATCTACTCGCAGCAACACTCTAAAGACTACTAACCTGTCTAACCCTGTAAAGAAAAAAGAAAAAAAAGCTATACATACCTTTTCTGAAGCTGATCCGGTCGAGTCTCCAGCGGCTGATGCCGTGTGCAGGAGACAGCTGATAACGACTGGGAAGTGACACCACCAATAGAGTTACTATGGGGCTTCTGTCAGCTGCCTCTTCTGCCCACACAGAGAAGCCGCCATTGAAAGCTCAGCGTGGGACCAGATCGGAGCGGCTTCAGAAAAAGCTATGCATTTCTTCTTTACAGGGCTAGATATGTTAGTCTTGGAATATTGCTGCCAGTAGATTTATATAATTAGTAAGGTTGAATGAAGACACCAGTCCATCCGGTTCATCCAGAGTGAGTGTCTACAATTGTCCCTGTCCCTTGCACACTCACATCGGTCCCTACCCTCAAGGAGCCCACAATCCAAGGTCCCCATTCATATACTAGGGCCAATTTTGGACAGAAGCCAATTAACCTACCTGCATGTCTTTGGAGTGTGGGAGGAAACCGGAGTACCCAGAGGAAACCCACGCAGGCACAGGGAGAACATGCAAACTCCAGGCAGGTAGTGTCGTGGTTGGAATTCAAACCAGCGACCCTTTTTACTGCTAGGTGAGAGTGCTAACCACTACACCACTAGGCTGGGTTCACACTAGACAAGGATGTGGCTGACAGTAAGGGTCCGGTGCGTCCCTGTTCTTAGTTTCAGGGACAAATCGGGGCAGAATTTTTGTCTTAATTTGGCCCTTCAGTGTTTGAGCATTTTTAAGCTTTTTTTTTTAATCAATGGGATCAAAAATATGTTAAAATGCTGATGAGCCATGTTTTTTTGACGTTAGGGCTTTTTGCAGCTGAAAAAACTCCTCAGAACCCACTTGTTTTTGTGGGGTTTTTTCCAGCCAAAAACAGTTGCTGGCGAGTTTATGGACTGTAGAAAAAAACATCTCAAGCCAAAAACAGCAGCTGTAAAAAATGTCCAAAAACATCCAGTGTGCATGAGGCTTTAGAAGAAACTGGGGTTGATTTACTAAAACTAGAGAGAGTGTAAATCTGGAGCAGCTCTGCATAGAAACCAATAAGCTTCTAACTTCAGTTCGTTCAATTAAGCTTTGACAATAAAACCTGGAAGCCGATTGGTTTCTATGCATAGCTGCACCAGATTTTGCACTCTTGAGTTTTAGTAATACAACTCCAGTCTCAAAAACAAACCTATGATCCCCCCTTCTTTTCTAGGCCTAGTAAAAAATCCAAGCTTTCCAGTTTTTTGAAAAATAAGAAGTAGTAGTGCGTTTCTCTGACATGGGTACTAATGTGCCCCTACCTGGAAGAGACCGACAACATGGCCAGTTAGCGGTCCCTGACAAATGCAATTAAAGTGAAACCATGTCTTCCCACCCCCACATACCTAGAATATCGCTACTGGGTATATAAGTACCGTATTTATCGGCGTATAACACGCACTTTTTTCCCCTTAAAATCAGGTGAAAATCGTGGGGGGTGTGTTATACGCCGACCATACACACCCCCCGCCGTTTCAAAGCTTCTCTGCCGCTCTCGGTGGCTTTCGCCTATTTTCAGCCGCTCTCTGCTATTTTTGGCGGCTTTCGGAGAGCGTCCGAAAATAACCAAAAGTCACCGAGAAAGGCTGAGAGCTACCGAGCACCACCGAGATACACACAACATCCGCTCTGTATCTCGGCAGCCCCATTTTTAAATGGCAAAGACACTGGCAAGGTTGCAAATGACTGACAAGGCTGCATTAATGGGCATTTAAATGCAAGTTTTTTTCCTTAAAATTCCCTCCTAAACTTTGGGTGTGTGCGTTATACGCCGATAAATACGGTATATGTTTTATAGATTACCCAGCAAAAAAAAAAAAAGAATTTCTGAGCTTTTGTTTTGCTGGGTAATCTATAAACATATACTTATATACCCAGTAGCGATATTCTGTAGGGTCCCATGCCACCATCCTCACCTACTGTATGTTGTGTCATCAGGATGCCTGCTGTCTCTTCAGATTCTTGCAGTTGACCCCCTGCTGATGCACTTGCAAATACCAGGAAGAGACAGCTGCTCCCCTGAAGATGACCCATACTGCACAGGTTTCCTGACTTTTTTTTTTTTCTTGTAAGCTGCTGAAAATTTTCAAATCGAAAAGCCACATAGGAGGTTCTGCAGGAAGGATGAAGTCATCAATCTAGTAATTCTGGATTTGGAAACATATCCTATAAACCCTTAGACCTCCATACACACCATTATATTTTCTGCAGATTTTTGTCTTCAGATTTACCAAAACCATGTAGTGGAGGGGCCTGCCTGATTGCATACACGTTGAAGGTGTGGCCTCATATTATATGGTTCTGGTAAATCTGAAGACAAAAATCTGCAGAAAATCTAACAGTGTTTATGGGGTCTTATGCTGGGTTCACACTACTGCAAATTGGATGCAGGGTTTCAAATCCAGCATGTCTTATTGTTGATATTTTTCCCAGATTTAGGGCCCAGTCAGATCTTCATGTAGCATTTCTGTGCATCATTTTGAAAGGCACCCCCAGTGCACTGCTACAATAGCGGAGGCTTTGCCCACCTGCACTGCAGCACATCACTGTGCTACTCAAAAGGGAAATGTTCATCTTTTACGTTACATCTTCCACCTGTTTTTATGGTGTAACATTTTGCAGCAGCTGCAGCATTTTCCTGACCCTTATGACAGCAGGCCGGGGATACTCTCCCTGCACCCGCTGTCACTATTTGAAAATAACACGCCCCATGTAAATGAATGCTTACAAGAACCGTCAGCCGTTGCGACTGACTGCCTGTAGTTATTAATGACTTGCATAGATGCTGGCGAGTGCTCTTGTAGTTCATTGAGCTTCCTGCCTGCCCATGAGGTACAGGCAAACAGCTATGCTGAGAGTTTGCAGGAGCGCCAAGATTGCACCCACAATCTGCTGATCGGGGGAGCGATGTTCTGCAAGTTCCTAGTAAAAAAATTTAAATAAAATAAATGCAAGATTTTACCTGCAAAAAGTTGAGCATTTATGAATGTTTCCTTTAATAAGCAGCCCCAAGAACACATGGATTGCATTAGAACAAAGACAACATGGAACTTACCGACAGGTAGATGAAGAGTATTGGACAGATAAGGATCCCAGAGGCTCAGCATTCTCCCCAGGAGACAAGGGTCTATGTGTCAGCAGCGGGTCAGAGTTTGCAGAAACATTGGCTTCACTATCAGAAATCAGCGACGGTGACAGAGAGGAATCGGGAGTTAGCGGCAGAGTCAGCAGGACCCGGGATAGAAGATTGGACTTCAACACCTTGGAGAGCTCATAGATGACAGTGAGCATCAGAACGACCACACATGAAAGCAGAAGACCTGAGGAGACAACAGTCTGATATTCAGTCTAAACTTGCATGCCGCCAATGCCCTTTACCCATTCCCTCTCTAAAACACAATGTTTCTCAGGCAGGGTGGATAAATAAAAAAAATAGGATTTTTTTAAAATTTTAAATTGGATCTTTTTTCCTTTTGCGCTTTAACTGACTAACTCGCAATATTTTGTACTTTTTTGCTATAATATGCCCATTTTTTTTCCTTTATAAGCCAATTTTGTTCTCAGTTTAGTAAGATATGTATTCTACATATTTTTGGTAAAAAAAATCGCAATAAGCGTATATTGATTGGTATGCGCAAAAGTTAGAGCATCTACAAAATAGGGGATGGGGGAACCCAAGTCTTTTTTTTTCATTCAGCCAGCTGGACGAATCTACGGGCTGCATTATGAAACAAGTGTGCAGGTAAGCTTGCACAAATTATTTTAATTAATTTTATTGCACACAAATACAATGCAATACCTGTTTTTTGGTAAAATGAAAAAGATAATGTTGCATACGTAAACAGTGTTTGCACCACACAAGTGAGGTATTGCCACAAATTTTTGGAGCGAGAGCAATAATTCTAGCAGTAGACCTCCTCCGTAAATCGAATCATGTAACCCAAAAAAAAAAAAAGTATCGCCTATGGGGATTTTTTTAATTACCGTAATTTTTTCATTTGTCGCCATTCCACGAGCGTGCGCAATTTTGAAGCGTGACACGATAGGTATCTATTTACTTGGCCGAACATTATGTTTCATAGTTTACAAAAAAAGAAAATGGGGTAAATATTATGGGGTTTTTTTTATATTCATTAAATCTCACAGGTTTGCTAATCTGACAGAACACTGCTGCTTTTAAAATTCAACATCAAAACAGTTTCACGGACTTCCAAATACTGTATTTCACCATATAAGCCGAGTTTATGGGTAAAAATAAGTGTGAAATGCAAGACTTCTGTGGGTGTAAAAAGATGTCCGCTTGCCGCCTTATGACTGTAGGCTTACTGTGGACGAGTGCGGGGTAAAGCAAGATGTCCGCGACGGAACATCACTTCCGTTGCATATTCTGATGGGTAGTGGCTTTCTGATAGAACACCTGCTCTTCAAGTAGTTATATGCTTACCTGTAGGTACAAGTCACCAAGCGGTGTTTACTATAGTTTAAGTACAACTAATTCCGCGTACACACGACCGGACTTTCCGGCAGACTAGTTCCGACAGAATGAATCCGATCGTGTGTGGGCTAATCCGATCGTTTTAAAAATCAGACGGACCTAGAAATAGATTCAATTCCTATAGGGAAAACCGTTCGTCAACATGCTGGTCCGACGGACCAAATACAACGCAAGGGAAGCTATTGGCTACTGGCTATTGAACTCCTTTTTTTAGTCCCGTCGTACGTCATCACATTCAAAACGAACAGACTTTCAAACTGACTTAGCCCACTCATGTATGGGCAAGTCTGTTCGTTCCCGGAGTTCCGTCTGACTTTCCGTCAGACCTAGTCTGCCGGAAAGTCCGGTCGTGTGTACGCGGCAAAAGGTATATGACCATTAGGTATTAAACTCCACTTGCATCACATTTTGGTGGGCTAGTAGCATTGGCTCAGTATAGAACTCATCTTTTCCATGAATGCAGACACAGTGCACAAAACTACTTTTAATGTCATTGGCCCCCATTGCTGTCAACCACAGCCGCAGCTCTATGTGTCTTATAAAAAAAACACACAGAGGAGAGCTTAGGAGCGAGCAAGCACCAGTGCCCCCATTGCAAGCTGCTTGCCCTGGGGGCACTGGTCAAGAGGGAGGAGCCAGGAGTGCCGGTGGGGGACCCGAGAAAAGGAGGATTGGGGTTACTCTGTGCAAAACCACCACACAGAGCAGGCAAGTATGACTTTTTTTATTTATTTTTTTAAACATCCAAACCGCTAATGACATTTTAAATAGGTAAAAACCTTCTGCCTTTAAAACCACTTCACTCATTCTGAAAAGGGCACATTCTGTGTGTGACTAAATGGCACATGTTAATGAGACATAACATGCGTGCACTAATGACCCACCGTGGACTGTGCAGGTCCTAATCCAGTCTTGAAAGAGAAGTTTGGGAATGTTAAAAAAAATAAAATAAAATCCTATTTCACCTAGATGACTGCAGATGTCCCCCGCCACCCCCAAGACCTAGAAATGAGCAATCAAACACCACTGATCACTCAGCTCTCTGTCTGCAGAGAGCTGGTGAAAGTCAATCATGGGTTTCTTCACCCACTGGAGTTCTGGGCTGTGGAGGAGGTGGGACTCACTGAGAGGCTGAGCCAGCTGCCGGTCCAGGCTCCTGGGCAGAACTCACTTGTGCAGCTTAGATTGAACCATTTTATTTTTTAACTCCAGTTCCCTTTCCCATCACCCACAGGAAGTGATTCATAAACTCATGACACCTCGTGTGCGTTAATGCAGTCTTATGAGTCCATCAACCACCAAATGCGATTCTAAGAATGAGCACAGTCCACTGGTACAGCTTAGACTGAACTTTATTGTCCCGTCCCGTCCCGTCCCCTCTCCCATCACTCAGAGGATGTGATGCATAAACTCATGACACCAAACGCCCTATGAGGCAGAAATGGGACATTATCTTATCAAAAAGATATTTTAAATGAAAGCAGCTCTGAATTACTGACACCATAAAGTGCCCGATGGAACCTAAATGTTAAATAAAATCCCCCACCCAGTGCCGCCAGAGACCACAGAACGTCCTGTGCAATAGGGACAGGCCCTTCGGACACTCAGAGCTCCATTGTGGCACAAAACTAAACGGACCTACACTGTATAACCAAAAGTATTACAGAGATCATGTGTATCCAGTGAAGGGTATTGTTAATGTTACAGCAAACAATGACAATTTAGAGAATTGTGTGGTGAATTCAAATATCTCATGCACATGGGCACCTGGGGCCATAAACTGTAAAAAGCGATGGACCAGGAGATGGACACTACAGGAAGTATTGGGGTCTTCAGCTGGCAAGTTCTCACCATTAGAGTGCTGTTCAGAGGAGAAGGTAGCAGGACAGGTATTTACCGTATATACTCGAGTATAGGCCGACCCGAATATAAGCCGAGGCCCCCAATTTACCCCCAAAAAAACTGGCAAACTTATTGACTCGTGTATAAGCCGAGGGTGAGACATGCCTGTCCATCCCTGTGTGTGTGTCCGTCCATCCCTGTGTGTCCGTCCATCCCTGTGTGTCCGTCCATCCATCCCTGTGTGTCCGTCCATCCATCCCTGTGTGTGTGTGTGTCCATCCATCCATCCATCCCTGTGTGTGTGTGTCTCCATCCATCCATCCATCCATCCCTGTGTGTGTGTGTCTCCATCCATCCATCCCTGTGTGTGTGTGTCTCCATCCATCCATCCATCCCTGTGTGTGTCTCCATCCATCCGTGTGTGTGTGTGTGTGTGTGTGTGTGTGTGTGTGTGTGTGTGTGTGTGTGTGTGTGTGTGTGTGTGTGTGTGTGTGTGTGTGTGTGTGTGTGTGTGTGTGTGTGTGTCCAGCCTACCTTTGTCCCGAGCCTCCGTCCCGTGCCTTGCCTCCTTGCATCCGTCCCGTGTCGTGCCTTGCCTTGCCCCCGTCCCGTCCCGTCCCGTGCCGTGCCGTGCCGTGCCTTGCCTTGCCTCCGTCCCGTGCCCTCTTCGTCGGCGGCCATTGTAAAATTCAAAAGCTGCGCCGCCGCCTTCGCCTGTGATAGGCGGAACACTGAATTTCCCAGCAGCCTGTGTTCCGCCTATCACAGACGTCGTATCATCCTCGTCCGTAGTACGAGGATGATACGATGTCCGTGATAGGCGGAACACAGGCTGCTGGGAAATTCAGTGTTCCGCCTATCACAGGCGAAGGCGGAGCCGGAGGCGCGGCTTTTGAATAGAATGGCCGCTGTCTGTCTGCTCGACACGCTGATCGAGCGGGCAGACAGCGATGACTCGAGTATAAGCCGAGGGGGGCACTTTCAGCCTCAAAAAAGAGGCTGAAAATCTCGGCTTATACTCGAGTATATACGGTACTAGTTTTTTGGGGTTTTTTTGTTTTGTACTGAAAACTGGATTAAAGCTGTTGTAAATGATTACATATACCCAGTAAAGTGATTGGCCCCAGGAGATACACAGAGGTGAAACAAATCCTCCTCCTAAGTTGAACCTGTTTATCTGCAGTTTTCTCTATATCTGTTTAAAGTGGTTGTAAACCCTAAAAAACAACAACCTGCAAGACAAAGAAATAATGCGCTGGTACGCAAAGCATACTAGCGCATTATGAATTACTTACCTGAGATCGAAGCCCCCTCAGCGGTCCTCGTTCACCGATCCAGTAGCCGCCATCACTCCTGGAGTTACTTCCAGGTATCGCAGGCTCTGGCAGAGCCGCGATGATGGCACTTGCATGCGGAGCCACCGGTAACAGCAGTCTCACTGAAGCAACAGCACGTCCGTGGAGGTTTAGGACATATCCAGTGTAGCTACAGGTAAGCCTAATTATAGGCTTACCTGTAGCAAAAGGTGGTTGTAAAGGGTTTACAACCACTTTAAAGTCCATAATTTATAAAGTTTGTCTGAGCTGTCAGAAAAAAGGGGGCGGAGAGCTGAAGTTACACTCTACAGATCAGAGTGAGGGAGAGAACGGACAGCCAGTTAGAGGGAAGGGACACCCCTCCCTTCACACAGCACACAGGAACAGAGCTGAGACTGTCGATCACAAGTTTTGTGTCAGAGGTCCTTCCCCATCACCCTTTGTCTCTTGGTGTCAGGAGAACTTGTCAGAAGGGACACATGCTGATGGCAGAGGAATAGGGCAGCAGACAGAAATTAGACATCGTACTCTGGATTGATACAAGTACACACTATAGAGTGAAGTACACACTATAGATCTGTGGTTCTCAACCTGGGGGGGGGGGGGGGGGGGGGGTCGAATGACGATTTGCCAGGGGTCACCAAATCCTGTGCTGTTCCTGAAGCCTGCATCGCTCTCACAGCTTTTTTGCAGCCACCCGGCTGGGCTGTTCCTGAAGCCCGCAGCCGCCCACTCAGCCTCTTTGCAACCGCACATTCAGTTCATGGCATAGGTGGGGGGCAGAGACTAGATGTCAGCTGAATGGTGAGGAATGTGGAGTGGGAGGGGGCTGGAGGAGACCCCATCTCCTGATTTCAGCATAGGTGTCACTGCTATGAGACACCACAAAGAGACACAGTGAAGCCAGAGACACAACGAGTAACAGTACCTTTGATTATAGTTGCCATTAAAAGTCCCCACTACAGTTCTCAAATCAGATGACCTTGATCAAGAGCACCCAAGTTGGCTGATCAGAACTCCCCGCCAGCACTGCCACTTATCCCATTTCCCTCACCCCCCACCAAGGAGTAAGAGAAGGAATAAAAATAGAATATATGAAAGGGAGAGGAAAAAAAAAAAAAAAAAAAAAGAGGGGGAGGAACAAAAATAAGTAAAGAAAAAATAAGAGAAAGAACAAGACAGACAGCTAGAGAGAGGGATGGGGGGGAAAAAAAAAAAAAAAAAAAGAAAGAAAATTAGGATAGAGAGAGATAAAAGGGAAAGAAATAAGATCAAAGAGTGGTATATCCTAAAATGTACAATGATGGGTTTTAACCACTTAACCCCCGGACCAATTTGCAGCCAAAGGACCAGGCCCCTTTTTGTGATTCAGCACTGCATCACTTTAACTGTAATTGCACGGTCATGTGACGCGGCTCCCAAACAAAATTGGCATCCTTTTTTTCCCCACAAATAGAGCTTTCTTTTGGTGGTATTTGATCACCTCTGGTTATTTTTTGCGCTATAAACAAAAATAGAGTGACAATTTTTGCTATAATAAATATCCCCAAAAAAATACAAAAAAAAAATATTTTTTTCCCACAGTTTAGGCCAATAAGTATTCTTCTACATATTTTTGGTTAAAAAAAAACAAAAAAAAACAAACAACGCAATTAGCGATTATTGATTGGTTTGCGCAAAAGCTATAGCGTTTACAAAACGGGATAGTTTTATAGCATTTTTATTAATAGATTTTTTTTTTTACTAGTAATGGCGGCGAACAGCGATTTTTATTGTGACTGCGACATTATGGCAGACACATCGGACATTTTTGACACATTTTTGGGAACACTGTCCTTTATACACCAATGAGTGCTATTTAAATGCACTGATTCCTGTGTAAATGACACTGGCAGTGAACGAGTTAACCCTTAGGGGGCGGGGAGGGGTTAAGTGTGTGTGTGTGTGTGTGTGTGTGTGTTTTGTTTTGTTTTTTTAACTGTAGGGGGCGTGGCTTGGCATCTGACGTCATTGATCGTCTTTCCCTATAACAGGGAACAGACGATCAGTGACAGGCTCAGTAGGAAGCACAGGGAGAGGTTTGTTTACACTTACCTCTCCTCGTTCTTCAGCTCTGTGACCTGATCAGGGGACACCAACGGCGATCGGGTCCACTGGTCCTGCGGTCATGGTGCTCAGGACCAGGTCGGGAGCGCGCCACCGGCGGTGTGCTCCCGACCCACGGCTAGGCACTTAAAGAGCCATGTGCAGGTACGTGATCGTGCCCAGCCGTGCCATTCTGCCGACGTATATGTGCAGGAGGCAGTCCTTAAGCAGTTAATATTGTATGAGTGGAAGAGACTCAGGGAGTGCTAAATGTCTGTGGGTTAGGGGTGCAAATTACTTGACTTGCCTTGGGTGCTGACAACCCACTCTACGAAAATATCTTTACTGTTAGGGGTCCCCACAACTCAGGAAATTTTATCATGCTTTGTTATTGTTTGCTATACATGCTTTGTTTTTATTTCAGGTCTGATGTGTAAAACCACTTTAAAGCGGAGGTCCACCCTAAAGTGGACCTTCCGCTCATCGGAACCCTCCCCCCCTCCGGTGCCACAATCGGCACCTTTCAGGGGGGAGGGGGGTGCAGTTACCTGGATAATCCAGGTAACTGCACCCACTTCCGGGATAGCTCTCTGCGGAAAGGGGCGTAACTTACGCCCCTTTCCGCAAGTGCCCCGCTGCCTGCTGGGAAACACACAGATCCCAGAGGCAGTGGGGAGCGTCCTTATTGCGCAGCGCGATTCGCGCATGCGCAGTAGGGAACCGGGAAATGAAGCCGAAAGGCTCCATTTCCTGATTCCCATACCCAAGATGGCGGCGGCAGGACCCGACAGACGACCTAGAGATCGGCTTCGGGTGCCGACATCGCGGGCGCGCTGGACAGGTAAGTGTCACTATTTTAAAAGTCAGCAGCTGGTGGACTCCCGCTTTAAAAACAAAATCCAACCTAAATAAATTCTGTCTGTGTGTATTTTTACTTGAACCTTTGCATCCTTTGTGTATTTGTTCTGGCACTTTGCCCCTCTACAGGAGCTTCCTGTAATAAAGACACAGTGAGTGGTCGTCTCTTCACCAAAAAAGTTGACCCAGTCAACTCATTGGGTAACACTCTATCCAGCTATGTTCTCTGTGAGGCCCTGCCTGATGCCACACAACCTGTGCAAAGAAAACCTACATCCACACTGTGCACTGCAGTCCCATTCATTCCCAGGGGACAACCATACTCAGCAGGACTACTGCTGGTCACCAAGAATACAGGCCTCCCATGGGAACAAATAGGGCTGTGGTAAATAAGCATAGTGTAAGGCGAGCAGACTAAGGGTGCATTCACACCTGAGCATTTTCTGCTCGTAAAACAGTCATCTCAAAAGTACCAAAACACCCAACATGCAAGATCCCATTCATTTTAAAGGGCCCCTGTTTAGATCTAAGCGTTCTGTCACCTGAAGCTCAAAAATGTCAAATGAGCTTCTTTTTAGGCAGATTACAGGCGGGTTTTCTGCTTTTTTACACTGGTGACCTTTTGACCTGTACAAAATTTTGGCAAAAATTGCTGTGACACACGCAACTTCCCACCTGAAAAAAAAATTTGCTCAGGTGTGAATGCAGTCTTAAGGTTTACTTTTCAAAGACTGTGCAGCACCTTGCAGGGCCCCATGGTGAACATTGCTGGATCAGGGATGACATTTTATATGTTTCTGTGTGGTTGCACTTGGCCTTTGCTGGAACTAATTAAACAGATAACTTCACCAAGCAGAACTTGTACTTTAAATGTTCATGCATAATTCTGGACTGGGTAGACTTCGTAAATTTCACATTGATGGTTCCACCCATGCCTGATGGTCCAGAGCAACCTTACAAAGCTAGTCAAGAGGGTTGCGCCATGCTTTCATTTTTAACATACAAACAGCAAATGAACAGCGCAGCTTTCAAATAAAAAAAATTAATTAAAAAATTAATAAAATGTGTAAATTTTGCAGTGTAAACCTAGCCACTGACTGCAGAAATTGACTTTCTAATCAATGTTCTGCTTCATTCATCTGCAAATCAAAGGGATGACCTTCAATTGAAATATGGATGTCAGTTAAAGAAAAATTCCAGGTATAAATATTTCATACAGTTACATTAGTACAGCTTGGACCAATGTAACTATGTATATACTATACCTGCCTGACACCGCTGGAATCTGGGAATCACTGAACGACACATAGCCATTTCTGTGATCTTCACTTCTGGGCTCTGGGCCGAGCGGCTGCCCTGCAGCATTCTAAACACAGGAGGTCAGGTGCCATTCAGAGAATGCTTTGCATCTTCTGAAACACACTGCCTGGCTCAGGATCGTGCCCAGATAGATGCCCCCTCAGCACATGGCTTTTTATAAGAACTGCAAAAAAAAGGATCTGATTAGAAAGGTAGAGCTGCCCTGCGTCCTCTGCACACAGCCTGTGGTATCCCAAGGGGACTCTCCTACTTCTTATCTTTGACTATAATATGTCCAGCCTTTATGTTGTAGATAACCGAGAAAGGGAATGGTTGCATAGTCCTAAAAAAAATTATTTATTTTTTTTAAAACCCTGGGCAGGGCTGACACCATTCAGTTCACAAAAATAAAGGAAACAAAGCCTGAGATTAAAACGAACGCAGCCGATGCATCCAAAATAATCTGCAGTATATCACATTGTGCTTGGGTTTAGATATGCTTTAAACAAACTGCAATTTCAGTTCCCCCAACTACATATTACAGTGGGAAAAAAATAATAATCGAATCATTCAATTCTGTAAACTCTGTGCAGAAAAGGAACCGGTCAGGTCACAAATATAGAAACTGTCATTGCCAAGTCCCTGACTTCCTTCTTACTTACTTGTTTTTCACTACTAATGACTTGGAGCATGTATGGGCATATCAACTATTCCCACACTTCACAGGCTGCATGCTTTTCCCAGTTTACCCCACTTCTCAGTTAGAGAAGGACAAGAATAACTGCATCTATCCTCCTACTCATATTTTTAAGTCATTCTAAAGCTGACCATACCCCGAGTGGATTTTGGCCAAATCCTGATGAGATGGCCTCTTGGCTGCCTCCCACCCAAAACATCCTTCAATACAAAAAAACAAAAAGGAGTGGACATAACACTGTCAGCTAAATGATACGGCTGCATTCAGTAAGATGAAGCCATTTGGTTTTCTGAAAGCAGCTGGCAATGGCTGTCAGAAAAGAAAAGCCAACACTTTAGATACATCTATCAGAAAGCATCGCACAGGTGAGCAAGTCCTAATGAGTAGTGATGGACGAACTTCCGACGGGACGTTTCGCGAACGCGAAACGCGAACGGGCACAAACGTTCGCGAAAACGACCGTTCGCCGCGGGCTCCATTGACTTCAATGGGAGGCGAATTTCGCAAACCTTTAGGTCGAATTTGCGGCCACGGGGTAATTATTAGGGGGTAGCACGTAGTCCCACCACCTGGACAATAGCATAATACATGTATGAGGTGAATTTGGGATCGATAACTACAAGCATTTTTTTTTTATTTGGGAAATTGTTCTGACAATTCAGGACTATGGAGCTAATGAAGGCAATGGAGGAGAGGGAAGGTCAGGGACCAGGGTAGGCAAACAAGAGGGTGCAGGAGATACAGAGCACTGACAGCAGCACCGTAATACAGAGCACTGACATCAGCACCGTGACATACAGCGCTGACAGCAGCTCCGTGACATACAGCGCTGACAGCAGCTCCGTGACATACAGCGCTGACAGCAGCTCCGTGACATACAGCGCTGACAGCAGCTCCGTGACATACAGCGCTGACAGCAGCTCCGTGACATACAGCGCTGACAGCAGCACCGTGACATACAGCGCTGACAGCAGCTCCGTGACATACAGCGCTGACAGCAGCTCCGTGACATACAGCGCTGACAGCAGCTCCGTGACATACAGCGCTGACAGCAGCTCCGTGACATACAGCGCTGACAGCAGCTCCGTGACATACAGCGCTGACAGCAGCACCGTGACATACAGCGCTGACAGCAGCTCCGTGACATACAGCGCTGACAGCAGCTCCGTGACATACAGCGCTGACAGCAGCTCCGTGACATACAGCGCTGACAGCAGCTCCGTGACATACAGCGCTGACAGCAGCTCCGTGACATACAGCGCTGACAGCAGCTCCGTGACATACAGCGCTGACAGCAGCTCCGTGACATACAGCGCTGACAGCAGCTCCGTGACATACAGCGCTGACAGCAGCTCCGTGACATACAGCGCTGACAGCAGCTCCGTGACATACAGCGCTGACAGCAGCTCCGTGACATACAGCGCTGACAGCAGCACCGTAAGCAGCCCCAGGAGGAAGTCAGCACAGCACAGGGATGGTGTGATCCCCTCATAATAAGAACCCCCAGGAGGAAGTCAGCACAGCACAGGGATGGTGGGAGCCCCTCATAATAAGAACACCCAGGAGGAAGTCAGCACAGCACAGGGATGGTGGGAACCCCTCATAATAAGCAGCCCCAGTAGAAATATGACACCGCTCAACCTCTTCAAAGAGGAGGGTAGGGGCATATAGTACGGTGTGCTTTTTTGGGTCAGGGAAGTGAGCCAAATGAATTAAGAAGGTCTGTGTGCTTGATTCCAAAAATTGTTTATAGACATATACATGGTCTACTGATCACATGTGTTGAATTCCTCCGAGATCCATGCCTCATTCATTTTTAGAAATGTGAGGTAGTTAACACTGTGGTGAGCTAGGCGAGTACGCTTATCGGTCACAATCCCCCCTGCTGCGCTGAACGTCCTTTCGGACAGGACACTGGATGAGGGGCAAGCCAACAGTTCGATTGCAAATTGGGCAAGCTCTGGCCAGAGGTCAAGCCTGCCCACCCAGTAGTCTAGGGGTTCATCACTCCTCAGAGCGTCCACATCGGCCGTTAACCCAATGTAGTCGGACACCTGACGGTCTAGGCGTTCCCTGATGCTGGATCCGGATGACACCTGTCGATGGGTCGGCTGAAAGAATGACCTCATATCCGAAGTCACCAACACATCTTCAAACCGGCCTCTTCTTGCAGGCGCTGTTGGATTGGTACCCGCAAATCCTTCTCTGGGAGTGGGAATTGCTCCTCTGCCAGCGCACGCAAAAGCAGAATGCAGCATTTCTCGAAGCAAGGCCTGGAAGTGCTGCATTCTGACAGCCCTCTGCGACGGCGGTAACATTTCCGCCATTTTGTGTTTGTACCGGGGGTCTAAGTACGTTGCCACCCAGTACTGGTCCTTGACCCTCATGCTTTTTATACGGGGGTCCCTATTAAAACACTGGAGCATGAAGGCCCCCATTTGCACTAAAGTGGAAGCGGTGTGGTGGCCTGGCTCCTGCTCATCATCCAGGATAATGTCGTCCTCTTCATTCTCCTCTCCCCATCCTCGCACAACAGGGATCCCAGAAAGGTTTAAAGCATGCTCTTCTTGCTCCTGCTCATCCGCCCCGGCACCATCCTCCTCTGACTCCTCATCAGACTCCTGTTGTTGACTTGTCTCAGATAGAGTAGCCCCCCCTGGGAATTCATCCAGCATTGCGACTTCCTCATCTTCCCGCTCCTGCTCCTCCACAGCCTGATCAATGACACGACGCAATGCACGCTCCAGAAAGAAGGCATAAGGTACCATGTCACTGATGGCGCCATGGCTGCGACTGACCAGTTTGGTGATCTCCTCAAATGGCCGCAGAAGTCTGCATGTGTCGCGCATGAGCAGCCACTGGCGCGGTGAAAAAAAACCCAGCTCCCCAGAACCGTTTCTTTCGCAGAGTTCATACAGGTAGACGTTAACTGCACGTTTCTGCTGGAGCAGCCTATCAAGCATATAGAAGGTTGAGTTCCATCGCGTCGGGCAATCGCAAATAAGACGTCTGACCGGCAGATGGTGTCGCCGCTGAATGTCAGCAAGGCGAGCCATGGCCGTGTAAGATCTTCTGAAATGGGCCAAGATTTTCCTTGCCTGCCGCAAGATGTCCTGGACCCCAGGGTATTTGACAAGGAATCGCTGCACGACCAAGTTTAAGACGTGTGCCATGCACGGCACGTGCGTGATTTTGCCCTGTTTCAATGCGCTAAGCAGATTGGCACCGTTGTCACACACCACTTTACCAACTGTCAAATTGAGCGGTGTTAGCCACTCATCTGCCTGTGAACGCAAAGCTGAAAGGAGTGCCGGGCCAGTGTGGCTCTTTGCTTCCAGGCACAACAGACGCAGCACGGCATGGCAACGTCTCACCTGGCATGTGGAATAGGTTCTGGGGAGCTTGGGCGGTGCAGTGGAAGAGACGCTAGCAGCGGAAAAGGAGGAGGCAGCTGAGGAGGAGAGGGAGGAGGATGGAGTAGGAGGAGGAGAAGAAGAGTCAGGCCTGCATGCAATCCGTGGCGGTAAAACCAAATCTACACGGGTGCCACGGGTTACATGCTTGACGGCCGTCAGAAGGTTCACCCAGTGGGCAGTAAAACTGATATACCTTCCCTGCCCGTGTTTGCTAGACCACGTGTCTGTGGTCAGATGTATCTTGGCACCGACACTGTGTGCCAGAGATACATTCACTTGCCGCTGAACATGGCCATATAGCTCTGGGATGCCCTTCTCTGAGAAATACTTCCTTCCTGGGACCTTCCATTGTGGTGTTCCAATGGCCACAAATTTGCGAAAGGCCTCCGAGTCCACCAGTTTATATGGCAGTAGTTGGCGGGCTATGAGTTCTGACAAGCCAGCCGCCAACCGTTGGGCAAGAGGGTTATCCGGCGTCATCATTTTTTTACGCTCAAACATTAGGCCCACGGAAGCCTGCCTTTTTGCAGAAAAATGTGAGCTTGGCGTGATGGAAGGTGGAGTGGAGGACAATTGTGAGGAGAGAGGAGAAGGAGAAGTAGAAGACGAGGCTGGACGGTGAGAGCCTGCAGTGTGGCTTTGTGTGTTCCGTTGCTCCCACTGGGCTCGGTGATGGCTGCTCATGTGCCTTCTTAAGGCGGTCGTCCCTAGGTGAGTATTGGGCTTACCGCGACTAACGCGTTGACTGCAAAGATTGCAGATGGCAACGCTATTGTCAGCAGCGGACACGTTAAAAAAAGCCCACACTGCGGAGCCATGTGCCGGTGTCCTGGGAGCGCCAGATGTGACCGTACATGGTCGATGACTCGCTCCTGATACATTTGCAGTCTGCTTTGTCCCTGCTGTGCAATGTAAGTCATTGCTGCTTCTCCTCCCTATCTGCTGGTCCATATCTCCCTCTGAACTCCCCTCCTCTTCCTCTCTTGTGGGCACCCACGTGACATCACTAGACACGTCATCATCAACGTCACCTTCCCCACCGCTATAAGTAGAGTAGGCAGCAACACCGGGGACCAACCTCCTCCTTGGGCTGATCTGGGTACTGGCGTCAGACTGCTGAGTAGCGCTTGTTGCTACCTCCTCTTCCTGATCCAATACCAAGAGTGGCTGCGCATCAGAAATGTCCTCTTGATATGGATCGGAAAATAATTCCAGTGACTCAAGCGGAAGGTATGTGGTGGTGGTGGTGGTGGTCGTGTTGTTGGTGGTAGTGTCTTTGGGGGTGCACATAGCAGAGAGTGAAGAAGAGGGTGCAGATCGAGAGGATGAGGAGGGTGCAGAAGAGTAAGGCTGAGCGAGCCACTCAACCAAGTCTGGTGCATCCTTTAAAGTAATTGAACGCACCTTCTGCAACTTCCCACTTTGGCTCAAGCCTGTTGCTCCTGCCCTACCCCTACCACCCCTGCGGAAGGGCCTGCCTCTTCCTCTGCATGTCATTTTTTAAATGACCCTGTGACAAAACTCTTAGTCCCTATACCGCTGAAGGACTGCTGCAGTATAGGTGAGCGGTCAGCAGTGGTGCACGTCAACCCTATCTATTGTGGACCTATAGCGGTCCTTACAGAACAGCAGACTGTACCGCACTCAAGCCTATGTACCGTAGCACCCTATACCAAGTTACCAGTCCTTATAAGAACTTTTGTGGACCAAGCAGGTTGTGTATTAGTGTTTAGCAGACTGTACGTCAGTCCCTATACCGCTGAAGGACTGCTGCAGTATAGGGCAGCGGTCAGCAGTGGTGCACGTCAACCCTATCTATTGTGGACCTATAGCGGTCCTTACAGAACAGCAGACTGTACCGCACTCAAGCCTATGTACCGTAGCACCCTATACCAAGTTACCAGTCCTTATAAGAACTTTTGTGGACCAAGCAGGTTGTGTATTAGTGTTTAGCAGACTGTACGTCAGTCCCTATACCGCTGAAGGACTGCTGCAGTATAGGGCAGCGGTCAGCAGTGGTGCACGTCAACCCTATCTATTGTGGACCGATAGCGGTCCTTACAGAACAGCAGACTGTACCGCACTCAAGCCTATGTACCGTAGCACCCTATACCAAGTTACCAGTCCTTATAAGAACTTTTGTGGAACAAGCAGGTTGTGTGTTAGTGATTAGCAGACTGTACGTCAGTCCCTATACCAATGAAGGACTGCTGCAGTATAGGGCAGCGGTCAGCAGTAGTGCACGGCAACCCTATGTATTGTGGACCGATAGCGGTCCTTACAGAACAGCAGACTGTAACGCACTCAGGCCTATGTACCGTAGCACCCTATACCAAGTTACCAGTCCTTATAAGAACTTTTGTGGAACAAGCAGGTTGTGTGTTAGTGATTAGCAGACTGTACGTCAGTCCCTATACCAATGAAGGACTGCTGCAGTATAGGGCAGCGGTCAGCAGTAGTGCACGGCAACCCTATGTATTGTGGACCGATAGCGGTCCTTACAGAACAGCAGACTGTAACGCACTCAGGCCTATGTACCGTAGCACCCTATACCAAGTTACCAGTCCTTATAAGAACTTTTGTGGACCAAGCAGGTTGTGTGTTAGTGATTAGCAGACTGTACGTCAGTCCCTATACCAATGAAGGACTGCTGCAGTATAGGGCAGCGGTCAGCAGTAGTGCACGGCAACCCTATGTATTGTGGACCGATAGCGGTCCTTACAGAACAGCAGACTGTAACGCACTCAGGCCTATGTACCGTAGCACCCTATACCAAGTTACCAGTCCTTATAAGAACTTTTGTGGACCAAGCAGGTTGTGTGTTAGTGATTAGCAGACTGTACGTCAGTCCCTATACCAATGAAGGACTGCTGCAGTATAGGGCAGCGGTCAGCAGTGGTGCACGTCAACCCTATGTATTGTGGACCGATAGCGGTCCTTACAGAACAGCAGACTGTACTGCACTCAGGCCTATGTACCGTAGCACCCTATACCAAGTTACCAGTCCTTATAAAAACTTTTGTGGACCAAGCAGGTTGTGTGTTAGTGTTTAGCAGACTGTGCGTCAGTCCCTATACCGCTGAAGGACTGCTGCAGTATAGGGCAGCGGTCAGCAGTAGTGCACGGCAACCCTATGTATTGTGGACCGATAGCGGTCCTTACAGAACAGCAGACTGTAACGCACTCAGGCCTATGTACCGTAGCACCCTATACCAAGTTACCAGTCCTTATAAGAACTTTTGTGGACCAAGCAGGTTGTGTGTTAGTGATTAGCAGACTGTACGTCAGTCCCTATACCAATGAAGGACTGCTGCAGTATAGGGCAGCGGTCAGCAGTAGTGCACGGCAACCCTATGTATTGTGGACCGATAGCGGTCCTTACAGAACAGCAGACTGTAACGCACTCAGGCCTATGTACCGTAGCACCCTATACCAAGTTACCAGTCCTTATAAGAACTTTTGTGGACCAAGCAGGTTGTGTGTTAGTGATTAGCAGACTGTACGTCAGTCCCTATACCAATGAAGGACTGCTGCAGTATAGGGCAGCGGTCAGCAGTAGTGCACGGCAACCCTATGTATTGTGGACCGATAGCGGTCCTTACAGAACAGCAGACTGTAACGCACTCAGGCCTATGTACCGTAGCACCCTATACCAAGTTACCAGTCCTTATAAGAACTTTTGTGGACCAAGCAGGTTGTGTGTTAGTGATTAGCAGACTGTACGTCAGTCCCTATACCAATGAAGGACTGCTGCAGTATAGGGCAGCGGTCAGCAGTAGTGCACGGCAACCCTATGTATTGTGGACCGATAGCGGTCCTTACAGAACAGCAGACTGTACTGCACTCAGGCCTATGTACCGTAGCACCCTATACCAAGTTACCAGTCCTTATAAAAACTTTTGTGGACCAAGCAGGTTGTGTGTTAGTGTTTAGCAGACTGTGCGTCAGTCCCTATACCGCTGAAGGACTGCTGCAGTATAGGGCAGCGGTCAGCAGTAGTGCACGGCAACCCTATGTATTGTGGACCGATAGCGGTCCTTACAGAACAGCAGACTGTAACGCACTCAGGCCTATGTACCGTAGCACCCTATACCAAGTTACCAGTCCTTATAAGAACTTTTGTGGACCAAGCAGGTTGTGTGTTAGTGATTAGCAGACTGTACGTCAGTCCCTATACCAATGAAGGACTGCTGCAGTATAGGGCAGCGGTCAGCAGTAGTGCACGGCAACCCTATGTATTGTGGACCGATAGCGGTCCTTACAGAACAGCAGACTGTAACGCACTCAGGCCTATGTACCGTAGCACCCTATACCAAGTTACCAGTCCTTATAAGAACTTTTGTGGACCAAGCAGGTTGTGTGTTAGTGATTAGCAGACTGTACGTCAGTCCCTATACCAATGAAGGACTGCTGCAGTATAGGGCAGCGGTCAGCAGTAGTGCACGGCAACCCTATGTATTGTGGACCGATAGCGGTCCTTACAGAACAGCAGACTGTACTGCACTCAGGCCTATGTACCGTAGCACCCTATACCAAGTTACCAGTCCTTATAAAAACTTTTGTGGACCAAGCAGGTTGTGTGTTAGTGTTTAGCAGACTGTGCGTCAGTCCCTATACCGCTGAAGGACTGCTGCAGTATAGGGCAGCGGTCAGCAGTAGTGCACGGCAACCCTATGTATTGTGGACCGATAGCGGTCCTTACAGAACAGCAGACTGTAACGCACTCAGGCCTATGTACCGTAGCACCCTATACCAAGTTACCAGTCCTTATAAGAACTTTTGTGGACCAAGCAGGTTGTGTGTTAGTGATTAGCAGACTGTACGTCAGTCCCTATACCAATGAAGGACTGCTGCAGTATAGGGCAGCGGTCAGCAGTAGTGCACGGCAACCCTATGTATTGTGGACCGATAGCGGTCCTTACAGAACAGCAGACTGTAACGCACTCAGGCCTATGTACCGTAGCACCCTATACCAAGTTACCAGTCCTTATAAGAACTTTTGTGGACCAAGCAGGTTGTGTGTTAGTGATTAGCAGACTGTACGTCAGTCCCTATACCAATGAAGGACTGCTGCAGTATAGGGCAGCGGTCAGCAGTAGTGCACGGCAACCCTATGTATTGTGGACCGATAGCGGTCCTTACAGAACAGCAGACTGTACTGCACTCAGGCCTATGTACCGTAGCACCCTATACCAAGTTACCAGTCCTTATAAAAACTTTTGTGGACCAAGCAGGTTGTGTGTTAGTGTTTAGCAGACTGTGCGTCAGTCCCTATACCGCTGAAGGACTGCTGCAGTATAGGGCAGCGGTCAGCAGTAGTGCACGGCAACCCTATGTATTGTGGACCGATAGCGGTCCTTACAGAACAGCAGACTGTAACGCACTCAGGCCTATGTACCGTAGCACCCTATACCAAGTTACCAGTCCTTATAAGAACTTTTGTGGACCAAGCAGGTTGTGTGTTAGTGATTAGCAGACTGTACGTCAGTCCCTATACCAATGAAGGACTGCTGCAGTATAGGGCAGCGGTCAGCAGTAGTGCACGGCAACCCTATGTATTGTGGACCGATAGCGGTCCTTACAGAACAGCAGACTGTAACGCACTCAGGCCTATGTACCGTAGCACCCTATACCAAGTTACCAGTCCTTATAAGAACTTTTGTGGACCAAGCAGGTTGTGTGTTAGTGATTAGCAGACTGTACGTCAGTCCCTATACCAATGAAGGACTGCTGCAGTATAGGGCAGCGGTCAGCAGTAGTGCACGGCAACCCTATGTATTGTGGACCGATAGCGGTCCTTACAGAACAGCAGACTGTACCGCACCCAAGCCTATGTACCGTAGCACCCTAGACAGACCAAGTTACCAGTCCTGATAAAGAGCTTTGTGGAACAAGTGAGTTGTGAATGATTAGCAGACTGCAGCAGAAGGGCAGCAGTCAAGTATAATATTCTTTCTATATTTGGAAGAAAGAATATTATACGTGTACAAGCCTATTACCGTACCACTGATACCAGTCCTGAAAAGAACCTTTGTGGAACTAATAGTAACAGCAAGTCTTTAAAATTATCCTCACTGCCTGACACACTGCTTCCTGCCTGTCCCTATACAAATTGGCAAAAAAGAGTAGGCTGGAACGATTAGCTGGAACAGCTCTTTTGTGGACCTGATAGTAACAGCTAATGATGATGATGATGATGATGATGAAGAAAGACTAATCTGGCTGAGCTGTCCCTAAAATAGCAGCATACAGCGCTCTGTCCCTTTATCTAAACTGACAAAAGAAACTCAGGCTGCTGACCTAACACCTATACCAGTCCTGAAAAGAACTTTTGTGTACCAAATAGCTAGCGTTTTCTCTGTCCCTACTCCACACAGGATCCTTTCCCTACAGTGACAGAAGAAAGAATGTAAAATGGCCACCGGATCGGGTGTATTTATAGGTTAGGGGGAATGTCCAAGTGTCCATGAGCTGTCATGTCTCAATTGGTTGTCCTGTAACACATGATAAACGTGTCACGAAAGGTTAAAGTTCTTGTATACATTAAACACGTAAGTCCGCCGGGGCGAACGACGGAAAAAGGCGTTCGAACCCGCGGACGGCGAAAGTCGGAAATTCGCCGCGAAACGACCGCCGGGCGAACCGTTCGGCCATCACTACTAATGAGGAAACTGACCACCGGGGCAGGGAATCCGGGACACTGAGACCGCCGGGGAGGCTGAACAAACAACTGTGACTGCTGTGGTGGCCGAACGAAGAAGAATCTATCACTGTGTGGCCAGTTGAACCTAACAGACTCCTTGAAAGGATGCAGATCACACTCTAGTGAGGTTCAGTATTGCATCAAAGAGATATACATTACCTGCTAGAGTCTGGACTGTCCAGATATCAAACAGCAAGGTCACTTCATTCGAGAATGCAAAATGCATCTGTGGAAGAAAAGAGAAATACATTTTAATACATACATTTTAAATGCGGCACACTTTCCCCCTGACTATAACTACTAATGTAAGGGGGACACAGCTTCCCGGACCACTACTAATGTGTACGGGGGGGGGGCACAGCTCCACTGACCACTACTAATGTACGGGGGGGGGGGGGGGGGGGCACAGCTCCACTGATCACAACTAAGGTAGGAGGGGGAGGCACAGCTCCACTGATCACAACTAAGGTAGGAGGGGGAGGCACAGCTCCACTGATCACAACTAAGGTAGGAGGGGGAGGCACAGCTCCCTGACCACTACTAACGTTATTGGGGGGCACAGCTCCCCTGACTACTACTAACGTAAGGGGGGGGGCACAGCTCCCCTGACTACTACTAACGTAAGGGGGGGCACAGCTCCCCTGACTACTACTAACTACTACTAGTAAGGGAGGGGCACAGCTCCCCTGACTACTACTAACGTAAAGGGGGGGGGTACAGCTCCCCTAACTACTACTAACTACTACTAGTAAGGGGGGGGCACAGCTCCCCTGACTACTACTAACGTAAAGGGGGGGTACAGCTCCCCTAACTACTAACGTAAAGGGGGGGCACAGCTCCCCTGACTACTTCTAATGTAAGGGGGGGCACAGCTCCCCTGACTACTTCTAATGTAAGGGGGGGGGCACAGCTCCCCTGACCACTACTAAGGTAAGGGGGCACCTCTCACCTAGTCACCAATGTAGCATCAGTGGCCAGGTGAGATGTGTCCCTTACCTTAGTTGTCAATGGGAAAGGTGCTGCCTTTCATTAGAGACCAGGTGAGAAATTTACTGATAGTTTTGAAAAAAAAAAAAGTGTCAATAAAATTATTTGTGTGTCACATATAGAAGGCGTGCCACAAGAATTATTTTTTTCATTATGATAGCTATAACTTGCTGATCACTTAGAATATCATGATCTGTAGTTAAAACTTTTGTAGGGGTTCCCCCGAGACCTGAAAATTATTTCAAGGGGTTCTCCACAATAAAATAAAGGTTATAAAAGCTTCTCTAAAGTATTGTTTTTTGTTTTTTTTTTGTCAACTTTCCAGATGCCGTCTGCGTGTTCAGCAATCTGCACACCAGTAACTTATTTCCATCAGTTCTGTCACCAGAGGAGTTAGGCATCTCTCTGGTCGGACATATACAATAAACAGGAAATGGAATTTAAGCTGGATCCACACTATACAATTTTCTTTCAATGTTTTTCCTTTAGATTTACCAAAACCATTTAATATGGAGGTCAAATCTAAACACTTTCAATTTGTATGGAATCAGGCAGGCCCTTGCACTACATCGTTGAAGGTAAATCTAAAGGAAATCAAACAAAAGTTGTATAGTGCGTATCCAGCTGTAGGGAAGAGGATAAAACTAAGGAAGTAACAAGAGATAAAGTGTGGTCTTCTATGATAGAGAATATATATCTCAAGATTCTGCTCTATCCTGGTTCTTTGCCTATCTACCACAGCGCTCCTTCAGTGTTACCTACAACTCTGTCTCCTCCTCTCTATTGTCCCTTTCTATGGGGGTCCCCCAAATCTATCTGTCTACTCCTCACCTCACTCGTTCAGTCTCATCTTGCATTACTAACTTACTGACATATCAGCATGGATGTCACACCACTTCCTAAAACTAAATCCCTCTACACCAGTGGTTCCAAACCTTTTAGTACCGTGACCCATTGAAAAAAAATTCCCAAGTTGTAGGGACCCCTAACAGTAAAATTATTTTGGTAGCATGGGTTGTCAGCACCCAAGGCAAGACAAGTAATTTGCGCCCTTAACCCACAGACATTTAGCGCTCCACGAGTCCCTTCCACTCGTACAGTATTAAAACCCCTTATGGGGCAGCGCATGCACAGCGGCACCTAAAATGGACGCTTAGTCCGGGAGCTCTGTCCTGCCCCAGCAGCTTGGGCCTCCACAGCGGCATCTCATCTGGCAATCAACGCCTGGATCGACCCCCTCACAAGCGGCGGAAATCCCGGGGACATCCCGAAGTGCTCAGGAGCGGTAAGGCAAAACCAAGATGTTCCTCACTGCTCTGCACCTGCCTGCCTTTCCAGTGGACAGCCCGCGGCTTCCCCCTCCATGCTGCAGCAAGATTTCACAGCAGGTAACCCTCTCCTGGACCCAGCCTCCCCAGCATCCACCGAGTCCCTCATAGAGCACTCCCTGGCAGGACTGGCCTTCTCCCCCATGGAAATAAGACTAATCTAGAAGCCACAAATTCCAGAACAAACCAAAACACTGCTTGTATACAACTTTTGCAGGAACAATTAGAGACTGCCAATGCTAAAATTGAAGACCTTGAAAACAGGAATAGGAGGTACAATTTCAGAGTTAGAGGGCTCCCTGAATCTTAGAAGGACATCCCTGAAACCATAAGATCTTTCATTAAGGACTTACTCCCCAATACGCCGCAGCCCAGACTGGAGCTGGATCGGGCCCACAGAGCTCTCAGACCCCCGAGGGCCGAAGGCCTCCACCGCTATATAGTGGTGAAAACACATTTCTACTCTGTCAAGGAGGAGGTGATGCGAAAATCCAGAGCCATGTCTATAATTGTGTTTCAGGGCCATCAACTGCAAATATTTGCATCCACTATCCAAAAAAGGAGAGCCCTAAAACCATTACTTCAAATCCTGATGGACAAAGAAATTAAGTACTGGTGGCTCTTTTCGTTTAACTCAAACTCCTCTGCAAAGGCAAAGCATACACCTTTGGATCCCTACAAGGAGAAAAGCTTCTGCTGTAACTAGGTCTCATTAGCCAAAAACCGAACATTCCGCAGCCGGGATCGCAATCATACTCAAAGAGACAACTCCTAACCAGTCCCCTGAATCCGGTCAGGGAAAAGGCCAGATTCAAAGAAATCCAAGGAAACCATTCCTCCCTGACCCTCAAAATATGAACTTCCTCGGTTTTCCCTTTTCGCCTTTTATTCTTCCCAGCTGCTAACTGGGAGGAATTGAACTCCCTATTTGTGTCTCGCGAGACAAGTATCCTTTCGGAGTACCTGCAATCAATCCGGGGAGGAAACTGATTCAACTTTCATTTTGTCTGCATACACTGGGTTGCTCCTGTGTTTTCTCGCTGCGGAAGGGTGGAGGGGGAGCAATTCATAGCGCCCAACCAACCCAGGGGAACTTCCCATTATCCACAAAATGTTTTGGGGTACCTTGTCCCTTAAGATCCCTGCCCTCTTGCTGTTCCCTTCCCTCCCACCTCTCCACCCCTTGCTTTTAGGACCCGTTAGTTCTTAAAGATCCATGCCAACACGTATCTTACTAATAGACATCTATCTTCTGTTATTGTTTACTGCACATTCACAACCAGGCGTGCCTTAGCTCCAAAGCATGTCATGTTAGAGGTGACTTTGTAACTGTAAGGCCCAGTGCCCTTTTTTGTTATACACAAACCATTGCAAGAGGCCCCTCTGCTGGGGTGGTGTTCATGCACCCCTCTCTATCTAGCAGAACAGGTAACTTATCCTTCTCTAGACAGGACTAATCTCTGTTTTCTAGAGGGATTTCAGTATAAGCTCTTACTGATGGAGGATTCTTTCTGAGATTTGTTGTTAAGTTAAAAACAGTTTTTTGCTAGAAAATTACTTAGAACCCCCAAGCATTATACAATTTTTTTTTCTAACACCCTAGAGAATAAAATGGCGGTCGTTGCAATACTTTGTCGCACCGTATTTGCGCAGCGGTCTTACAAGCGCACTTTTTTGAAAAAAAAAATACTATTTTTAATTACAAAATAAGACAATAGTAGAGTTAGCCCAATTTTATTTTTATATATTGTGAAAGATAATGTTACGCCAAGTAAATTGATACCCAACATGTCACGCTTCAAAATTGCACCTGCTTGTGAAATGGTGACAAACTTTTACCCTTAGAAATCTCTATAGGCGACGTTTAAAAGATTCTACAGGGTGCACGTTTTAAGTGACAGAGAAGATATAGGGCTATTATTGCTCTCGCTCTACCGATCGCAGCGATACCTCACATGTGTGGCTCGAACACCGTTTTCATATGCGGGCACTACTCATGTATGTGTTCGCTTCTGCACGCAAGCTCGTCGGGACAGGGCGCGTTTAAAACTTTTTTTTTTTTTTTTTTTACCTTTTATTTTTACACTGTTTTTTTTTTTTAAATTGTGTCACTTTTATTCCTATTACAAGGGGTGTTAATATTCCTTGTAATAGGAATAAAAGTGACACCATTTTTTTTTTTCTTTTTTTTTTTTAAACGGTGTAAAAATAAAAGGTGAAAAAAATAAAAGAGCTTGACAGGACCTCTTAAATATGAGATCTGGGGCCCAAAAGACCAGATCTCATATTGACACTATAATGCCAAAAAAATAAAATAAGTCCCTTTACGAGCTATGGGCGGAAGTGACGTTTTGACGTCGCTTTTGCCCTGCAATGATATGGAGATGGGTGGGGGCCATCTTCCCCTTACTCGTCTCCATGTCAGGCTACAGGAAGGACCTGATCGCATCCACCGCTCCGGTAAGCAGCAGAGGGGACCAGAGAGCGGCGGGAGGGACCCTCTCCAGCTGCTGACAAAAGTGATCTCACGGCGAATCTGCCGCAGAGACCACTTTTATCTTAAACCGGACTGCTCACTGAAGAAGAGGATACCAGGGTTATGGTAGCTAGCTGATGCCATAACAACAAAATCCTCCTTCAAAGTACCGACATATATCGCCGTGAGCTGGTCCAGAAGTGGTTAAGTCTTGCACATATTATATTATATTATATTTTTGTGTTAGGATTGTGTGGTTATTGGTGTCTCTCCCCCATTTAGCGCTGCTCCATTAATATGCACATTTATGCTCAATTCACACTTGTGCAATTTGGGAACCCTGCGAATCCACTGCGCCCGCATCGCACTTGACTTGCACGGCAGTACACACTGCCATATGCGAACTGCGGGGAATGTCAATACATTGACAACGTCACCTCCATTTCAGCTCTCATATCACTCTGCGAACTGACAGTTCGGACACGAATTGGATCCCATGCAATCCAATTCTGGTGTGGACCAAAAAAATAAAAATAAACAAAAACTCCTATGCGAGCTTAGTCTGAATGCGATGCGATTTCAGCCATACTATCTGCAGTGCGGTGCGAATCATGTGCGGTCCCACACCACGCAACAGTGTTAACTTGCCCTTCATTGGCGTTAGGCTCCTTTCACACTCAGCCACGGCTGCATTAGTGTCGCTTTACCATAGTTTTAGCAGCCTCCCATGCCATGCTCAAGTGCTGCAACACGGGAGCTTTTAACCCTTTATTCGGCCGCTAGCGGGGTTTAAAAGCACCCATGTTGCAGCGCTTTGGCAGCACAGCCTATTCATTTCAATGAGCAGGTAGTTTTGGGAGCGGTATATACACAACGCTCCCAAACCGCCCCAAAGATGCTGCGAACTTTTTCTAATGTCCTGCAAGCGCACTGCCCCAGTGTGAAAGCACTCAGGCTTTTACACTGGGGGGAGGCCTTTTTCAGGCACTTTACAGAGGCTATTTTTTGTGCTAAAATGCCTTTACACTACAGGAGTTTTACAGCAGCTTTATTACACTATTCATAATTGCACCACACTTTACCACTTGATTGCATTTCTTTTATTTGTAATCTATACACTAAGTAGCACAGAAGTAAATTCCCTATTTTTTTTCTCTTTATTATTGCACGTTTCTGAAAACATGTGCAGAAATGTACATTCCTGGAACACTTAGGTGAGAATACAGTGGGGTTTATTTTACACGGATGTGAATGGGACATTTAAGCTTGCTGCATCTTTCAAACTTTTTTTTTTCCCCTTTTGCAGCACTTGCACGTATATTTATCTACACACCCCTGCTCACCACAAGTACAACGTGCATTTTTTGCACAATCCGTAAACACATCGTTGTGTGAATGCGGCCTTAACCACTTGGGATCCGCGCTATTGCCAAATGACGGCATTAGCGCGGACCTACATTTCCGGGACTACGTCTATTGACGTCGTCCCGTGTACGAGCGGCCTGCGCGCCCCCTGAGGGGCGCGCGCGGCGCGCTCTGTGATCGGCAAGTCCATGAGACTCGCCTGATCACCGATCCGTGCAAGGGGTCGATCCCGACCCCTTATCACGTGATCAGCTGTCAGCCAATGACAGCTGATCATGTGATAGAACGGAGCCGGTAATCGGCTATTATTCCTCCTCGCGCTGACAGCGCGAGGAGAAAAGAAAAAAGCCGATCACTGGCGGCCGTGATCGGGACATCAGTCCCGATCACGGCCAGCAATACAAGCAACCACCTGCCCCCTGCCAGTGCCCACCTGCCCCCCGCAGTGCCATCCTGAATAAAAGTAAGTGCCCCCCCGTCAGTGCCCACAGTGCCACCCACAGTGCCCACAATCTGCCTCAAAGGTGTTGCACCCCAGTGCCGCCCATCAGTTCCCAGCAGTGCCGCCCATCAGTGCCCAGCAGTGCCGCCCATCAGTGCCCATCCGTGCCACCCATCCGTGCCACCCATCCGTGCCACCCATCCGTGCCACCCATCCGTGCCATCTTATCTGTGCCCATCAGTGCCGCCTTATCTGTGCCGCCTTAACTATGCCTATCAGTGCCCACCAGTGCAGCCTATCAGTGCCCACCAGTGCAGCCCATCAGTGCCCACCAATGCAGCCCATCAGTGCCCACCAATGCAGCCCATCAGTGCCCACCAATGCAGCCCATCAGTGCCCACCAATGCAGCCCATCAGTGCCCACCAGTGCAGCCCATCAGTGCCCACCAGTGCAGCCCATCAGTGCCCACCAGTGCAGCCCATCAGTGCCCACCAATGCAGCCCATCAGTGCCCACCAATGCAGCCCATCAGTGCCCACCAATGCAGCCCATCAGTGCCCACCAATGCAGCCCATCAGTGCCCACCAGTGCAGCCCATCAGTGCCCACCAATGCAGCCCATCAGTGCCCACCAATGCAGCCCATCAGTGCCCACCAATGCAGCCCATCAGTGCCCACCAGTGCAGCCCATCAGTGCCCACCAGTGCAGCCCATCAGTGCCCACCAGTGCAGCCCATCAGTGCCCACCAGTGCAGCCCATCAGTGCCCACCAATGCAGCCCATCAGTGCCCACCAATGCAGCCCATCAGTGCCCACCAATGCAGCCCATCAGTGCCCACCAATGCAGCCCATCAGTGCCCACCAATGCAGCCCATCAGTGCCCACCAATGCAGCCCATCAGTGCCCACCAATGCAGCCCATCAGTGCCCACCAATGCAGCCCATCAGTGCCGCCTAATCAGCGCACTTCAATGAAGGAGAAAAATGACCCGTTTGCAAAATTTTATAACAAACTATTAAAACATGATTTTTTTTTTTTTTTTGCATCTTTTTTTGTTTGTTTAGCAAAAAATAAAACTCCGAGCTGTAACTAAATACCACCAAAAGAAAGCTCTATTTGTGGGAAAAAAATGATAAAAATTTCATTTGGGTACAGTGTTGTATGACCGCGCAATAGTCATTCAAAGTGCATCAGCGCTGAAGGCTGAAAATTGGTCTGGGACTGAGGGGGGTTTAAGTGCCCAGTAAGCAAGTGGTTAAAGAGGAAATAAAACCTGATGGGTGTTACTTCCTCTTTTGTTTCCCTGCAAAGGTAAAGCATAATGGCCTACTATGCATTAAGTGACACTTACCTGCAGGAGAAGCCTGCGATGTCCCCATCTTCCTCGCTAGTAGCGAGCGTCAGTTCTTCACCCCTCTTCCTTCCGGGGACGCAAACTCCGGCTCTGTGACTGGCCGGAGTCACGTGACATCATGCGTGTGGGAGCCGCCTTTACCGGCATGACCCGAGCTAGAAACGGCACAGCCGTGCCCCATCTAACTCCAGCGCACGCGGCGGAAGAAATCACCGTATGGCGATTTGCAAATATCTTCTAGACCGTGCAGGTTTGGGAGATATTTCTAGGAACCAACGGGTAAGCCTTAACCACGTCTTACCTGTAGGTTAAAGTGGTTACAAGCACTTTAAACAAATGAACACGGCCACACTCACCGAGGTATGACCAGTGCTGCTTCAGCACACAAGGCAGCAGAGGGGCCCGGATGTAAACACAGGAAGAAGAGTCACACTCAAAGTTTGCAGAAACCTCCAGGCTCGGTACAGGAGCCCTCGGGCTGTCCCTGGAAATAAACTCAGCTTTGTAGTACATGGAAATGCAGTCCCGACAAAGAAAAGGTTCATACACCGGCAGAGGGGCCACTTACCTGCATGGTAACCAGCCTATCAGCCTGCTATCAACAACCAACTTCATCTGTACTGCTCGATCAGCTGACTGAGCACCGCGCTGCACTCTGGGAGGAGAGAAGTGTGGGCGGAAGTGCTGCACAGGGAATGGTCTGAGGGAGCTTTACGGGGCTGGTGCTGACTATGGACTTGTGAAGACTGGGCGCCGCGTTGCACTCTGGGAGAAGAGAAGGGCGGAAGTAGTGCACAGAAACTCTTGTGAGGGCAGAACAAGCGTTCTCTGTTACGGTGTGTGAGGAGATGAGAGAATTTAGAAATATTCCATGTATTCTAATGAGCACTGACCACCGCACTCTGTGCCCTGGCAGTACGCCACATATTTGATTTATTTCAATAAAGTGTTTCTAGAGGCAAAACTCGTGCTGTGTTTCTTTTTCTTGGTTAGAACATCTGCCAAGTTTTTATTTCTGCCTGAAGCCCCCCAATGAGGAGAATACCCCTCTATAGGGGCTCATTTACGTGAACAGCAGGAGCCTCCCACCGCAACACATGGGCGTATCTCTGCGCAGGTATTTCCATTCAGTTTAGGATTGTCACATTTTCTTCAATTCAAACCTCAACACTTTAGCGGAGCACAGCAATTTATTTTATAGTATAAACTATACCTATATTTTGCAATTAAATACATTTTCTAATCATATGAAGTTAATCAAAAGAGTTCCCCTTTACATCAGAGTCCGCAGAGTCCTCCTTTACATCAGAGTCCACAGAGTTCCCCTTTACATCAGAGTCCACAGAGTTCCCCTTTACATCAGAGTTCCCCTTTACATCAGAGTCCACAGAGTCCCCCTTTACATCAGAGTCCACAGAGTCCCCCTTTACATCAGAGTCCACAGAGTCCCCCTTTACATCAGAGTCCACAGAGTCCCCCTTTACATCAGAGTCCACAGAGTTCCCCTTTACATCAGAGTCCACAGAGTCCCCTTTTACATTAGAGTCCACAGAGTCCCCTTTTACATTAGAGTCCACAGAGTCCTCCTTTACACCAGAGTCCCCTTTACATCTGAGTCCACAGAGTCCCCCTTTACATTAGAGTCCACAGAGTTCCCCTTTACATCACAGTCTACAGAGTTCCCCTTTACATTAGAATCCACAGAGTCCCCCTTTACATCGGAGTCCACAGAGTCCCCCTTTACACAGAGTCCACAGAGTCCCCTTTTACATCAGAGTCCACAGAGTCCCCCTTTACATCAGAGTCCACAGAGTTCCCCTTTACATCAGAGTCCACAGAGTTCCCCTTTACACCAGAGTCCACAGAGTTCCCGATTACATCAGAATCACCCTTTACATCAGAGTCCACAGAGTTCCCCTTTACATCAGAGTTCACAGAGTCCCCTTTTATATTAGAGTACACAGAGTTCCCCTTTACATCAGAGTCCCCCTTTACATCAGAGTCCACAGAGTTCCCCTTTACATCAGAGTCCACAGAGTTCCCCTTTACACCAGAGTCGACAGAGTTCCCGATTACATCAGAATCACCCTTTACATCAGAGTCCACAGAGTTCCCCTTTACATCAGAGTTCACAGAGTCCCCTTTTATATTAGAGTCCACAGAGCTCCCCTTTACATCAGAGTCCACAGAGTTCCCCTTTACATCAGAGTCTACAGAGTTCCCCTTTACATCAGAGTCCACAGAATTCCCGTTTACATCAGAGTCCACAGAGTCCCCCTTTACATCAGCGTCCCCGTTTACATCAGAGTCCACAGAGTTCCCCTTTACAGAGTCCACAGAGTCCCCTTTTACATTAGAGTCCACAGAGTTCCCCTTTACATCAGAGTCCACAGAGTCCCCCTTTACATCAGAGTCCACAGATTTCCCCTTTACATCAGTCTACCTAGTTACCCTTTACATTAGAGTCCACAGAGTCCCCCTTTTACATTAGAGTCCACAGAGTCCCCCTTTTACATTAGAGTCCACAGAGTCCCCCTTTACATCAGAGTCCACAGAGTTCCCCTTCACATCAGTCTACAGAGTCCCCCTTTACATCAGAGTCCCCCTTTACATCAGAGTCCACAGAGTCCCCCTTTACATCAGAGTCCACAGAGTCCCCCTTTACATCACAGTCTACAGAGTTCCCCTTTACATTAGAATCCACAGAGTCCCCCTTTCCATCAGAGTCCACAGAGTTCCCCTTTACATCAGAGTCCACAGAGTCCCCCTTTACATCAGAGTCGACAGAGTTCCCGATTACATCAGAATCCCCCTTTACATCAGAGTCCACAGAGTTCCCTTTTAAATTAGAGTACACAGAGTTCCCCTTTACATCAGAGTCCCCCTTTACATCAGAGTCCACAGAGTTCCCCTTTACATCAGAGTCCACAGAGTCCCCTTTTACATTAGAGTACACAGAGTTCCCCTTTACATCAGAGTCCACAGAGTTCCCCTTTACATCAGTCTACAGAGTTCCGCTTTACATTAGAGTCCACAGAATCCCCTTTACATCAGAGTTCACAGAGTCCCTCTTTACATCAGAGTCCACAGAGTTCCCTTTACATCAGAGTCCACAGAGTCCTCCTTTACATAAGTGTCCCCCTTTACATCAGAGTCCACAGAGTCCCCTTTTACATTAGAGTCCACAGAGTTCCCCTTTACATCAGAGCCCACAGAGTCCCCCTTTACATCAGAGTCCACAGATTTCCCCTTTACATCAGTCTACAGAGTTACCCTTTACATTAGAGTCCACAGAGTCCCCCTTTTACATTAGAGTCCACAGAGTCCCCCTTTACATCAGAGTCCACAGAGTCCCCCTTTACATCAGAGTCCACAGAGTCCCCCTTTACATCAGAGTCCACAGAGTTCCCCTTTACATCAGAGCCCACAGAGTCCCCCTTTACATCAGAGTCCACAGAGTCCCCCTTTACATCAGAGTCCACAGAGTCCCCCTTTACATCAGAGTCCACAGAGTCCCCCTTTACAGAGTCCCCCTTTACAGAGTCCACAGAGTCCCCTTTTACATTAGAGTCCACAGAGTTCCCCTTTACATCAGAGTCCACAGATTTCCCCTTTACATCAGTCTACAGAGTTCCCCTTTACAGAGTCCACAGAGTCCCCCTTTTACATTAGATTCCACAGAGTCCCCCTTTACATCAGAGTCCACAGAGTCCCCCTTTACATCAGAGTCCACAGAGTCCCCCTTTACATCAGAGTCCACAGAGTCCCCCTTTACATCAGAGTCCACAGAGTCCCCCTTTACATCAGAGTCCACAGAGTTCCCTTTACATCAGAGTCCACAGAGTCCCCCTTTATATCAGTGTCCCCCTTTATATCAGAGTCCACAGAGTTCCCCTTTACAGAGTCCACAGAGTCCCCTTTTACATTAGAGTCCACAGAGTTCCCCTTTACATCAGAGTCCACAGAGTCCCCTTTTACATTAGAGTACACAGAGTTCCCCTTTACATCAGAGTTCCCCTTTACATCAGAGTCCACAGAGTTCCCCTTTACATCAGTCTACAGAGTTCCGCTTTACATTAGAGTCCACAGAATCCCCTTTACATCAGAGTTCACAGAGTCCCTCTTTACATCAGAGTCCACAGAGTTCCCTTTACATCAGAGTCCACAGAGTCCTCCTTTACATAAGTGTCCCCCTTTACATCAGAGTCCACAGAGTTCCCCTTTACAGAGTCCACAGAGTCCCCTTTTACATTAGAGTCCACAGAGTTCCCCTTTACATCAGAGCCCACAGAGTCCCCCTTTACATCAGAGTCCACAGATTTCCCCTTTACATCAGTCTACAGAGTTACCCTTTACATTAGAGTCCACAGAGTCCCCCTTTTACATTAGAGTCCACAGAGTCCCCCTTTACATCAGAGTCCACAGAGTTCCCCTTTACAGAGTCCACAGAGTTCCCCTTTACATCAGAGTCCACAGATTTCCCCTTTACATCAGTCTACAGAGTTACCCTTTACATCAGAGCCCACAGAGTCCCCCTTTACATCAGAGTCCACAGAGTCCCCCTTTACATCAGAGTCCCCCTTTACATCAGAGTCCACAGAGTTCCCCTTTACAGAGTCCACAGAGTCCCCTTTTACATTAGAGTCCACAGAGTTCCCCTTTACATCAGAGTCCACAGATTTCCCCTTTACATCAGTCTACAGAGTTCCCCTTTACAGAGTCCACAGAGTCCCCCTTTTACATTAGAGTCCACAGAGTCCCCCTTTACATCAGAGTCCACAGAGTGCCCCTTTACATCAGAGTCCACAGAGTCCCCCTTTACATCAGAGTCCACAGAGTCCCCCTTTACATCAGAGTCCACAGAGTCCCCCTTTACATCAGAGTCCACAGAGTTCCCTTTACATCAGAGTCCACAGAGTCCCCCTTTATATCAGTGTCCCCCTTTACATCAGAGTCCACAGAGTTCCCCTTTACAGAGTCCACAGAGTCCCCTTTTACATTAGAGTCCACAGAGTTACCCTTTACATCAGAGTCCACAGAGTCCCCCTTTACATCAGAGTCCACAGAGTGCCCCTTTACATCAGAGTCCACAGAGTCCCCCTTTACATCAGAGTCCACAGAGTCCCCCTTTACATCAGAGTCCACAGAGTCCCCCTTTACATCAGAGTCCACAGAGTCCCCTTTACATCAGTCTACAGAGTTACCCTTTACATTAGAGTCCACAGAGTCCCCCTTTTACATTAGAGTCCACAGAGTCCCCCTTTACATCAGAGTCACAGAGTCCCCTTTTACATTAGAGTCCACAGAGTTCCCCTTTTACATTAGAGTCCACAGAGTCCCCCTTTACATCAGAGTCCCCCTTTACATCAGGGTCCTCAGAGTCCCCCTTTACATCAGAGTCCACAGAGTCCCCTTTTACATTAGAGTCCACAGAGTCCCCTTTTACATTAGAGTCCACAGAGTCCTCCTTTACACCAGAGTCCCCTTTACATCTGAGTCCACAGAGTCCCCCTTTACATTAGAGTCCACAGAGTTCCCCTTTACATCACAGTCTACAGAGTTCCCCTTTACATTAGAATCCACAGAGTCCCCCTTTACATCGGAGTCCACAGAGTCCCCCTTTACACAGAGTCCACAGAGTCCCCTTTTACATCAGAGTCCACAGAGTCCCCCTTTACATCAGAGTCCACAGAGTTCCCCTTTACATCAGAGTCCACAGAGTCCCCCTTTACATCAGAGTCCACAGAGTCCCCCTTTACATCAGAGTCCACAGAGTCCCCCTTTACATCAGAGTCCACAGAGTCCCCTTTACATCAGTCTACAGAGTTACCCTTTACATTAGAGTCCACAGAGTCCCCCTTTTACATTAGAGTCCACAGAGTCCCCCTTTACATCAGAGTCACAGAGTCCCCTTTTACATTAGAGTCCACAGAGTTCCCCTTTTACATTAGAGTCCACAGAGTCCCCCTTTACATCAGAGTCCCCCTTTACATCAGGGTCCTCAGAGTCCCCCTTTACATCAGAGTCCACAGAGTCCCCTTTTACATTAGAGTCCACAGAGTCCCCTTTTACATTAGAGTCCACAGAGTCCTCCTTTACACCAGAGTCCCCTTTACATCTGAGTCCACAGAGTCCCCCTTTACATTAGAGTCCACAGAGTTCCCCTTTACATCACAGTCTACAGAGTTCCCCTTTACATTAGAATCCACAGAGTCCCCCTTTACATCGGAGTCCACAGAGTCCCCCTTTACACAGAGTCCACAGAGTCCCCTTTTACATCAGAGTCCACAGAGTCCCCCTTTACATCAGAGTCCACAGAGTTCCCCTTTACATCAGAGTCCACAGAGTTCCCCTTTACACCAGAGTCGACAGAGTTCCCGATTACATCAGAATCACCCTTTACATCAGAGTCCACAGAGTTCCCCTTTACATCAGAGTTCACAGAGTCCCCTTTTATATTAGAGTACACAGAGTTCCCCTTTACATCAGAGTCCCCCTTTACATCAGAGTCCACAGAGCTCCCCTTTACATCAGAGTCCACAGAGTTCCCCTTTACATCAGAGTCCACAGAATTCCCGTTTACATCAGAGTCCACAGAGTCCCCCTTTACATCAGCGTCCCCGTTTACATCAGAGTCCACAGAGTTCCCCTTTACAGAGTCCACAGAGTCCCCTTTTACATTAGAGTCCACAGAGTTCCCCTTTACATCAGAGTCCACAGAGTCCCCCTTTACATCAGAGTCCACAGATTTCCCCTTTACATCAGTCTACCTAGTTACCCTTTACATTAGAGTCCACAGAGTCCCCCTTTTACATTAGAGTCCACAGAGTCCCCCTTTTACATTAGAGTCCAAAGAGTCCCCCTTTTACATTAGAGTCCACAGAGTCCCCCTTTACATCAGAGTCCACAGAGTTCCCCTTTACATCAGTCTACAGAGTCCCCCTTTACATCAGAGTCCCCCTTTACATCAGAGTCCACAGAGTCCCCCTTTACATCAGAGTCCACAGAGTTCCCCTTTACATCACAGTCTACAGAGTTCCCCTTTACATTAGAATCCACAGAGTTCCCCTTTACATCAGAGTCCACAGAGTTCCCCTTTACATCAGTCTACAGAGTCCCCCTTTACATCAGAGTCCCCCTTTACATCAGAGTCCACAGAGTCCCCCTTTACATCAGAGTCCACAGAGTTCCCCTTTACATCACAGTCTACAGAGTTCCCCTTTACATTAGAATCCACAGAGTCCCCCTTTCCATCAGAGTCCACAGAGTTCCCCTTTACATCAGAGTCCACAGAGTCCCCCTTTACATCAGAGTCCACAGAGTTCCCGATTACATCAGAATCCCCCTTTACATCAGAGTCCACAGAGTTCCCTTTTAAATTAGAGTACACAGAGTTCCCCTTTACATCAGAGTCCCCCTTTACATCAGAGTCCACAGAGTTCCCCTTTACATCAGAGTCCACAGAGTCCCCTTTTACATTAGAGTACACAGAGTTCCCCTTTACATCAGAGTCCACAGAGTTCCCCTTTACATCAGTCTACAGAGTTCCGCTTTACATTAGAGTCCACAGAATCCCCTTTACATCAGAGTTCACAGAGTCCCTCTTTACATCAGAGTCCACAGAGTTCCCTTTACATCAGAGTCCACAGAGTCCTCCTTTACATAAGTGTCCCCCTTTACATCAGAGTCCACAGAGTCCCCTTTTACATTAGAGTCCACAGAGTTCCCCTTTACATCAGAGCCCACAGAGTCCCCCTTTACATCAGAGTCCACAGATTTCCCCTTTACATCAGTCTACAGAGTTACCCTTTACACTAGAGTCCACAGAGTCCCCCTTTTACATTAGAGTCCACAGAGTCCCCCTTTACATCAGAGTCCACAGAGTCCCCCTTTACATCAGAGTCCACAGAGTCCCCCTTTACATCAGAGTCCACAGAGTTCCCCTTTACATCAGAGCCCACAGAGTCCCCCTTTACATCAGAGTCCACAGAGTCCCCCTTTACATCAGAGTCCACAGAGTCCCCCTTTACATCAGAGTCCACAGAGTCCCCCTTTACAGAGTCCACAGAGTCCCCTTTTACATTAGAGTCCACAGAGTTCCCCTTTACATCAGAGTCCACAGATTTCCCCTTTACATCAGTCTACAGAGTTCCCCTTTACAGAGTCCACAGAGTCCCCCTTTTACATTAGATTCCACAGAGTCCCCCTTTACATCAGAGTCCACAGAGTCCCCCTTTACATCAGAGTCCACAGAGTCCCCCTTTACATCAGAGTCCACAGAGTCCCCCTTTACATCAGAGTCCACAGAGTCCCCCTTTACATCAGAGTCCACAGAGTTCCCTTTACATCAGAGTCCACAGAGTCCCCCTTTATATCAGTGTCCCCCTTTACATCAGAGTCCACAGAGTTCCCCTTTACAGAGTCCACAGAGTCCCCTTTTACATTAGAGTCCACAGAGTTCCCCTTTACATCAGAGTCCACAGAGTCCCCTTTTACATTAGAGTACACAGAGTTCCCCTTTACATCAGAGTTCCCCTTTACATCAGAGTCCACAGAGTTCCCCTTTACATCAGTCTACAGAGTTCCGCTTTACATTAGAGTCCACAGAATCCCCTTTACATCAGAGTTCACAGAGTCCCTCTTTACATCAGAGTCCACAGAGTTCCCTTTACATCAGAGTCCACAGAGTCCTCCTTTACATAAGTGTCCCCCTTTACATCAGAGTCCACAGAGTTCCCCTTTACAGAGTCCACAGAGTCCCCTTTTACATTAGAGTCCACAGAGTTCCCCTTTACATCAGAGCCCACAGAGTCCCCCTTTACATCAGAGTCCACAGAGTTCCCTTTACATCAGAGTCCACAGAGTCCTCCTTTACATAAGTGTCCCCCTTTACATCAGAGTCCACAGAGTTCCCCTTTACAGAGTCCACAGAGTCCCCTTTTACATTAGAGTCCACAGAGTTCCCCTTTACATCAGAGCCCACAGAGTCCCCCTTTACATCAGAGTCCACAGATTTCCCCTTTACATCAGTCTACAGAGTTACCCTTTACATTAGAGTCCACAGAGTCCCCCTTTTACATTAGAGTCCACAGAGTCCCCCTTTACATCAGAGTCCACAGAGTTCCCCTTTACAGAGTCCACAGAGTTCCCCTTTACAGAGTCCACAGAGTTCCCCTTTACATCAGAGTCCACAGATTTCCCCTTTACATCAGTCTACAGAGTTACCCTTTACATCAGAGCCCACAGAGTCCCCCTTTACATCAGAGTCCACAGAGTCCCCCTTTACATCAGAGTCCACAGAGTCCCCCTTTACATCAGAGTCCACAGAGTTCCCCTTTACAGAGTCCACAGAGTCCCCTTTTACATTAGAGTCCACAGAGTTCCCCTTTACATCAGAGTCCACAGATTTCCCCTTTACATCAGTCTACAGAGTTCCCCTTTACAGAGTCCACAGAGTCCCCCTTTTACATTAGAGTCCACAGAGTCCCCCTTTACATCAGAGTCCACAGAGTGCCCCTTTACATCAGAGTCCACAGAGTCCCCCTTTACATCAGAGTCCACAGAGTCCCCCTTTACATCAGAGTCCACAGAGTCCCCCTTTACATCAGAGTCCACAGAGTTCCCTTTACATCAGAGTCCACAGAGTCCCCCTTTATATCAGTGTCCCCCTTTACATCAGAGTCCACAGAGTTCCCCTTTACAGAGTCCACAGAGTCCCCTTTTACATTAGAGTCCACAGAGTTACCCTTTACATCAGAGTCCACAGAGTCCCCCTTTACATCAGAGTCCACAGAGTCCACAGAGTCCCCTTTACATCAGTCTACAGAGTTACCCTTTACATTAGAGTCCACAGAGTCCCCCTTTTACATTAGAGTCCACAGAGTCCCCCTTTACATCAGAGTCACAGAGTCCCCTTTTACATTAGAGTCCACAGAGTTCCCCTTTTACATTAGAGTCCACAGAGTCCCCCTTTACATCAGAGTCCCCCTTTACATCAGGGTCCTCAGAGTCCCCCTTTACATCAGAGTCCACAGAGTTCCCCTTTACATCAGAGTCACAGAGTCCCCTTTACATCAGAGTCCACAGAGTTCCCATTTACATCAGAGACCACAGAGTTCCCCTTTACATCAGAGTCCACAGAGTCCCCCTTTACATCAGAGTCCACAGAGTCCCCCCTTAAATCAGAGTCCACAGAGTTCCCCTTTACATCACAGTCTACAGAGTTCCCCTTTACATTAGAGTCCACAGAGTCCCCCTTTACATCAGAGTCCACAGAGTCCCCCTTTACATCAGAGTCCACAGTGTCCCCCTTTACATCAGAGTCCACAGAGTCCCCCTTTACATTAGATTCCACAGTTACCCTTTACATCAGTCTACAGAGTTCCCCTTTACATCAGAGTCCACAGAGTCCCCCTTTACATCAGAGTCCACAGAGTACCCCTTTACATTACAATCCACAGAGTTCCCCTTTACATCAGAGTCCACAGAGTCCCCCTTTAAATCAGAGTCCACAGAGTCCCCCTTTTACATTAGAGTCCACAGAGTTCCCCTTTTACATTAGAGTCCACAGAGTTCCCCTTTACATCAGAGTCCACAGAGTCCCCCTTTACATCAGAGTCCACAGAGTCCCCCTTTACATCAGAGTCCACAGAGTCCCCCTTTACATCAGAGTCCACAGAGTTCCCCTTTACATCAGAGTCCACAGAGTCCCCCTTTACATCAGAGTCCACAGAGTACCCCTTTACATTAGAATCCACAGAGTTCCCCTTTACATTAGAGTCCACAGAGTCCCCCTTTAAATCAGAGTCCACAGAGTCCCCCTTTTACATTAGAGTCCACAGAGTTCCCCTTTACATCAGAGTCCACAGAGTTCCCCTTTACATCAGAGTCCACAGAGTCCCCCTTTACATCAGAGTCCACAGAGTCCCCCTTTACATCAGAATCCACAGAGTCCCCCGTTACATCAGAGTCCACATAGTCCCCCTTTACATCAGAGTCCACAGAGTTCCCCTTTACCTCTGAACTCGCAGAGTTCCCTTTCACTGTAAGGAAGGACTCTGCAGACTCTGATGTAAGGGAGAACTCTGGGGACTCTGAGAACCCTGATTTACCTTACTGTACTTACTCAGAGGCTGGAGAGAGAAGGAGGAAGACTTCAGTCACAGACAGGAATGGATGGTGAGCTCACTCACCTCTTGGCAGTCAGCACCTCTCATCCACATGTATCTGAGGCTGCTCGACTTCAAATTTCTGGCCCCCAGCTTTCCTTTTCTGAGGCACAGCACTGGGGATTGGAGTGTGGGCCAACACAGAGGGGTAGGGGTGGGAGGAAGAGGAGCAGATCGAGCCCTCTCTCCTCTCCCGTCTGTGTGTGTGTTTGGGGGGGGGATGTAAGGCCCCTTTCATACTGGGGCGGTGGTGCGGGCCCCAGCTGTAAAAGGTGCTATTTTTAGTGCTGCTTTACCATCGTTTTAGTGACGGTATTCAGCCACTAGCGGGGTGGTTTTACCCCCCTGCTAGCAACCAAGAAAGGGTTAAAACCACAAAGCAATGTTGCAGCGGCACTTTGCCGGCGGTATAGCCGCGCTGCCCCATTCATTTCAATGGGCAGGAGCAGTGGAGGAGCGGTATACACACCGATCCTTCACCGTTCCACACTGATGCTGCTAGCAGAACATTTTTTACCATCCTGCCAGCGCACCGCTCCAGTGTGAAAGTCCTCGGGGAGCTTTGCAGATGCTATTTTTTAGCACTATAGCACCTGCAAAGCGCCCCAATGTGAAAGGGGTCTTAGTAATGGCTTTGGGCAGCGTGAAAGAGGATGTAACAGACACTCTCGGTTTAGACGCCTGCAGCCAGCAACCCTGTTGGGAAGCCACATGCCCCATACACACTGTCAGACATTCCGACCACAAAATCCGTCTTGTGTTGCATACACAAAGTTGTCGGAAAATCCGATTGTTCAGAACGAGGTGACGCACAAAATGTATGACGGGACTATGTAGAGGCCAGTAGCCAATAGCTTTCGTCTCCAATTTTTTTCCGAGCATGCGTGGCACTTTGTGCGTCAGAATTCTCTACACACAATCTGGAAAAATCAGATCGGATTTTGTTGTCGGAAAATTTTAGATCCAGCTCTCAAACTTTTTCCGCCGGACAGTCCAATAGAGCCCACACACAATTGGATTTTCCAACAACATAATCCGATTTCAACTTTTTCAGTTGGAATTTCTGACTGTTTGTACAGGGCAATAGTCCGGTCTGAATAATGTGTCTGGGTTTCAGGCAGTCTGAAAGTTGAAACCTGGATGCATGATTCCAAACTCAAACTGTCCGGGTGAATCCTGGACAGGTGGAAACCCTAATTTTAGCTGCCCATACAAAGCAAAGACAGGCTGTACGCCAGGAACTGCTTTCGTTCACATTAAATGCAGCTTTGAAATTGTGCGACTACATCTGAAATCGCACAATTTTAAAGCCACATTGGTGAGACTTTGAAGACATCTGCATGCCGTCATGCACAGGTACACTATATTACCAAAAGTATTGGGACACCTGCCTTTACACGCATCATGAATATGTTTTTATTACAGTCTGCAGAGTATACAATTCAATCTAAAAATATGAAAGTAAATAAAAAAAGAATTTACTAGGAATAAGTAACCTTGTAACAACAGTATCTCATATTCACAAAGAAAGGTAAGGGTAGTAGGTCCAAAGTATAGTGCAATATCAAACCATATTATTACAGACAATATTACGCACATGAACTTTAATGACCCCTTTCACACTGGGGCCGCAGCCATGTTAGCGCTGCTTGTTTTAGGCCTGATTCACACCTATGCATTTTTAGTGCTTTTTGCATTTCGCAGATTTGTACTACAGAAAGAGTTCCTTAGGAAACCATGTTAAATGGGCTGCAGTGCAAATATGAAAAATGCATAGCTGTGAATCAGGCCTTAGTGGCACTTTAGTGCTATTTAGGTTGGATTCACACCTATGCAGTTTTAGTGCTCTTTGCATTTTGAAGATTTGCACTACAGTTTATTTAACATGGTTTCCTATGGAACATGTTCTGTAGAGCAAATCTGCAAAATGGAAAAAGCATTAAAGCAGCGCTTTTCAGGCTGACGGGCACTTTTAACCCCAAAGAAGGGGTTAAAAGCGCCTGTGTTGCGGCACATTGGAAGCGCTGCTCATTCATTTCCATTTGCAGTAAAAACAGCGCTCTCAAACCGCCCCAAAGATGCTGCTTGCAGGACTTTTCCTAACGCCCTGCAAGCGCACCACCCCAGTGTGAAAAGTCACACTAAAATTAATGGCAGGCGGTTTTCAGGCACTTTACAGGCGCCATTTCTAGCGCGAAATCACCTGGAAACTGCCTCAGTGTGAAAGGAGTCTTAGTCCTAGGCAGGGCCATCTTTAATATTGATTGGACCCTGGACAAAAATTTTCTTGGGCCCCCCCCCCCACCCCGTGCAAGTTCACGCTCTGCCTACTCAGCATTTCATCACTGCTTACTGACTGGTTGCTAGAGGTTACAGCACACATTACGGCTCACTGATTAGTTGCTAGAGGTTACAGCACATCATCTCCTCACTGCAGGGGAGGCATTATATACATATCAATGCCGCCTTTATTTACATATCAATTCTGCCAGCCGCAGCTATTTGCTTAGTATTGCCGCTGCTATTTACTTAGTAATGCCATTATTTACATGTAAACACAGGGTCTGCAGGTGAGTCATCTGTACACAAAAATAGGGCAGAGGCGGGCAGCATTAGTAGCAGCACTTCACACTGAGATATCAGGACACAGCACAGGACTAAAACCTCAAGGGACGAGAGAATTTAAACCCGGGAGAGTTGGCAAGTATGAGGCAGCTGTTTTGGACCCCACAACAATGACAGGGCCCAGGGCAGCTGCCCCTTTTGCCCTGCCTTAAAGACGGTGCTGGTCCTAGGGTTCAATACTGAGTTGGCCCACCCATTAGGCTATAACAGCTTCAACTCTTGATGTTGGATGAGAAAGGCCTGGCTCAAAGTCTCTGTTCTAATTCCATTAGTGGAGAGCAATGATCGGGAACCGGAACGGACGGCTTCTGTCGGAGAGGGTGCCAAACGCACGGGCCGAATGTTGGCTGGTTTTTATTGTACCAGCCAATGTCACCCAACTAGGGATGAGCTCCGGCGTGTTCGCACACTTCACGTGCAGAGCCCGTCGGGAAGTCCGCACTGCACTAATCACAGGCAGTGGGACATTTTCCGATTTCTGCAGCCTTGCATCGGGCAATGTCTCACTGCCTGTGATGAGAGCAGCGCTGCGCCGACTTCCTAGTGGGCTCTGCACATGGAGTATGCAAACATCCCGGAGCTCATCCTTACTCCCAACATTCAGCCTGTGTATGGGGCTTAAGGCTTCTCCCATCCTAGCATATAAAAGGGCACTTGCTCCACCAATTACATCATTACAGGGAGGCTTTATCTTAAGGGGACCTAAAACCCAATTACATAATTCCCTATCATCACACTATATTGGGGCAGAGCAACCTAGTGGCAGACTAGTTAACTGCACCTGCTTACAGGTATTGTAGCCCTGGCAGGCGGCCCGTAAATGCCCTGTACACACAGTCGGAAATTCCGACGGAAAGGGTCCCATCGGATTATATTGTCGGAAAATACGATCGTGTGTGTGCTCTAATTTGAGGGCAGGATCTAAAATTTTCCAACAAAAAAATCCGATCAGACTTTTCAAATTGATTTGTAGAGAATTCCGACAAAGTGCCACGCATCAAATTACGACACCAAAGCTGTTGGCTACTAGCCTCTACGTCATATCCAATGAACGTCACCTCGTTCCGAACGATCAGATTTTCCGACAACTTTGTCTGATCGTGTGTATGCAAGACAAGTTTGGCACAAAATCTGTCGGAAAAAATCTGATGGATTTTGTTGTCGGAATGTCCGACCGTGTGTACAGGGCATAAGTTGCTCAGCCCAGGCATCACAGCTGCATCAGAGTTTTTCGCTCCTGGCTGCTGATAAATAGGGAGAAGCAGATATTTTGTAGTATTATGATTGGCTGGATGAGCACTCGGATTTTACCGCATCCATAATACAGGAGAAGGGATTTGGATGAGACTGGGAAGAAGAGTTGCAATGGCTGAAAGGAGAGAGGACCATACTATGGTAGAGGACCCATGTGGGCTCAAGCTGCAGGCACGGGCTTGAGAGGAGAACCTACTTTTTGCCTGGCCTCCCTTGTACACACATGAGCAGCACAGAAGCATCTAGAGATGGAGTCACCTGTCAGCAGAGGGAGCTGTGCAATCCACCCCAGATGTGGCCCGTCTTGCATCCCCATCCGGTCTGCAGAGACTGACTACTGAATGCTGACAGAAGACATTCAAAGAGCATGTGAGGCCTTTGGCCTTACTTGTGTTTACTGATCCTACTGGTTCCTGCTAGATCCTGTTTTCTGTCTGAAACTATTTAAAGTGGACTTATTCCTCTATTCAGCTACATTAGGATACTCTGGGGGGTATTTCTTTTACCTGCAGATTATAACTACCTTCAATTGAAAGTTGAACGCTCCCACGCCCATTGCCAACAGTCTTTTCTTTGATCGACTCCACTGGCCAGTGACTAGATAGGCTATTTATACTCTTTTAAAATCCGGCTATATTTGCTGCTGTTGTTGGTAGAGTCGTTCCTCTGTCTTTCACCTAATGTGTTTTAGTAGGGCCATTCCCAGGTGACCAATAATAAAGAATTCCATCTCTATTGTCTATCTGTATATTTTGGTGGTCACTGTTGTGTTGACTCTGCTACGGTCAAACCTCTTTAACCAGTTCCTTCCCCATAGGGCATATTGCTTGTTTTTAAAATAAAGCCCATTTGTTGCTCTTGGTATAATGTACTGTCCAGGTACAGGGCGGATCATCACTGGAAATGGTAGAAGAGACCATCATATGTAGCAGCTCCTATGGAGGTAGTGTTACATTATGTTTGATTAAAGATTTAATAACCTTTATTGAATATTCCCAACTTGCATAAAATGGGTGGGCTTAGTTCCGTTCTAATAGAATCTGTTTGGCTAGTATATGGTTATACACTGTATGTGGTATGCCTCAACCAGGGTTCTGTGGAACCCAAGGGTACCTCCAGATGTTGCTAAAGGTTCCATGAGCAGTAGTGGGTTGATGACCTGCCTGATGGTGCCTGCATAGTTATACCACCAACATCAGTCAGCACAGCCATTAGCATAGGGCTAGTGGAGATTCTCGTCTTGTATCCTAGACACCAATGGTCATATTAGCTGTCTGTCAAGGAAGTATTCTTCCCAGTGTCCACCAATGCATAGGGGCATGGCACTGACCACCACTGCATAAGGCATTCTTTCTACTGTTCTAATAGAATCTGTTTGGCTAGTATATAGTTATACACTGTATGTGGTATGCCTCAACCAGGGTTCTGTGGAACCCAAGGGTACCTCCAGATGTTGCTAAAGGTTCCATGAGCAGTAGTTGATTAATGACCTGTCTGATGGTGCCTGCATAGGTATGCCACCAATATCACTCAGCACAGCCATTAGCATAGGGCTAGAGGAGATTCTCCTCTTGTATCCTAGACACCAATGGTCATATTAGCTGTCTGTCAAGGAAGTATTCTTCCCAGTGTCTACCAATGCATAGGGGCATGACACTGACCACCACTGCATAAGGCATTCTTTCTACTGACCACCAGTGTAATGGTGCCCTTCCCTTTTTGACCATCAACATGGTTTGGCTAATGCACAATGCTCTGCAGATATGTTTTTTAGCAGGAGTTCACTAAGATCTGAACATTATTTTATGGTAAAAGGGTTGATAAAGGCTGCCTAATGCCGCGTACACACGAGCGGACTGTATGGCATACTTAGTCCGTCATACAATCCGACGGACAGTCCGTCATACTTTCGACTGAACGGACTTGACCACACACGGATACACAAACAGTCCGTCGAAAGCTTGCGCGATGACGTGTACAGCACGTACGACGGGACTAGAAATAGGAAGTCCAATACACAGCAAAGCACCCTTCCGCCGTGTAAATCCTTTCTGGGCATGCGCCATTCTTAGTCCGTCGAACTAGCATACTGACGAGCGGATTGTCCGCTGAAACCAAAGTATGACGGACAGAATTTCGAAAAATCCGAAATACTTAGTACGCCAGACTGCACGCTGAAAAAGTCTGCTGAAGCCCACACACGAGCGGACTGTCCGCTGAAATGTGTTTCGACGGACTAAGTACGCCATACAGTCCGCCCGTGTGTACACGCCATTAGATATACCTTATTCTTTATAATTATTAGTATATATAATTGTAATTATTATTTTTTCTTTTGAATTCTTCTTGCCTTTCATACCAGCAGTTCCAGCATTTCCCTTTTTCCCAGGAGATCCAGGAATACCAGGACATCCTCTAGGAATGGTCAGTTTATCTGAGTGTTCAAGTCCTATGACCTTTACATCTGCAAGCAAAGGTGAGGACAGGACAGAATATTAAGGGGGCTTCCTCTTTTAACCATAAAGTGAAAATCTAACATTTGGCAGGAAAAAATGCCAAAAGGACAAGTGTCCCTGACCCCATCAAATCAGTCATTCTTAAATCCTCCCAGAGGCTGCTGGGGGCAATTGCTGCTTGGAGATTATCTTCCTCTGAGTGGCTATAAGCATAAGTGAGTCTAATGGAATAGCTGGTTGTCAAGTGTTTACGAGAAGTGGATTCTACTAATGACATTCTTGACCTGTAGAATTTGTCCTATGTTGGAGCATTCCTTTAGGCTGGGTTCACACCAGTGCGAACTGGATGCGGGTTCTCAGAATCCAATTCGCAATAGCAGGGCATTGTGACTCGCTTTCTATGAAGCTGGTATACATATCTCTGCTGCGGCTCCAGTTCAAATTTGCACAGGGGCCCTGTGCGTCTTTTGGTCTGTTTCAGGTCTGAATTCAGGCCAAAATTTGGTCTGAAATCGGACCTAAAACAGTGAACGGAGACGCACCGGACCCCTGCTGTGTGCTGCATGTGGCTTAGATGTGAAGCCAGCCTTACTGAGGGGTTGTTTTGTTACCCCAATGTACAGGTCTTTGCATTCCTCATACTGCACTGCACATACCAGATTGCTTTGCTTATGTTTGGGTGTTGGGTCTTTAGAATGTTCAAGCTTCTGTCTTAGTGTATTGCTGGGCTTGAAGGACACAGGGATGCAATTAGGGCTGCCGCCTGTCCAGGATTCACCCGGACAGTTCGGGTTTGGAATTTTGTGTCTAGGTTTCAGTCTGCCTGAATCACGGACAAATTATTTAGACTGGGCTGTGGCTCCCCAAGTAAATGAGATACAGGGGAATCTTGGATTATGAGCATAATCCACTCCAGGAGAATGCTTGTATTTCAAAGCACTCGCATATCAAAGCGAGTTTCCCCATAGAAGTCAATGGAAATAAAGATAATTAGTTCCGCATTAACTTCTATTGCATGAATTATCGCATGTGGCCAGAGGTGTAGGGGGGGGGCACCGAAAATACTTGGGGACAGCTCACTTGAATTCGGAAAGCCTGAACTGAGTATTTCCGAGTGTTTCCGAGTGAGTCTGAGTGTTTCCAAATGGCTCCGATAGGTTCCAAATTGTTCTGAGTGTCGCTAGTGCTCCCACACCTCTGACCAAATGCGGTACTGCACACCCCATGAGCTTGAATTCTGCTCGTTTTGCGAGACAAAGCTTGCAAACCGAGTCAGAATAAAAAAAAAAAAAAGTTGCTCGTCGTTTCAAAACGCTCGTTAACTGCGTTACCTGTTAACCAAGGTTCCACTGTACTCACACAAAAATCTGTTGCCATTCGGGAGCTGCGGGCCACTGTCTTGGGGGGCAGGTTTGGCATCACTGGGGGGGCCATGATGTCAGAAAGAGCAGTTTGGCCACACCCACTGTTTGCCACAGCGAGCTGCATTACCACCACTCTCCTTGGGGCACCCAATGGTGTCCCATGTCTTTTATAATCCTATTGTGTATACCACGAAAACGAATGTGCCCTGTGCCGCTAAAGTGTTTGGGTTTGGCTTGAAGAAAAGGTGGCAACCCTAAGATGCAATGGCGCCTCCCAAGTTTTTCTCACGCTCCAGCTATATACAGAATGGCTATACTCCACTCAGTGGCATTGAAGGGGGGGGTCTGCACTGAAGGGATAGTATGCACTGAATGGGGGGGTCTGTACTGAAGGAGGGGGCGTCTGTACTGAAGGGGGAGTATGTACTGAATGGGGGGTCTGCATGGAAGGGCGGGTCTACACTCCAGGGGGAGAATGCACTGAATGGGGGGGTCTGTACTGAAGAGGGGGGGTTGTCTGCACTGAATGGGGGGGGGGGGGGGTTATGCCCTGAATGGGGGGGTGGGGGAGGTTTGCATGGAAGGGAGGGTCTGTACTGAAGGGGGAGAATGCACTGAATGGGGGGGTCTGTACTGAATGGGGGGATCTGCACTAAGAGAGGGGGTGTCTATTCTGATGGATGGGGGTCTGTACTGATGGAGGGGGATCTGGATGGGGGGATGTCTGCACTGAATTGGGGGGGGGGTTGCACGCAAGGGAGGGTCTGTACTGAAGGGGGATTATGCACTGAAGGGGGGGGTGTCTATTCTGATGGATGGGGGTCTGTACTGAGGGAGGGGGATCTGTACTGATGAGAGGGGTCTGTACTGAGGGAGGGGGATCTGTAGTGATGAGAGGGGTCTGTACTGAGGGAGGGGGATCTGTACTGAGGGAGGGATCTGTGCTGAGGGAGGGGGGCCTGCACTAAATGGGGGGGGGGGGGGTCTGCACTGAAAGGGGGGAGGGTCTGTACTGAAGGGATGATCTGTACTGAGGGAGGGGGATCTGTACTGATATGAGGGGTCTGTACTGCTGAGAGGGGGAACTGTACTAATGAGAGGGGGGGGTCTGTACTAATGAGGGGGGTCTGTACTGAGGGAGGGGGGGTCTGTACTAATGAGAGGGGTCTGTACTGAGGGAGAGGGGTCTGTACTAATGAGAGGGGGTCTTTACTAATGAGGGGGGTCTGTACTGAGGGGGGGGGGGTCTGTACTAATGAGAGGGGTCTGTGCTGAGGGAGAGGGGTCTGTGCTGAGGGAGAGGGGTCTGTACTGAGGGAAAGGGGTCTGTACTAATGAGAGGGGTCTATACTGAGGGAGAGGGGTCTGTACTAATGAGAGGGGTCTATACTGAGGTAGAGGGGTCTGTACTGAGGGAGAGGGGTCTGTACTGAGGGAGGGGGGTCTGTACTAATGGAGGGAGGGTCTGTACTAATAAGAGGGGTCTGTACTGAGGAAGGGGGGTCTGTACTATTGAGAAGGGTCTGTAGTGGGGTAGGGGAGTCTGTACTGAGGGAGGGGAGTCTGTACTAATGAGAGGTGGGGTCTGTACTAATGAGGGGTCTGTACTGAGGGAGGGATCTGTACTAATGAGAGGGGTCTTTATGGAGGGAGGGGATTATGTACCAAGGAGGGGGGTCTGTACTGAGGGAATGGGGGGTCTGTACTGAGGGGGGACTTTAGTTGGTGGAAGGGGGGGGGGGTGACACCATGTTTTTGCACTGGGTGACACCAACCCTAGTGAGGCCACTGATGGCAGGCACCCCTTATTTGTGGATATGCAGTGATTGGGACTAAGGGGGGCTTCCATGCTGTCAGCCCCAACTGTGATTGCTGGCAAAAGGTTCTGAGGCGGAGCTGTAGACAGGGTACGGGGGGTATTGAGTGGATGAGGGCAGAGAAGCATAAATGCACCAATTTGGAGCAGACATGTGTAGCACTCTTGGTGGGAGAACCCTGTTAAGCAGGCCTCTGTGTTTGTTTTCCTAATTTGGATAGAGTGGGAAGGGTTAGAAGCTCAGTAATGCTTTTTGGATGCTGCCTACACTTACACTTTGGGTCTATGTATAATATTTCTCAGTGCAGGTGTCTTAACTATTCTGCATGGGTACAACAAATGTTTCCCGTTGTTCCGTCAGAATAGGTGACCCATCAAAACATGTAACGGAAGTGACGTTCTGTCACGGCCCTCTTGGTACAACCGCACTCTGCAGTAAGCCTACAGTCTGAAGGTGGCAACTGACCTTAGTGTGCAATAAATGAAATATTAATAAAATACACCGCCATGTTTACAATCACAGAACTGCAAAAAAAAGTTAATAACAAATTAAATAAATATAAAATAAGGAAAAATAATAAAAATATTTAAAAAATGAAAAAAATCATAAAAAATCTAAATAAAAATAAAATGAAATAAAAATAAAAATGTTGTTTTTATTTTTATTTAAATTAAATAAAATTTTAATTTTGTATGTTTTTTTCATTCTTTTTTTATTATTTTTCATTCTTTTTTTATTATTTTTCATTATTTAATATTTTTTTTCATTTTTTATTAAAACATTTTTTTTGTGTTTATCTACTTTGCATTTGAGGCAGTTGTGTGATTGTAAAGATGGCTGTGGTGTGGTAGGTTAGTACGCCTGCTCCAGATTTGTTAATTTCCTTTATTGCGCACATTAGCTCAGTTTATCTGGTCGTGTCCCCTGAGTATTTTGTAATGACCCCTCCTATGTACTATATGTCTGGTCTGGGCAGCATGATTGCTGCGCATGTGTGTATGTTATGGAGGAAAGGGGAGTATATAAGCTTGTGCAGTGACATTATGGCTCCACCCCTTACTGAAGAAGTCAACGCCCTGACAATACGCGTCTAGGGGAGCAGAGCTTACGCACTGACATCACAACTGTGGCCATCTTGAGAATTGGATTGTTTGCTATGCTTTGCAGTTTGCACAAGCTGAAGCTGAGCTTTTCTTGTTATGCCCCATACACACGATCATTCTATCCAGCAGACCAGAGTCCGCCAGACAATCCACCCGTGTGTGGGCCCCGGTGGGTTTTTACTTTCCCCCATAAGTCTGGCGGACTTAGAAAGAAATTTTGACTCAAAATTGTCCGCCAGACTCGGCAGTCCGGCGGACAATCCGGCCGTCTGTGCGCTAGTCTGCCGGACTTTTGAAATGAACGGACTTGCCCACACACAGAGAAAAGTCCATTCATTTTGAACGTGGCTCCAGGTAGACAGGACTAGCGCAGGAGGTCAATGTCGCCGCCTCCATCGGCGAGATTGACACGTCGCTGGCCCCGTCACCTGGTATGGACTTAAAGGGGAAACCCTACGCAGAAAAAATGGCGTGGGGGTCCCCCACAAAGTCCATATCAGACCCTTATCCGAGCACGCAGCCCGGCCGGTCAGGAAACGAGCGAGCGCCCCCCCCCCCCCACTCCTGAGCCGTACCAGGCCACGTGCCCTCAACGTGGGGGGGTGCTTTGGGGAAGGGGGGCCGCGGCCCCCCCACCTCAAAGCACCTTGTCCTCATGTTGATGAGGACAAGGGCCTCTTCCCGACAACCCTGGCCGTTGGTTGTCGGGGTCTATGGGCGGGGGGCTTATCGGAATCCGGGAGCCCCCTTTAATAAGGGGGCCCCCCAAATACCGGCCCCGCACCCTATGTGAATGAATATGGGGTACAATGTACCTCTACCCATTCACCTGGTGAAAAAAGTGTAAATAAAACACAACACAAGGTTTTAAAATAAGTTATTGCACAGCACTGGTGGTCTTCCGTCTTGGGGGGTCTTCTCGATGGACTTCTGAGCTATCTTCTGCTAGCTCTTTTACTAGCGGAGGAACCCGGCTTTGTTCTTCTTCGTTGCCGCCCCCCGGGGGTCTTCTTCCGACTTCGGGGGTCTTGTCGGCCAGGGTTGTCGGGAAGAGGCCCTTGTCTTCATCAACATGGGGACAAGGAGGTTTCCCAAAGCACCCCCCCATGTTGAGGGCACGCGGCCTTGTATGGCTCAGGAGGGGGGGGGGCTCACTTGTCCCCACCCCCTTTCCTGACCGGCCGAGCTGCGTGCTCGGATAAGGGTCTGATATGGACTTTGGGGCGGACCCCCATGCCGTTTTTTCGTTGTAGGGCTTCCCCTTTAAGTCCATACCAGGTGATGGGGCCAGCAACGTGTCAATCTCGCCAATGGAGGCGGCGACATTGACCTCCTGCACTAGTCCCGTCTACCTGGAGCCGCGTTCAAAATTAACAGACTTTTCTCCATGTGCGGGAAAGTCCGTTAATTTTAAAAGTCCCGCGGACTCCCGCCATAGTCCGCTGGCAAAGTCCGGTCGTATGTGGGCAAAGTCCGGTCGTATGTGGGCAGGTCCGCTCGTTTGGAAAGTTCGGTGGACCTCCGCTGCAAAGTCCGGCGGTTTGTCCAGCGGTTTGTCCACCGGACTAAGTCCACCGGATAGTCCGATCGTGTGTACGCGGCATAAGTGTACCTGTTTACCTTTATATAATAAAATCTTTTGGAAAAGGAAAGCACTAGATGTTACCTTTCTTTTACATAAAACCACTCTATTGGGCAAGACGATCAGGGACCTTGGAACATTATTAACCACTTGCTCACTTGGCACTTAAACCCCCTTCCTGCCCAGACCAATTTTCAGCTTTCACTTTGAATGACAATTGCGCGGTCATGCTACGGTGTACTCAAATAACATTTTTATCTTTTTTTTTTCACACAAATAGAGCTTTCTTTTGGTGGTATTTAATCACTGCTGGGTTTTTTTTTTTTTTGCTAAATAAAACGGAAAAGGATTGAAATGATTAAAAAAAAAAACTGTTTCATATTTTGTTATAAAATTTTGAAAACAGGTAATTTTTCTCCTTCACTGATGTGTGCTGATGAGGCTGCACCGACGGGCACTGATAAGGCAACACTCAGTGCCCATCAGTGTCGCTTTATCAGTGCCCATCGGTGCAGCCTCATCAGCACACATCAGTGAAGGAGAAAAATTACCTGTTTTCAAAATTTTATAACAAAATATAAGGTGGCACTGATAAGCACCGATGAGACGGCACTGATGGTTGGCACTGGTAGGTGACACTGATCTGTGGCAGTGATTATGAGACAATGATGGGCATTGATTGGCAGCACTGGTGGGCATTGATGGGTGGCACTGTGGTCACTGGTAGGTGGCACTGGTTGGTACTGATAGGTGGCACATTGGGCACTGGCAGCTGGCATTGGTGGGCACAGAAAATGCAGCCGAGGCTCTCTGTGTGAAAGGCCGATGACCGACCCTCTGACAGAAGCCAGTGATCGGCTTTTTTTTCCCCTAAAGCTGACAGCGTGAGGGAAAAAAAATACAGATTACCGATCTTCTGTTTACATCACATGATCAGTCATCATTGGCTGAAAGAAAATGATGTGGTAAGGGGCCCGGGATTGACCCCTTACTCTGATCACAGAGACCGCCATGTGCGACCCGCATATTGTTGCCACCTGTCCAGGATTCACCCGGACAGTTCGGGTTTGGAATCATGTGTCCGGGTTTCAAACTGCCTGAAACCCGGACACATTATTCAGACTAGGCTATGGCTTCCTAGCAGGGTTGCTGGTTGCAGTTGTCGAAGCTGAGAGTGTCTGTTACACTCTCTTTTACACTGCACAGAGCCAGCACAACAACCCCCCCCCCCCCCCCAAACATACACACAGATGGGAGAGGAGAGAGGGCTTGATCTGCTCCTTTTCCTCCCGCCTCTACCCCTCTGTGTCTGCCCACATTCCAGTCCCTGACACCGTGCCTCAGAAAAGGAAAGTGGGGGCCGGCCAGAAATTTGAAGTCCAGCAGCCTCAGATACATCTGAATGAGAGGTGCTGACTGCCAAGGAGTGAGTGAGCTCACCATTCCTACCCTGTCTGTAACTGAAGTCTCCCCCCTTCTCCCTCCTGCCTCTGAATGAGTACACTAAGGTAATTCAGGGTTCTCAGAGCACCCCTTACATCAGAGTTCCCCTTTACACCAGAGGCCGCAGTGTCCCCCCTTACATCAGAGTTATCAGTGTTTCCCCTTAAATCAGGGTTTCCAGAGCATCCCTTATGTCAGAGTCCCCAGAGTTCTCCCTTACATCAGAGTCTGCAGAGTCCCCTCTTACAATGTAAGATAACTCTGTAAGTGGATTCAGGTGTAAAAGGGGAACTCTGTGGACTCTGATGTAAAGGAGGATTCTTGTGATTAATTTCATATGATTAGAAATGTTAGTTTATTGTAAAATATATGTATAGTTTATACTAAAAAAAAAAAAAAAATTCTATGCACCGCTAAAGTGTTCGGGTTTGATTTGAAGAAAAGGTGGCAACCCTAGACCCGCAGGGACACGCAGACATGGACGCCCTCCCGGCAATTAAGGCCCGCGCTGTAGCCGTCTTTCAGCTATAGCGTGGAAGGAAAGTAGTTAAAGGAGCCATTTATCCAAAGGAGGTCTGTGATATACAGCACACCAGGTGTCATCATTTCCCCAGAGGGGATAACTGCTGATTTTTCTCTGATTAGAGGTGAGCAGCCGGTCAAACTGGTGGTGGAGAGCACTTTTGATTTATGGCAGGATCCTCTTCAGTCAAATATTTTTTCACATGAACTTTCGTTTTAGATTTTTACACTTATGGATTTGAGCATTATTATTATTGTATTCATTTAATAGCGCACCATTTAAATGATTGTATGTACACAGCTTATTGTTCACACGGATTATGCATGGTTTTAAGTGGTGCAGCACTATTTTTTGGCATATTATATTGTATTATATAGCGACGGTGGCGACTTTCATTATTATATTTTCACAATATATTGCGCCAATTGATTTATTCAACAATTTTTCGGGTGTAAAAAGATGTCCACTTGGCGACTTCAGACTGTAGACTTATGCCCTGTACACTACACGGTCGGTTTTTCGGACGGAAAATGTGCGATCGGACTGTGTTGTCGTGAAATCCCATCTGACTTTTTCCATCTGAATTTCTGACACACAAAGTTTGAGATCTGGATCTAAAATTTTCCGACAACAAAATCCGATCGTTTAAATCCCGATCATTGTAGAAAATTCCAAAGCACGAATTGCCACGCATGCTCAGAATAAATTACGAGACAAAAGCTATTGGCTTTTTATAGTCCCGTCGTACGTGTTTTACGTCACCTCGTTCTGAACGATCAGATTTTTCGACAACTTTGTGCGACCGTGTGTATGCAAGCCAAGTTTGGGCCAAAATCTGTCGGAAAAAATCTGACGGATTTTGTTGTTGGAATGTCCGACCGTGTGTACAGGGCATTAGTGTGGACGAGTGCGGGGTGTCCCAAGATGGCCGTGACGGAACGTCACTTCCGTTACGAAATCTGACGGATTGCCTAATCTGACGGAACACCGTATTGCTTAAAGAGGAGGGCCAGTTAAAAAAAAAAAAATGTAAAAGTCAGCAGCTGCAAACACTGTAGCTGCTCACTTAATAAGCCGACTTACCTGTCCAGGATGCCCGCGATGTTGGCCACCCGAGGCCGACCCGTGCCTCGGGTCCCGGCGCCGCCATTTTATGTAAGGGAAACAGGCAGTGGAGCCTTGCGGCTTCACTGCCCGTTTCCTACTGCGCATGCGCGAGTCGCGCAGCGCTTTGTGAATGGGACGCGCTGTGTTCTGGGACACACAGTTCCCAGAACACAGCGCGACCCATTACCCAGAAGACGCCGCACGGAGGAGAGAAGAAAGAAGATCTTCGCGGAGGAGGAAGAGGCAGATTAGGATGATGTGCCAAGCAACAGACATTTCTGGTAAGTAAAAAAAAGAAAAAAAAATTTCATTTTTTTTTTTTATGATTTTTTTCTAATTTTTAATGTATTTTTTTTCAGGGTGGCCCTCAACTTTTTTTAAAATGTCCTATGATCCTCTGATCATCGGCTCCATCTAGTGGCCATAATGTGATATTATTCCTGAAATACCAAAAAAAAAAAAAAACGCATAATGGCCACTAGATGGATCATAGGAAATATACTGCAACAAAACAGCAAACATTTGTGGTTTGGTTAAGACTTCCACAGAGCAAATGATTTATACACAGGCCCCTTGTTGTCAGAGATAAAGGCAGTGTGAGGAAGGGGCACTGCTGTTCATGTCCCACGCTGATCTGAGGTATGTACATTATGGGTCTGTACTGAATGGTGGGGGGAAATCTGTACTGAATGGGGGGGGGGGGGGGGGATATGCACTGAATGGGGGTTCTGCACTGAAGGGGGAGTCTGCACGGGGGGGGGGGTCTGTAGACTCTGCACTGAAGGAGGGAGTTCTGCACTGAGAGAGGATGGCTGTCTGTTCTGAGGTTGGGGGATCTGTACTGATAAGAGGGGGGGGGGGGGGTCTGTATTGAGGGAGGGGGGTCTGTACTGATGAGGGGTGTCAGTTGGTGGAGGGGGGGGGGGGGTGACACCAAGTTTTTCCACACCGGTTGACACCAACCCTAGTGACGCCACTGGTTGGCGAGCGCTCCTTATTTGTGGATATGCAGTGACTGGGACTGAGGGGGGCTGCCTACACCAAAACTTTGGGTCTATGTGTAGCACCCTGATGTCTAGGCAGGGTTACTCCTAAATTTACCTGCCAGGTATGATTGCTTTGGCCAATTGTGAGGGATCCATTGATTTCACACTAAGTCTGGAATTGCTGCACTTCTCTCTTCTGTCACTAGATGGCCGGGTATTTGGTGACATTAGATAAGACAAGGGCATTGCAAGGACAGGTTAAGAGTAGATAGGGTATCTCAGCCAATGGGCAGGGATTTTCTTGGGTCCCTTGGCCTGCTGGGAGAGCCTATTTAATTTGGGTGAGGTCAGGTGATTGGGGTTCTGTGCCACCTGGACGTGTGTTGTACTGCCCCGGCTGCAAAACCAGAGTTTGGGACCTATTCCGGGGGACATCTGTCTGCTAGGGTGTCTGAGGGCCTATCCAAAAGCAAGAGAGCAGCATAGGGTTGGGAACCTTGTTACCAGGTACCACAGAGAGTAGCTGAATCAAGTACTGGAGCAAAATTCTCACCGACCAAGGAAGAATCAGGAAACTTCAGCAGGTGCCAAGCCAGGGATCCAGCCAGTGGGGTGACACTTGAGGAGTATCTGGAGTGCCAAGCTAGTGATCCAGCAGGGAAGCGGGGTGACGCTTGAGGAAGATACTAGACTAGAGTAACGAGATTAGAAGAGCTCACAGGATTCAGTGGCATTGGAACCTCCCAAGGGTGTCCTGGCCCTAAACCCTCTCTCCCACTGTTCTGTTCAAGAGAAAATAAATCTCTTTGCATTCAAGAAGTGTCTGGTGCCCATAACTCTACCTTACATTACACCCACTATGCCTTGCAACTCGCTCTATACAGAAGCATGTCAGCTATCCTTGGCTCTGGAGGTTCTCATTAGACTAAAAGAGTCCTGGGACCTTGCAACATATGTCTGTTATTTCTCAGTGCAGGTGTCTTAACCATTCTGCATGGGTACAACAAATGTTTGCCGTTGTTCCGCCAGAATAGGCGACCCGTCAAAACTTGTAACAGAAGTGATGTTCCATCACGGCTATCTTGGTACACCCGGACTTGCCTGCAGTAAGCCTACAGTCTAAAAGGCGGCAAGCGGACATCTTTTTACAGCCACCGAAGTCTTGCATTTCACATGTATTTTTCCACTAAACTGAGCTTATATCGTAAAATACAGTATTCAAGAATCCGTGACACTGTTTTGATGTTGAATTTTAAAAGCAGCGATGTTCAGGTAGATCAGCAAACCTGTGAGATCAGCACGCTTGCCACTGATTTTAAAATTCAACATCAAAACAGTGTCATGGATTTCTAAATACTCTATTTCACGATATAAGCTCAATTTAGTGGTAAAAATGAATGTGAAATGCAAGATTTTGGGTGTAGAAAGATGTCCGCTTGGTGACTCCAGACTGTAGGCTTAGTGCAGACGAGTGTGGAGTGTACCAAGATGCCTGCTACAGAACGCCACTTTCGTTATGAAGTCTGACGGGTCGCCTAATCTGACGGAACACCGCATTGCTTGTAATGTCGATCATCAGCTCCATCTAGTGGCCATAATGTGATAATGTTCCTAAAATACCTGAGAAAAAAAACGGGAAAAAAAACTGCATTATGGCCACTAGATGGATGATAGCAAATAATTATATTGCAAACAAAACCGCAAACATTTGTGATTCAGCTAAGACTTCCACACAGCAAATGATTTATACACAGGCCCCTTGGTGTCAGAGATAAAGGCAGTGTGAGGAAGGGGCACTGCTGCGCATGTTCTACGTTGATCTGAGGTATGTACATTATGGGTCTGTACATTATGGGTCTGTACTGAATGGGGAAGGGGGGCCTGCACTGAAGGGGGGATCTGTACTGAAGGGAGAGGTCTGCACTGCAGGGGGGGTGTCTACTGCAAGGGGGTCTGTACTGAAGGGGGGATATGCACTGAATGGGGGGGGGGGTCTGCACTGAAGGAGGATGTTCTGCACTGAGAGAGGGGGGTGTCTATTCTGAGGCAGAGGGGTCTGTACTGATTAGAGGGGTCTGTACTGATTAGAGGGGGATCTGTACTGAGGGAGGGGGATCTGTACTGATTAGAGGGGTCTGTACTGATTAGAGGGGGATCTGTACTGAGGGAGGGGGATCTGTACTGATTAGAGGGGTCTGTACTGATTAGAGGGGTCTGTACTGATTAGAGGGGTCTGTACTGATTAGAGGGGGATCTGTACTGAGGGAGGGGGATCTGTACTGATTAGAGGGGTCTGTACTGATTAGAGGGGTCTGTACTGATTAAAGGGGGGTCTGTACTGAGGGAGGGGGATCTGTACTGATTAGAGGGGTCTGTACTGAGGGAGGGAGATCTGTACTGAGGGAGGGGGTCTGTACTGATGAGAGGGGTCTGTACTGAGGGGGGGGGGGGGGTGCTGTACTGATGAGGGGGGTCTGTACTGAGGGAGGGGGGTCTGTACTGATGAGAGGGGTCTGTCCTCAGGAAGGGGGGTCTGTCCTGAGGGAGAGGGGTCTGTACTGAGGGAGGGGGGGTCTGTGCTGAGGAAGGGGGGGTCTGTACAGATAAGTGGGGTTTGTACGGAGGGAGGGGGATCTGTACTGATGAGAGGGGTTTTTACTGAGGGAGGGGGATCTGTACTGACGAGGGGGGGATCTGTACTGACGAGAGGGGGATCTGTACTGACGAGAGGGGGATCTGTACTGACGAGAGGGGGATCTGTACTGACGAGAGGGGTCTGTACTGATGAGAGGGGGGTCTGTATAGATAAGAGGGGTTTTTCCTGAGGGAGGGGGATCTGTACTGATGAGAGGGGTCTGTACTGATGAGAGGGGTCTGTACTGAGGGAGGGGGATCTGTACTGATGAGAGGGGTCTGTACTGATGAGAGGGGTCTGTGCTGAGGGAGGGGGGTCTGTACAGATAAGTGGGGTTTGTACTGAGGGAGGGGGATCTGTACTGAGGGAGGGGGGTCTGTACTGATGAGAGGGGTCTTTACTGAGGGAGGGGGATCTATACTGATGAGAGGGGTCTGTAGTGAGGGAGGGGGATCTGTACTGATGAGAGGGGTCTGTAGTGAGGGAGGGGGATCTGAATTGATGAGAGGGGTCTGTACTGAGGGAGGGGGATCTGTACTGATGAGAGGGGTCTGTAGTGAGGGAGGGGGATCTGTACTGATGAGAGGGGTCTGTAGTGAGGGAGGGGGGTCTGTACAGATAAGAGGGGTTTGTACTGAGGCAGTGGGATCTGCACTGATGAGAGGGATTTTTATTGATGAGAGTGTACTGATGAGAGGGGTGTCTGTATTGATGGGGTGCTATAGTTGGTGGAGGGGGGGTATGACACCATGTTTTTACGCCACGTGACAGCAACCCTAGTGACGCCACTGATGGCAGTGTCCCTTATTTGTGGATATGCAGTGGCTGGGACTGAGGGGCAAAAGGTTCTGAGGCGGAGCTGTAGACAGGGTACGGGGAGTATTGAGTGGATGAGGGCAGAGAAGCATAAATGCACCAAGTTGGAGCAGGCATGTGTACCACTCTCGGTGGGAGAACACAGCCCTGTTAAGCAGGCTTCTGGGTTTTTTAAATTTTTATTTGGATAGAGGGGAAAGGGGATAGAAGCTCAGTGATGCTTTTTTAATGCTGCCTACACCAACACTTTGGGTCTATGTATAATATTTCTCAGTGCAGGTGTCTTAACCATTCACATGGGTACAGCAAAGGTTTGGCGTATTGCTTGTAATGTCCTATGAGCCTCTGATCATTGGCTCCATCTAGTGGCCATAATGTGATATTTTTCTTGAAATCCCTCAAATAAAAACAAAACAAAAAAAATGCATTATGGCCACTATGGATCATAGGAAATAATTATATTGCAAACAAAACCGCATACATTTGTGGTTCAGACTTCCACACAGCAAATGATTTATCCACAGGCCCCTTGGTGTCAGAGATAAAGGCAGTGTGAGGAAATTGCAATATCTTTGTGGGATAGGTGCACAACAGTGTAGCAAAGTTCAGCAAATATAGACAGGCCCAGTGTAGAACCACAACCATCCAGATTCACTTACAACTGAAACAGCAGTGAAACAGTGGGTTGAAGGCTGGAAGGTGCCACCTGGATGGTCCAGGCTTCTTTGAAGAGGTAGGCATGGTACTGTCCCTACTCCTCCAGAACCTTTCCCTATCTCTAAGCACTGTTCCTGCCAGACGGGGGAACCTGTCCCTACTCTAGCCACTCACATCCAGCGCACCAAGCTCGGGAACTGGAGTCAAAAATAGACTTTGACCCAAGATGGCCACCAAAGTTACAGATAGCTCCCTCCCTGTGGCTGAGGAAATCATAGAGGAACCAAGTTCTTCTCAACTCTCTCCCCCATCTGCATTGTCACTGTGGTCTAGCGCCATCTGCAATTGAGACTACAGACTTAACCTGCCTACATGTTGCCTATGCTCACTGAAGGACATAGCTCAAACAGAAGTAGTGCCCCAGGTACAAAACACAATAAACAGCCTAGGGATGGTCCATGCTGGTGGTCAAACCCCCAAATGTTAGAAATAGCTTAAGTCTTCTACTTAGCGTCAGGAGCCAAGACTTCAGAACCTGTGCTGGAATTATTTGTTCATGTTTTTGGCCAAATTGTATTTTTTCATGTGTTAACTGGATTTTTTTTCAATTAACCGCTGGCCTGGTGACCAGCTGTATATTTATAGATAATAGATTAAAAAATCTGGGCACACTGGCCTACTGCATTAACCAACATAGAATTATTAAAAAGAGATAAGAGATAAGACTGAGATAAAACTAATCACAACAAAGTGTAGGTAGTAAACTCGCTCAGCAAGCCACTACAAGTGGCTACAATCTCCCAGCTTTGCCAAAGCCTCTAGCTAAGGCAGGACCTCACCAGGGTCCCTGCCGGCTGATGCGATTAGAAGGAAACCCTTCCACATCAGAGCCCTCTTGTAAGGTCACCTGAGGCCAGGTGACAGATGCACACCATTGGAGTCAGGAGTGCACCGCTAAGGTAGTGGACCCTACGGCTGACTGCTGTGGATAGAGCTCTGGGTGGTTCAGGAAAGCAGGTCCACTGGAGCACCAACACAAATCCCACTGGGAGCTAGAGCATAAGATTCTCCAGGGTGTGTCTAACAGCCACCAGAGCCTCTAGTGGTGACGATGGACTTCATTGCAACTGGCTCCAGGTCGCCGCCCCAGGGTCTCCTAGCTCACACTCGTGGTAGGCTATTGGAGGATAGAGAGGAAGCAGCAGTTCAGGAAAACAAGGGATAGTCAAGAGATAAGCCAAAGGTCGGGGCAACTAGCAAACAAGGATTAGACAAGAGGACGCCAAAGGTCAGGGTAACAAGCAGGCAGGGATAATCCAAAAAAAAGCCAAGATCAATGAACAGAAACAGACGTAGAGCACGCAGCAAGAAACACACAGGAAGCCAAAAAAACAATATTGATCAGCAAGGCTTGGCTTGCAGTGCACAGGTTAATATAGTGTTCCTAGTTAGAGGCTCGGTTGGAGCCATGCTTGAGGGAAGAGTACTTAAGCATACAGGTGAACAGTGACTGGCCTCTAATTTGAACACAACACAAAGGTGGGCAAACAGACATGAACACTACTGCAGAGTCATGACAATACCCCCCCCTCTTATGAGGTCTCCCCCTCCCCTGCTTGGGCCCAGGCTTGGAGGGAAAACTCAGATGAAATCGCCTCAAAAGATGAGGTGCAAAAATGTCAGATGCAGTGATCCAGGACCTCTCCTCAGGACCAAATCCTTTGCACAAGGTACTGAAGAATGCCTTTACAGAGGCGGGAATCCAGAATTTGACTAACCTCGTACTGATTATCCTCAGAAACCGGGCCATGGTAAGGAGAGGATTAGAGAACCTATTGAGGACTAAAGGCTTTAGAAGGGAAACATGGAAGGAGTTAGAGATTTTGAGGCTTTTAGGAATCTGAGGTTTGAAACAAACCCAATTCAGTTTAGAAGTTATACTGTACGGGCCAATGAATCTTGGGACAAACTTCAGTGAAAGAACCCTGAGCTTGATGTTTCTGATGGAGAGACAGACTTTGTACCAAGGCTATAGAGAAGGCATTTACGCCGGTGGTGGTCGGCAAACCTTTGAATTTGCTAGGGGCTGCCCGGAGGGAATCATGAACATCACCCCAAATAGAATGAAAGATTCCTGAGCTGTAGCCAAAGCTGGAATGTCTGGAGAACAGGTCATAGGAAGAGGAAGCTGTGGGTCTCTTCCATAAACTATGAAAAAGGGTGCCTTCTGAGTACTGGTGTTTACATGATTGTTATGAGAGAATTCTGCCCACGGGAGTAGAGAGGACCATTTGTCATGATGAGCAGAGACTAAGGTGCGGAGAAAGGCCTCCTGATTAATCCTCTCAGTCTGTCCATTGGATTGAGGGTGATAAGAAGAGGAAAAATCCAAGACAATAGGATTTGCAAAAGTCTCTCCAAAAACGAGAAGTAAATTGAACACCCCTGTTGGAAACAATATGAGAACTCCATGGAGGCGGATGATTTCTTGAACAAAAATGGGAACTAAAGCAGGAGCAGAAGGGAGACCAGGAAGGGGAACAAAATGAGCCATCTTGGAGAACGAATCTATTACCACCCAAATTACCATATTATTATTCTCAGACAATGGAAGATCGGTGATATAATCCATGGCAATGTGAGACCAAGGCTCCTTGGGAATGGGCAAGGGCATGAGAAGACCAGCAGGAGCTTGTGTGGAGGATTTAGCATAGACATGACCAGCCTTAACGTAGTCCTTGACATCCGAGCGGAGAGTAGGCCACCAGTAGTGGCGACTGATAAGCCGGAAGGATCGGAGAAACCCAGCATGACCTGCCACCTTGGAATCATGTCCCCAGCGAAGGATTTTAGCTCTTAGCTCAGTGGGGACAAAGGTCTTGCCAAGAGGAATTTTTGATTCCAGGGTGGCTGAATGGGCAAGAATACATGAGGTCGGAATGATCGGCTCAGGTTCTGGGTTGGGCTCCTCATCCAAAGTATCAAATGACCTAGAGAGAACATCAGCCCGACTGTTGCAGGAACCAGGTTTGTATGTAATCATAAAATTAAAATGGGAGAAGAAAGGCTCCACCTGGCTTGTATGGGATTCAGACGTTTGGCATTCTGTAAGTACTGCAGATTTTTACCTGTGAAAATCGTTATGGGGTGATAGGACCCCTTCAAGAAATGACGCCACTCCTAACGCCAATTTAATTGCAAGAAGTTCACGATCGCCAATAGCATAATTTTTCTCTGCCTGAGAAATTTTTTTGGAGAAGAAAGCACATGGTTGATGTTTTTTCTCAAAGTACTGAAGAAGCACAGCTCCCACCCCCATTGAAGAAGCATCCACTTCAACAAAAAATTGATCCCCAGGATTAGGTCTCCTCGAGAGGTCCAGAAACAAAGGCCTGTTTCAAATTGTGAAATGCAGAGACAGCTTTATGCAACAACTCCTTGGCATTCGCACCCTTCTTAGTCAAGGAGATAATAGATGCAGCAATGGAACAGAAATTCCTAATGAACTGCCTTGAGGCTGGCAGGAAGAGGCCAGTTGGTAATGGCCGAGACCTTTCCAGGATCCATACGAGGACCCAAACTAGAGACAAAGCATCCCAAAAGCAGGACCCCTTCCCCAAGGCACCCCCCCATGTTGAGGGCACGCGGCCTGGTACGGCTCAGGAGGGGGGGGGCGCTCGCTCGCCCCCCTTTCCTGGCCGGCCGGGTAGCGTGCTCGGACAAGGGTCTGTTGTGGACTTGGGGGGGACCCCCACGTCGATTTTTTTCGGCGTTGGGGTTCCCCTTTTAAGTCCATACCAGGCGGCGGGGCCAGCGACGTCTCCTTCGCGGGCCCCGCCTACCTGGATACCCGCTCGAAATGAGCGGACTTTTCTCCGGGCGGGAAAAGTCCGCTCATTTCAAAAGTACGGCGGACTGGCACACACACGGGCGGATTGTCCGCTGAAATGCGAGTCCGACGGACAGTATTACGGAAATTCCGAAATACTTAGTCCGCCAGACTGCACGCTGAAAAAGTCCGCTGAAGCCCACACACGAGCAGACTGTCCGCTGAAATGTGTTTCGGCGGACTAAGTAGGCCAGACAGTCCGCCCGTGTGTACGCGGCTTTAAACACTATTTTCCATTCATCACCTTCCCGTATCCGGATGAGATTGTATGCGCTGCTGAGATCCAACTTGGTAAACATGGAGGCGCCTTTCAACCTGTCGAATAGTTCAAATATTAAGGGTAAGGGTTATCAAATTTTGATTGTCACCACATTTAAGCCTCGATAGTCAATGCAGGGTCTTAAGATACCATCTTTTTTGGCAATGAAAAAGAACACTGCTCCCGCAGGCGATGATGATTTGCGGATGAACCCCCTGTCTAGATTCTCAGTGACATACTCTGACATGGCCTGGGTTTCTGGAATGGACAGAGGGCAGGTATGGCCCCTGGGCAGAGTTGCTCTGGGAACAAGGTCTATAGCACAGTCAAAGGGCCTGTGAGGAGGAAGCATCTCAGCTGATTTTTTTAGAGAACACATCCCAGAAATCACTATATGCAGGGGTAAGAGCAGAAGATACAGATGTGGTTGCAACCGGGAGTCTCTCCTTTTGGGGCAACCTTGAGTAAGACGAGAAGAGCAAGACGAGAAACAGGAGGGACCCCAAGCCAGGATCTGCCGAGAAGTCCAGTCCACATGTGGAGCTGTAGCCAAGCAAAAATCGCACAAAACTAAATGCCTGAAAGTAAAAGTCCAACATAAGGCACTCATTCCACTATGTTGATGGCATAGGAGTGGCCAGACCGTCACATGGAAGAAAAATGGTGTACTGGACGAATATGTTCATGCAGGTAGACTTGATTGTAAACATCAGTGAATAGTAGATAAATACTTCTTACCGGAACAGTTGGACTCACACAGTCATATGACGGCTGAGTCTGGAAGGCTTGGGGTCACAGTCAAGGACCAAGGAGTGTGAGGAGAGAGGTCAGTTGAGCTAGTGGAGGAGCTCCAGGCGGATGTAGGCTCAAAGATGGATCCTTTCAGATGGAACATCAAAGGTCGAAGTAATCAAGCTCAAACCTTTGATGTTCCATCTGAAAGGATCCATCTTTGAGCCTACATCCGCCTGGAGCTCCTCCACTGTTCCGGTAAGAAGTATTTATCTACTATTCACTGATGTTTACAATCAAGTCTACCTGCATGAACATATTCGTCCAGTACACCATTTTTCTTCCATGTGACGGTCTGGCCACTCCTATGCCATCAACATAGTGGAATGAGTGCCTTATGTTGGACTTTTACTTTCAGGCATTTAGTTTTGTGCGATTTTTGTTTTGCTATTATTATTTTTATAATTTGTGTTGATTACACTTATTATTATTGAAGCGCTACACTGTTTTTATTATTTTATCTGTTGAACTTTGTTTGTTTTTAGTGTTGGCTGCTGTTTTGGCTGTTGTGGCCATCTTTTCACAAACTATAGCGCAGTGTTTTTCCCTTTTTATATGTAGCCAAGGAAGGCCCAATACGATGGGGGTTGAGGCCTTAGGTATGATAAGGAAGGATATCCACTCCTGGTGGAGTATTAGAAATGGAAACAGAGGCGCCATTCTAAGTGCAGTATGGTGGAGTATCCCTACTGACATCTTAACAGGGAGAGTCTGAAAGCGGATAGGGCCCCCTGGAAGAACAGTGCCATCAATTGCAGAGACCACCAGTGGCGTGGTGAGGGGCGAAAGGGTAAGCTTCATGGATGATGCAGTTCTCCAGTCCATAAAATTGCCAGCAGCCCTGGAATCCAGACATGCCAAGACCGATTGAGAGGAAGCGCCTACGTGAAGGAACACGGAAAGAGGTAGATGAGAAGGTGATATTTCTGGGTCCAATACTCCACCTTCCAGATGTATTAGACCCAAGCGTTTCCTGGGCAAGTCATAAAATTACCCCTGGCCCCAGAGTTCTGCACCTAACACATTCCTCGGGGATCAGACTGGTCCAGCCCAGCTGTATAGGTTCCTCAGCTGGCAGAAGATGCTCCACGGGATTAAGGTAGGGGAGCTCAGGCTGACTAGGGACCAGGGAGTGCTGCCATCTTTTTTTTTTCTAGGGACCTCTCCTGAAAGCGAATATTGATCTGGTTACACAAGGAGATGACATCGTCCAGACCGGTGGGGATTTTTCTTCCAGCTAATTCATCCTTCACTCGGTCAGAGGCCATGTAAAAAGTTGCAACTAAGGCATCATTGTTCCAGCTCAACTCAGCTGTTGGTATATGATACTGAAGGGCATACTGTCCCATTGAGGAAGACTCTTGGCGAAGATGTAAAAGGACACTGGCCACTATAGAAACCCGACCCGGTTCCTCAAAGATATTCCAAAAGAGCTTCAAGAAGTTGGACAGGCTAGAAACCACTCGATCATTCTTCTCCCATAGGGGAACAGCCCAGGCTAAAGCCTCACCAGAAAGGAGGGAAATAATATAGGCTACCTTTGCCCAATCTGAAAAGTAAATTGAGCTTTGGCGCTAAAACCTTTTTACGCGTTTCGTCAGAGCGACGTCATCTTCGTCGCTCTGACGAAACGCGTAGGGCGTGGCCTAGGACGTGCACCTTACACTGTTATTCAAGCAGCAACGCCGGCGCAATCAATTTCATAGCGATTTGTCTTTTCGGACTTTGTGAGTAACCTGATTTTAAATAAACACAAACGTTCATACAACAGTATTGCACTATGGCTGTACTTCTGTTTCCCTTTATGTATAAACGCTAAACGGACTATTTACGGAAGGAAGAGTGCAAAATATCCCCACAGCACAGCAGAGGCAGAGCCCAAAGAAAGCTGCACAGTGGCTCATACTGTGACTGTTCGGTTAACCCATTGAGGGTTTGGTGTCTGGTGAGCGCATATATATATCTCTTTTCTAACACAGAGTGGCGCACCGGAGAGGAATGCATTCAACCCTTTTACACCAGTCACCTTGCTTCACCTTCCTCATCTGATAAAAGTTCCATGCGTTTTTCCAGCAACTAGATGATGCGATTTTGAATATTTTTAGTTGGACATTATATGATTTTTTTGTTGTTTTTACTTGGTATTTTCACAATGCTTTTCTGATTGTCACTTTTGAGGTTTTTGAGCATAATTATTGGCTCGCATATGATTTTCCACTAAAGCACCTAATATTTTTAATTGTGACAGATTAACCATATTTTTCACTACACATGTGCATGTTTGTGTTGTAAGATAATAGACACACATTCTCATTTATATATATATTTTTTTCACGTAATTCGTTAAATATCACGTATATAGTGGAGTTTGGGAGACTTCCACATTAGGTCTCGTTTAACTCTTCAGAGTATCAGCATTTATATTTATAGTACACAAAAAGGTTTTAGCGCCAAAGCTCAATTTACTTTTCAGATTTCTAGCCTATTCCCATTTATAGGGATAGGTTTCAAGCACAGGCAGCTTTAACCCCTTATAGTTCACTTCATTTTAGTTATTTTTAACCTGTCTGGTGAACAGGTAAATTTGTCCATAGCGCAATCTTATTTTTCCCTATTACCTTTGCCCAATCACTCAAAGTTTTGAGGCTGGAGCTCAAATTGAATGGTGCACTGGCTGGCTGAGGAACACCCTGCAGTCTTTGGAGTCCCCACAGAAATGGCACATAGCTGGCAGTTGCAGCGAATGTGTGACTGCGACCGGAATAGGTACAGCTGCCAATTGTGATTGAGGTTCCTAAGGCAGCCTGAAGCTGCTCAAAGTGGGAAGCCAAATTCTGGAGAAATCTGATCACCCAAGTCTGATTAGATTTCTGGGTCTTGAGTCTGCGGACTATGCCCTGTAATGGATCATCAGCAGGTAGCGACACATTAGCCGGGTCCATGGCTGATCAAACTGTCAGGTCACCTGAGACCAGGTGACAGATGCACACCATTGGAGTCAGGAGTGCACCACTAAGGTAGTGGACCCTACGGCTGACTGCTGCGGATGGAGCTCTGGGTGGTTCAGGAAAGAAGGTCCACTGGAGCACCAACACGGATCCCACTGTGAGCTAAAGTATAAGATTCCCCAGGGCGCGGAGTCTAAGAGCCAGCAGGTGTTCACCAGAACCTCTAGTAGTGAGGATGGACTGCGCTGCAACTGGCTCCAGGTCGCGGCCCCCAGGGTCTCCCAGCTCATGCTCACGTAAGCCACATAATGTTACAAGCCCCATTAAAGCTCCTTCAGAGCCCACATTATCACAAATTATGGAAGCCATCCAACATTGCTAGGCAACCCTTACCACTCAGATTGTCTCGGTCCGGATGGACCTGACGTTTCTTAAGCAAGGTGTACACCATCTCTGTCATAGGATTACTAACGGTGAGCAGCGTATTGGTGGATGATATGTGCCCTGTGCAAGCCTCTGTCAATGATTTGTGCAAGAGTCAAGAGGACCGTTGTGGCAGAACAATTTAGGCTTTCTGGGGTTCCTGGAGGGGAGAAACCGTGAAACCCTTATGGAACACTGGCTCACGAATACTTCTGACGCTACTACTTTTTTGCCGTTATTTACTTATAGAGCGGGCGCACAGATTCCCCTTACTCCCACTACCCTCGGGCGCACCACCTCGCCCTCTACTTATTAAAGTGCTACATTTCCATTATAAGAAGGCGGTTATGAGAGCAGCTAGGGGAAAAGGGTGGGTCACCTATAATGATAATACCATCGCAATTTTCCCTGATTTCTCTATGTAAAAACAGAAGGCGACATTCCTCTCCATTAAGAAAGGGCTGCAAGACCTGCAACTTCCCTACATAATGCTTTATCCAGCATGGTTGTGGATTATCCATCAGGGAAAGGCACACTTCCTCAAGGATGCAGCACAATGGGTGGACTCCTTGGGTGTGTCTGCACACTCGCGTTACAACCAATGCACACGCCTCGCCGATTGCAATTTCCTGCCTAAGATTATCTTGATCCTCCCCTTCTGTGAATCGCTCTGCACTACTCACCTAATTGGATCGCAGCTTGCGGAACATAAAAGGTTGATCACTACTGCAGTCTCCATGGTATGATATTCCTTTGGCGCCTATTTCATACTCCATGATGCCTATGGGTATGGGGTTCCAGCTGGGGCCTGTATCCTGACCCTGGTCATGTTCGGGTAACTGTTTCTGTTTTCTCACCCGCAAGTTGTTTAAGAACTTATGGTTTATGGTCGCAACCATTTAGGTGGACTTTATCCTACGTTCAGGGTTCAGAACACCTACTTCCTCTCAGGAAACGGGCACACTTCTATGAACTCTGATCTTTACTTCGTTCCATAGATTTTCTATTGGATTGAAGTCAGGTTGTTGGCTGGGCAATTCTAGCAGCTTCATTTTCTTTCTTTGAAACCAATTGAGAGTTTCCTTGATTTTGTGTTTGGGATGATTGTCTTGCTGAAATGTCCACCCTAGTTTCATCTTCGTCATCCTGGTAGATGGCAGCATATTTTTATTAAGAATGTGTACTTTTCATTCATCCTTTGTCACATATCTGATTGAGGCCGAGCTGACGGGAGGGCTTTCCCTTACATCTCCTGTCCCATTTCTCCTGAACATAAAATGGGAAGGGTAAATGGGACTTTAAATGAGGCACGTGTAACCATGTGCCTCCATCCCTGTTTCTCCTAAAGGTGGTGACAGGATATAACAGGGCATAAAGTGGTACAGGTGTCTGGTTGTATATCTTGGACAGAAGGTACTTGCAGTAGGTGCCAAGCAGCGGGCAGGTTTATGGACTGGCAGATGCAGATACACGCGACAGGTGCAGAACAGCAGGCAGACTGGTGGACTGGCAGGTGCAGGCACACAGCAGCAGGTGCAGGACAGCAAACAGCAACCAAGCTGGTGAGAAGGAGGATGCAGGGTTTCAGGTGGTCAGGCAGGCAGAAGTCGGTATCAGACAAAGGTACAGAATCTGATCTAGAGTTAAGTCAAGGCTAAGCCATGGTCTTTATCAGGTGAGCAGAGAAGGCACTGGAATGGTAGGCAAAAGGCAGTGTCGGGTCACAAACCGGGTTAGCAATAAGGTATCAGGAATGAGCAGAGCCAAACAGGCCAGGTATACGCAGGAACAAGCACGGGAGAAGGACACAGATGGTAGACATTAAAGGATTTATTGCTCTACGAGCAAAGTAATATATATTATGGAATGTCCCTGTAATAAAATTTATATACAGAAGACAAAACGACAACTGAGGGTCTGGGTCAGGGAGCATCTGAGAGATATAAAAAGACCCCCAGTAAAGATGAAAAAGAGAGAAAAAAAGAGAACCCCTTAGCTCAACATTTTAAGGTCATGCAGGAAAATCCAGAGGGTTTGAGAATAAAGGGGATTTTTGCCCTTAATCTGCCCCCTAAAAGAAGGGATTTTGAAAGGGTCCTATTACGCAAAAAGAAAATTTCTGGATTTATAGCCTCAATACTTTAACACCAGATGGCTTAAACACCAAGTTGAATCTTAAAATGTTTCTTGAGGATTAACTTGCTACTGTACACAATTTCCTTTATTGTGCGTGAATTTGCCAATAATGGAAATATTCTATGGGCTAGTTGGATGTTTTTAACCATTTAGTTTTGGAGATATTTATGGACATTATTTATGAATGCCAACCTGAAAAAACTACTGTAATATGTCCTCTAAAGGGAAAAAACCTCCATTATCTACCCACTAGATTTATTATTATTATTAGTCATAAAGATCTTTGGGACATGCCTAATGTTATAGAGGGTTACATGATGTCTAACCACATAAGGGGGCTATTGATCCCATGAAACCTATGATATTATGGATAAACTTAAATACAAGGCTGTTCATTTGTTTTCAAAACTGCTGTGAGGACAAATCAACACTGGAGGGAGTCTTTGAACTTTCATAAATAGAGGGTATATAAGGAATATTTGATCAACCCCTTCTTGCTCTGAAGAAGTCTGCTGATTGGTGAACGAAATGCATCATTCAGTGATGTCATCAAGCCCGGAAATGGAACCAGTGTGTCCTTGTGTCAATCTACAGCAGTGATTGCAATGGAAAATAGCCAGCCAGTGTCCTGTCAGAATACTGCTACCCATCAGAAAATGTAACAGGAGTGACAGTCTGAGCAAAAAATGCTTACTGCGCTTGTGCCATGCATTCCAACATGGCCGATATGCGTTCCAATAGGTTTCCTAATCTGACAGAACATGAAGCCAGCAGCAGACATCTTCTTAAACCCAGGCAAGCAGGTAGAAAGTGACGATGGCCAACCACTTGCCGACCGATGCACGCCGATATACGTCAGCACAATGGCAGCAGTGGGCAAATGGGCGTACCTGTATGTCCCCTTTAATTGGCGGGGCTAGTGGGCAGGAGTCCGCCCACTGCGTACAGTGTGACCATGCCCGCAGGACCCGAATGTCTGCCGGTGTCCTGCGATCATGTCACGGAACCGCAGAATGGGGAGATGCCCATATAAACAAGGCATTTGCCCATTCTGCCTAGTGACATGACAGAGATCACTGCTCCCTGTCATCGGAAGCAGTGATTGCTGTCATGTCTGTGGTAGCCCAGCCCCCCACAGTTAGAATCACTCCCTAGGACACACTTAACCCCTTGATCCCCTTCCCTGTCAGTGGAATTTACACAGTAATCAGTGCATTTTTATAGCACTGATCGTTGTATGAATGACAATGGTGCCAAAATAGTGTCAAAAGTGTCCAATTTGTCCGCATTAATGTCGCAGTCATAATAAAAATCACAGATCGCTGCCATTACTAATAAAAAAAATAATAATAATATAAAAAATGGCATAAAAATATCCCCTATTTTGTAGACGCTTTAAAGAGGAAGTAAACCCTTCCAAACAACTTGGACCTATAGGTAAGCCTAGATTAAGGCTTACCTGTAGGTCCAAGCAATATCTCCTAAACCTATATGGTTTAGGAGATATTTGCCCGAAAATGGGCACCGCTGTCTACGGCGCATGCGCCGTAGACAGCGGCACGCATGCGCACTAAATGCGGCAAATCCAAGAATGGATTTGCCAAATTTGTCGACTCCCGTGCGCATACGCGGGAGTGACGTCATCGCGGCTTCGCCGAGTGGCAGCGGCGGAGCTGCGAGACGCGACTCCCGTGCGCATGCGCGGGAGTGACGTCATCGCGGCTTCGCCGCTGTCATTGGTCGGAGCTGCGAGACGCCACCAGCAAGATGGACGCGGCGGACTACAGGGATCAGCGGCGACTTCGCTGGCTCCTGTGTCAGGTAAGTGACACATAATGAGCTACTATGCGATGCATAGTAGTCCATTATGCTTTACCTTTGCAGGGAAAAAAAGAGGAAGTAAACCCATCAGGGTTTACTTCCTCTTTAACTTTTGCGCAAACCAATCAATATACGCTTATTGCGTTTTTTTTATTGTTGTCTTTTGTACTAAAAATATGTAGAATACATATCAGCCTAAACTGACTGGAAAAAAATGATATATATTTTTGGGGGATATTTATGATAGCAAAAAGTAAAAGATATTGCTTTTTTTTCAAAATTGACGCTCTTTTTTTGTTCATAGCGCAAAAGTAAAAACCACAAAGGTGATCAAATACCACCAAAAGAAAGCTCTATTTGTGGGGAAAAAAAGGAAGTCAATTGTTTTGGTGCAATGTCGCACGACTGCGCAATTGTCAGTTAAAGCAACGTAATGCCGAATCTCAAAAAGTTCTCTGATCAGGAAGGGGGTAAAATCTTCCAGGGCTGAAGTGGTTAAATAGTCTAACTGAAGACTTGTCTGGGTGTAAAAACTCACCTTATATACTGAAATAGACTATTTCAACACAACAGAGTGAAATTTCAGTATAAAATCAGTTTGCCACTGAGTAGTGAGGGGTGTGCCAAGATGGCCGTCGTCAGCTTTTGCCTTGATTAGCCATTAAGATGCATCTTCTATCTGTTGCATTTTAGCTACCTCAGATTTAGAAATTGGATTTTTCAATAATCGTGGTTTACTGGTAACGCATGAAGTCCTAGTCACTTTGGACATTTAACATACTTAAAGTGAGGGGAAAAAGGTATTTGATCCCCCTGCTGATTTTGTACGTTTGCACACTGACAAAGAAGTGAACAGTCTCTAATTTTAATGGTATGTTTATTTAAACAGTGAAAGACAGAATAACAACAAAAATATCCAAAAAAACACATAAAAAAAAAAAGAGTGAAATAAGTATTTGACCCCCTATCAGTCAGAAAGTTTTTTGGCCCCCAGGTGTCTTCTATAAAGGTAATGAGCTAAGATTGGGAGTACTCTCTTAAAGGGAATGAATGCCCTAATGCTCATAATCTCAGCTTGTTTTCTGTATAAAAGACACCTGTCCACAGAAGCAATCAGATTCCATTCTCTCCCCCATGGCCAAGACCAAAGAGCTGACCAAGGATGTATGGGACAAGATTGTAGACCTACACAAGGCTGTAATGGGCTACAAGACCATTGCCAAGCAGCTTGGTGAGAGGGTGACAACAGTTGGTGCAATTATTCGCAAATGGAATAAACACAAAATAACTGTCAATTTCCCTCGGTCTGGGGCTCCATGCAACAGGATCAGCCCAGAACTAGAAGAGGGAATCTTGTTAGTGATCTCAAGGCAGCTGGGACAGCAGTCTCCTAGAAAACAATTGGTAACACACTACACTGTAAAGGACTGAAATTCTGCAGCGCCCGCAAGGTTCCCCTGCTCAAGAAAGCACATGTACAGGCCCATCTGAAGTTTTGTAATGAACATCTGAATGATTCAGAGGAGAACTGGGTGAAAGTGCTGTGGTCAGATGAGACCAAAATCGAGTTTTTTGGCATAAACTCAACTCGTCGTGTTTGGAGGAGGAGGAATGCTGCCTATGACCCCAAGAACACCATCTCAAACATGGAGGTGGAAACATTATGCTTTTGGGGTGTTTTTCCGCTTAGGGGACAGGAAACCTTCAAAAGGGACGATGGATGGGGCCATGTACCGTCAAATCTTGGGTGACAAGTTCCTTCCCTCAGCTAGGGCATTGAAAATGGGTCATTGATGGGTATTCCAGCATGACAATGACCCAAAACACACGACCAAGGCAACAAAGGAGTCACTCAAGAAGAAGCACATTAAGGTCCTGGAGTGGCCTAGTCAGTCTCCAGACCTTAATCCCATAGAAAATATGTGGAGGGAGCTGAAGGTTCGAGTTACCAAACGTCAGCCTCTAAATCTTAATGACTTGAAGAGGATCTGCAAAGAGGAGTGGGACAAAATCCCTCCTGAGATGTGTACAAACCTGGTGGCCAACTACAATAAACGTCTGACCTCAGTGATTGCCAACAAGGGTTTTGCCACCAAGTACTAAGTCATGTTTTGCGAAGGGGTCAAATATGTAAGGGTTGCATGGGTTGTTACGGTGAAAATTTCATGTCAATAGCTCCTTTAGAAATATATCAATACTTATTTTACCTGGGTCATGGGTTATCGAGTCCCATATACTGCTGGCAGGGGAAGACAAATGCTTCAAGTGATTGTAAAAAGATATATATATATATATATTTTTTCTTTTACGTGTTATACTTACCTGCTGGGTGCAACTGTTTTCTGGGGTCCCCCACCAGCATCCTCCCCCTGCTAAATTTCCCCATAATAAGCTGCTTGCTATGGGGGCACTCGTGGGGCTGGAATGAACAGGAGGTACTGGGGTGTACAGGGATCTGTTGTGTACAGAGGCATTAGTGGGGTGTATGGGGATCTGTTAAAGTGGTTGTATAGTCTTTTTTACAACTTTTACCTACAGGTAAGCCTATAATAAGGCTTACCTGTAGGTAAAAGAAATATCTCCTAAATCTGTACGGTTTAGGAGATATTCCCCTCTCAATGCGCCGCTGACTGCAGCAGCACATGCGCACAGGGGATTCTCGGCTGAAAGTCCGGCAGACGCCGGACCCTGTCAGGAAAGAAATATCCCGTGCACATGCACTGTGAGTGGCCGCAGCCACGATACCCGGAAGACACGCCAAGGGAACATGTCAGCTCCCTTGGCATGCATCGGGCGAGATGTGGGGGCCTCGTTCTAAGGTAAGTATTTCATAATGAGCTAGTATACGGTGCATACTAGCTCATTATGCCTTTTCCCTTGCAGGTATGAAAATAAAAAACCTCTGCGGGTTTACTACCGCTTTAAGGTGTACAAAGGAGGTAGTTGAGTGTGCAGGGATCTAGTGTGCAGGAGGTAGTGGGGTGTACAGGGATCTATTGGGGGTGTACAGAGGGGATAGTGGGGTGCACAGGGATCTATTGGGGTGCACAGATGGGATAGTAAGGTGTACATGGATCTATTGGGGTGTACAGAGGGAGTAGTGGGGTGAATGGGATCTATTGGGGTGCACATGGATCTACTGGGGTGCACAGAGGGGGTAGTGGGGTGTACAGGGATCTATTGGGTTACACAGAGTGGGTAGTGGGCTGTACAGGGTCTATTCTGGGTGTACAGAGGGGGTAGTGGGGTGTACATGGATCTATTGGGGTGCCCAGGGGGTTAGTGGGGTGCACAGAGGGGGTAGTGGGGTGTACAGGGATCTATTGGGGTGCACAGAGTGGGTAGTGAGGTGTACAGGATCTATTCTGGGTGAACTGAGGGGATAGTGGGGTGTACAGGCATCTATTGGGGTGCACAGAGTGGGTATTGGGGTGTATAGGGATATATTAGGGTGTACAGAGGGGGTAGTTGGTGCACATGGATCTACTGGGGTACACAGAAGGGTTAGTGGGGGTTCAAAAGGGGTTAGTGGGGTGTACAAGGATCTATTGGTGTGTACAGAGTGGGTAGTGGGGTGTACATGGATCTATTTGGGGTGTAGAGAGGGGGTAGTGGGGTGTAAAGAGGAGGTAGTGAGGTCTACAGGGATTTAGTGGGGTGTATAGGGGGTGGTGGGGTAAACATGTCACACTTTAAAATTGCGCATGCTTGTGGAATGGTGCCAAACTTCGGTACTTAAAAATCCCTATAGACTATGCTTTAAAAATGTTTACAGCTTACCAGTTGGGTCTTGCACTAGAATTATTGCTTTCACTCTAACGCTTATGGTGATACCTCACATGCGTGGTTTGAATGCCGTTTACATATGCGGACACGACCTACATCTGCGTCCGCTTTTGTGTGTGAGCACAAGGAGACTGGGGTGCTTTCATTTTTTTTTCTTTTAATTGTTTATTTTATTAAAAAATAAATATTTTTTCACTTTTTCTATTTTATTTATTTATTAATTTTTTTATCACTTGTATTCCTATTACAATGAATGTAAACATCCCTTGTAATAGGAATAGAGCATGACAGGTGCTCTTTACAGCGAGTTCTGGGGTCCATAAGTCCCCAGATCTCTCCTCTATGTTGAAAAAGCCAGAGGAGCAAAAAAATATATAATAATCGCTGCTTCCCAGCCAAAAAGACATCAGTGTTTACATCTGCCGAGGCCAATCGCAGGGGCGAGACGGCAGAAGCATCGGAGGGCAGTGGGAGGGGGGGGTGACTTTCCCTCCCGTCGCTTGTAAAAACAATCAAGTTGTTTTTACTGTGCAGGGAATCGCTGGCAGAAAAAAACAATATCTGAATGATGCCTGTAACTGCAGGCATCATTCAGACATATCAATAAATAGAATTGCGCTAATTACTCAAAGTTAGGAATAATAAGATGCATAAAATGTCCATAGGTGAATCTGCACGCCTTGTGACAAATAGAAGCACTTCTTAGTGGCAGTGACCACCATCCATCACCTTGTGCCACAGTGCCTCCACCAAGCTGTACAAAACTGCTTACTAGTGTAAAATCCTTGGTATGTTTATTAATGGAATTACCTTAATAAACACAGGGAAGGGAATATCACCACTCCAGGTAGGTCAGCCAAAAGTGAATACAAAGTAAGAGAAACAGATTTTTTTGGTTGCGCTGCTGGGTTATATGTATCAGGGGTGGGGGAAGGGGAAACAAGCAAAAAGGGGGGGGGGGGGGGGAAGAGGGGGAAGGGGGGGATGGGGAGATAGGGGGTATATACTGTGACTATGGTATACAGCAGTATTTGGACTTCCAATGTATTTTTTTAGAAGGTAGATCCACAAAATTCTGCAGTTATTAATAGGCAATGGTAGATAATAGTCAATAGTAAATTATGCAGTTATTAATAGTAAATAGTAAATTGTAGCAACAGGGAAGAGAGGGTTTCTTAGCACAAGCAGGGAGGCAGCATGTTCAAGGCCAAAAGTGAAACCTCTCCTCCAGTTTAGAAGCCACAGGTGCTGGCAATGCATATAGCAATGGAAAATAGGAAGAAGTTCTGGACAGCCGCATTCCAAAAATTGCCTTTTATTCAAAAAAACAGGATCAAAAATACATGTCACAGCAGAACAGACAGAAGCACTGACGCGTTTCACACTATACACAGTGCTTAATCATAGCTATGATTAAGCACTGTGTATAGTGTGAAGCTGTAGCATGATTCTATTTATTGATATTGCTGTTTATTGTGATTTTGTTACCCAGGAGAATAGCTGCTTAGTTTTTTTTGATAGATGAATTGCGCAGTTTTTTTTTTTCTTCTTTTTAGACCATTTTGGTTGCATGTCTGGGTGACTGAAAAAAATGGCCTGGGAGTAAAGAGAAACATACAGGTTTGCACTCAAATAGTTAAAGAAAAACCCAGAGTTTTATTGAAAATCTCAACCAAAGCAATATTGCATTGGACAACATGAAACAAACTGACTGCTAGAGCTGTGACATTAGAATACTATACTATTTTGGTTCTATTTTGCCGCAAGAAGATAAATTAGTTATCAGGTTTGTTGACATGCACATATATAGTTCTATCTGGTAAAAATAATCCACATTTCCATATTATCTATCGCATCTTAAACACCAGTCATGCCAGGCTCCTTAACCTCACCGGACAGTTGTAGCCTCTGCACCCCATAAAGTAATGCCCCAGGAGACTGGCGTTCCCACCCAGCAGATGAAGGCTTCAAAACATCCTTCGCAACCGAATATTTACAGTTATTTTGTCATTGCTTCAGTGAGTAGATTAGAAATGAGTGACATGTGACATGATCTAGTCTGATAATTCACCTCCCATCTATCATTTCATGTCTGAATCATATATACATATCCCTTTTATCATCTCAAGTTTTATTGTAAAGCTGTCTAGACCCAGTGCCATCAGCTGCAGAAGACAGAAGAGCCTCCAAGAAGAGTCAGCCAAAGTTCTTACAGCCTAAGATCCGCACCTACTGCATTGACCAGGATATCAGGTACCTACCTACACATAGGGCTCAACACTTTTTATCTATTTCAACCTGATTAATATTTGTATTTTGTATTTGTATATTTGTATTTTGTATTTGTATATTTGTATTTTGTTGTACTTATTGTGAGTTTTCTTGAGTAATTTGATAGTAAACTTAATTTCCAAACTACTCATTTACTAGCTGTGTAATACTTTTAAAAGTTAGTATAATTAATTATTCCATAATAGAGCCACTGAGAACATATGATAAAACCTGATTAATATTTGTATTTTGTATTTGTATTTTGTTGTACTTATTATGAGTTTTCTTGAGTAATTTGATAGTAAACTCAATTTCCAAACTACTCATTTACTAGCATTTACTAGCTGTGTAATAATTTTAAAAGTTACTATAATGAATTATATATATTAATAGAGCCACTGAGAACATATGATAAAAAAACAATAGAGATCAAACTCGCTCAGCAAGGGGTCACTCAGCCTTTGAGTATACAGTGGACGGTAGTTCTGATGTAATGTTTCTTACACCAGCACTGACAGATCCTCCCGTATGGTCCTCCACATTGGAATATGTTCACCAGATAAGAAGAAAAGGAGGCTCCATTGTGCAGTATCTCCGTTTTAAAAGATTTATTTACATCCACATGCAAAAAAACATTTTAAAACAGCCACTGCTCAAGCCAGCCAGCTGGTGCCTGGTGACGTCAAAGACTGATGAAGCACCAGTCTTTGACGTCATCACGTACCAGCTGGCTGGCTTGTGCCGCAGCGGTTTTAAATCATATTTTTGCTTGTGGATGTCAGTACCCTTTAAGCTTGCAATAAATCTTTTAAACTGAGGTAGTGGACCATGAAGCCTCTTTTTCTTCTTATCTGGTAAACACATTCCAATGTGGAGGACCATACGTGAGGATCTGTCAGTGCTGGTGTAAGAAACATTACATCAGAACTACCGTCCACTGTATCAGGAGGGATACCGACTCTAGAGGTGTCCCAGGAGAAATACTCACAGGCTGATAAAACCCATTGCTGAGCTAGTTTGATCTCTATAATTTGAGATCCACCTGATCCGGTAGGTGGCCTCTCTTACTAAAGAGATCCAACAGAAGTTTCAAGCTATATCCAGATGGTTCAATATCACTAAATAATTATTGAAGCACCAAATGGACTTGAATACACACAGTATTTAATTTTGTATTCGTTTTTGGTTTGCGCAATTTGATTAATTTCCACAAATTTATGAGCTGAATATTCAGGCTATTTAAGTTGCGGCACCTGACACACTGTTATATACACAATTTTTTGATTTTTTAGCAACTTAAATCACATAAATTATTACTGATTTATTCAGTAATTTTTTCACACATTCTTTTTATATTCATTTTTTATTTTTAAGATTTGGGGCAGCGCAGATTTTTCTACTTTATACCCAGAAAAATAATAGCACTAATATAAATATGTCCCCTTGATTCAAAACCTAATCCCTTTAGGAAATCCTATTTAATTCTTTAAGGGTATTTGATACTCTGCACTGCCAGTTTGTCTCTGAGAGCATTGTATTTTATAAAAGAAGCCTTGGACTATCATTTTATAACCCAAGCCTTTTGCTAACTGAATAAAGTCCAAAATAGTAAAGAAAAAAATTCTCAGATAGAATGATGGTACATCAGTAAGAACGTGAAGATCTGGGTTCAGTTTAAGAGGGTTCTTCCTGTATGAAGTTTAGATGTTCTTTCTCTGTTTGTAAAGGTTTCCATTCACCATCCACAAACGTATTAGTGCTGCCAATCCCTATTTCATGGAATATTAATGTTCCTCCAGAGGTTGTTAGGGGTTTCTTGAACTGTGGTTGATTGGCGGCACCTTCATAGTTCCAGTACCAACACCACTTGGCAAAGCCATCATCAATTGTATTTTTAGTGACTGGTAAAGCTGGCTATACACCAGTAGAATTTAGTTAGAGAATGTTTGTTTGTTTTCAGAAAATTTTCTACCATATCTAATGGTTACTGGAGTCAAATCCATGCTCACTTTCAGTGGCAGTGATGAGGAAATTCAAAGGAGCATGCTGGAAAGTTTTTCTTGAAATTCTGAATGTAAATTGTGGTTTTTTTTTTCTTCAAGAAAAATCATACGTATTGTAATGAAACCTATTTGGTATACGGTATCTGGGATTTCATTCAAATAGCAGATCTGAATGAAATTTTAAAGGGCTTTCGAACAAATTTAGTTGACTCAATGGTGGCAAGAGAGAACCTTCTAACAAGTCATTTTTTCTACAAGTGTTCACATGAAAATCCAATCATGTATGGCCAGCTTAAGGGTGGCATTTTGACCACCACTGTAAGGATTGCATTCTTTGTATTGATCAACTGAGTAAGAGGATATTTTGCCACTGATCCTCGATTTATTAATTTTAGTAAGGGTTCCCCAAAACCTGAAAATTATTTTAGGAGTTCCTCTGGGATAAAATTGTTGAGAAAGGCTGTACTAATGGGTTAAGTGGCTTCACTCTAAAAGGATCCAAGTGTCTTTGCCTGTATGACTGTAGAATGGACATTAAAGTTGCTTTGGGAGGAGCAACTGATAGAAGTGGTTCTATGTAGCCTGACATGCTGGGAACTTTTATTTATTGGTGCTACAGAAATTAAGAAAACAAACTGCTATTCCAACAAATGAGTGATTTGGCTGCATTTGACATAAGCAAGTAACTTTATAGTAACATCAGGTTAAAGGTCTTTTGTCCTTTCTCCAATCTTGGTAATTGTTTAAGCCGAACCTTTGTCTTGTTTAAGAAGAACCTGAACCTAAACACAAATGCTTCTCTGGTTTCACATGGAGGAAATTTTGAGATCACTACATAAAATTCGAAAACCAATATTCAATCCCCAAATTTATATAAATATACGTATATTGCAGACTAATAGTCTTTAGATGTGATGGCTGCCAATTTACGCAGCACTTTACACATATGAATTGTATTCATACAGTGCCTGGCTTTTTACCTATTTTGTTACATTAAAGTCTTTAGTTCAATGTTTTTTTTAATCTGAATTATATGTGATGGATCAGAACACAATAGTCTAAGTTGGTAAAGTAAAATTAAAAAAATATATACATAAAATTTATTCAGAAATTAAAAACTGATAATTGGCATGTGCGTATGTATTCACCCCCTTTGTTATGAAGCCAATAAAAAAACTCTGGTGCAACCAATTACCTTCAGAAGTCACATAATTAGTGAAATGATGTCCACCTGTGTGCAATTTAAGTGTCACGTGATCTGTCATTACATATACACACATTTTTGAAAGGCCCCCGAGGCTGCAACACCTAAGCAAGAGGCACCACTAACCAAACACCACGAAGACCAAGGAACTCTCCAAACAAGTAAGGCACATGTTGTTGAGAAGTACAAGTCAGGGTTGGGTTATAAAAAAAAAAATCTAAATCTTTCATGATCCCTAGAAGCACCATCACATCTATCATAACCAAATGGAAAGAACATGGCACAACAGCAAACCTGCCAAGAGACGGCCGCACACCAAAACTCACAGATCGGGCAAGGAGGGCATTAATCAGAGAGGCAGCACAGAGACCGAAGGTAACCCTGGAGGAGCTGCAGAGTTCCACAGCAGAGACTGGAGTATCTGTATATAGGACGACAATAAGCCGTACGCTCCATAGAGTTGGGCTTTATGGCAAAGTGGCCAGAAGAAAGCCATTACTTTCAGCAAAAAACAAAATGGCACATTTTCAGTTTGAGAAAAGGCAGGTGGGAGACTTCTAAATTGTATGCAGGAAGGTGCTCTGGTCTGATGAGACAAAAATTGAACTTTTTGTCTATCAAAGAAAACACTATGTCTGGCGCAAACCCAACACATCACATCACCCAAAGAACAGCATCCCCACAGTGAAACATGGTGGTGGCAGCATCAAGCTGTGGGGATGTTTTTCAGCAGTCGGGACTGGTAAACTGGTCAGAGTTGACGGAAAGATGGATGGTGCTGTGTGTGATTTGAGGCTAGGACAGAGGTTCACCTTCCAGCAGGACAATTACCCCAAACACACTGCTAAAGCAACACTTGAGTGGTTTAAGGGGAAACATGTAAATGTGTTGGAATGGCCTAGTTAAAGCCCAGACCTCAATCCAATAGAAAAACTGTGGTCAGACTTAAAGATTGCTGTTCACAAGCGCAAACCATCCAACTTGAAGGAGCTGGAGCAGTTTTGCAAGGAGGAATGGACAAAAATCCAAGTGGTAAGATGTTACAAGCTCATAGAGACTTATCCAAAGTGACTTGGAGCTGTGATAGCCACAAAAGGTGCCTCTACAAAGTATTGACTTAAGGGGGTGAATAGTTATGCACATTGACTTTTTCTGATATTTTGTCCTTTTTGTTTGCTTCACAATAAAAAAAATCTTCAAAGTTGTGGGTATGTTCTGTAAATTAAATGGTGCAAATCCTCAAACAATCCATGTTAATTCCAGGTTGTGAGGCAACAAAACACAAAAAATGCCTAAGAGGGTGAATACTTTTGCAAGGCACTGTATATGTAAATATGCATTTATATCAATCCCTGCCCTCAAGAAACTTACAATCTAGGGTCCCTAAAGCCTGGTACACACTATTCGTTTTCTTTTTGTTCAACCCAGTGGGCTGAACTAAAAAAAAATAAATGGAAGAGCTGCTGTGCTAACTATGCAATGTTAGTACAGCGATCTTTCCCGCTGAGATATTGTGTTCTCACAGGACGGCCCCCCTGCCAGAACACCCCTGGTCAGTACTCTCAGCCATTAGTTAAAAGCACTGATCGGATGCCGATCGGCAGACCTTTTTTGGTCAAGCCCCTTCAACAGAAGCCAGCCGAACGGTTGTATACGCGGGCTGAATGTCGGCTGGTTTCTATTGAATCGCCCGATATTTGGCCCATTTGTGCTAGGCTTAACTCCCATACATACATACACATACTAGGGCCAATTTAGAAAGGAGCCAATTAACCTGCCAGCATACCTTTGAAGTGCGGGAGGACACCGAATTACATGGAGGAAACCCACAAAAAGCACAGGGAGAACATGCAAATGTAGAAATAAACCAACCTTTCTCAACCTCCTAACTCTGGAGAAACCGTTGAAAAAAATCTCAGGTCTCAGGGATTTCCTGCTATAATGAATTAACCCGTTCACTGCCAGTTCTGTACGCCTTACGGACGTACAGAAGTGCCTGCAGGTGGCCAGGTCAGTACGGCTTATGGACCTCATTTCAATTTTATAACTCTGACCAGTGGATTACAACCAGCTGATCAGCATTATTAACCCCTAATGTGACCGCCCACCCACGCCGCCGCCTCCCTGTCCCCTGCCTCTCCACCCCCTGCCGCACCCTTCCATCTAAAACTGCCCCTCACTCTCCTGTCTTATCCCCTTCACCCCCAGCATTGATTACCCCCCTCCACCGGATTCCGAACCCCCCCCCCTGCAAACCTGCTCTGTGCACAGATCTCCGTGATCTGTCAGCCTGGGGATCGTGGCGGTGGGGAGAAAGGTGGGGGTGAAGTTGGGGCTTGGGAGGCTTTAGTAAGCATATGTTTACTAAACACCCCCCTGTAGAAGAAAGGGCGCATGCAGCGATCACTACTGATCACTGCTATGTCCCCACTGACACTGACAACTGATATATTGTAATCACAAGTTTGTCAGAAACCATGAATTAGACCTAGACAGAAGTACAGTTAAATCACACTTGTTTAATAATAAAAGTAAATCGAACATAAAGTTAAAACATAGCCAAAGTTCGGTAACCGGAACAGATATGTCAGGTCACCTTGAGGCTAGGTGACAAATGAACACCGTTGAGATCAGGAGTGCACCGCAAGGTAGTGGATCCTACGGCTGACTGCTGCGAATGGGAGTCAAGGTGGTAAGGAAGGCAGGATTATGACCAAGGCGAAGGCAGAGATTCTGGGCTGGATGGCTTAAGTAGGCAGGACTGACGAGCAGGATATCAACAGGTGAGTCACTGTGGAGAGATAAGAGCTGGCAATTATCCGTCAGATAGGTGGCCAGTTCAGAGAAGGAAGGGCTGAGCCCATCCCTGACAGAGTGTTGCAATGTATCAGACTGTCATTTTCTGAATGAATGGAATCTCATTCATTCAAGTAAAGTAATACAGAGAAAAGGGACTATCTTCAGCCCCCTTTCTCTGTCTAATGTAATAATTGTAAAAAAAAAAAAAAAATTCGTAAAAAGTAAAATAAAACACAGTAAGACCCTCCAGGAGGTCCACCCGCACTCACCCCTCCATGGTGACGGTCAACCCCCCCCGCACTCACCCATTAACGGATACCTGCTCCTCCCGGCCAACCCGATCCGTCCCGATTGGCCAGGAGAAGCCGGAAGATAATATCTAATATTAATTCGCTATTGTCACAACTCACAAGTGGGTGGGTTCGAGGTGCAATGCTATGCGCCCAGGCCCAAAAAATTTTAAGCCAAATAGAGCCCCAGGCTCTAATCATGTGGCTTGAAAAAAAAGAAAAAACTCATACAAAGCTATGAGTCTGGTGCCCTGCAGGGGAGCGGCGCCCCTAATGGACCGCCCGCTTCTGGTAAGACCCCTTTCACAAGGAGCGGACTCTGAAAAAGCAGATCCACCTGCTCAGAGGGGGATATATCTGCTGATCCCCATTGAGCAGGCGGATGACAGGTCCATGTCCACTCCTCTGATGCAGAGTGGACACGGACACAGCTCGCTATTCTCTATGGGATGGTTGGATGGAAACGGACCGCCTGTCTATTTCCATCGGATACCATCTGATTCCCCATCCTTCTGTTTTTAGAGGACTGGATCAGATCCAGGCAGGTGTAAACGGACACGTCCAGTTACATCAGTCTCTCCATAGAGACCAATGGGTTGTCCGAATGGGCCCGTCTAAAAAAAATGGACAGGCAGACCCGATCGGTGTGCTTGTGTGAAAGGGGCCTAAGGCCTTGTTCACACAGGGCATACACAGAGTACCTTTACAGAGATGCACGAGTGTTCCATGCATCTCTGTGTAGACGGTCCCATTGATGTCATTTTGGATGTAGCAACTGCACGAACAGAGCTGTTGCTCCCAGCTTTACATCCATGTAGGTCCGCCTGCATGTCCCTGAGCTCACACCGTCTGCGTTCAAGGTCATGTACCCACTCCCACATGGATGCCAGATTGGGAACAGCAGCTATGCCTGTGCAGCCGTTGCATCCCAATTGACATAAATGAGACAGCCTGTACGGGGATGCATGGAACACCTGTGCATCCCTGTGCGGGTAAACATGGACCCCCATGGGCATACACTTTAGTATGCCACACATGAACGAGGCTTTAGTACTAATTTAGCAGGAATTTTGTAAGTTACGTTGCCCAAAAAATCAGTAGAACTTTTTTTATTCTACTGACCATGTGCTTTTAGGAAATCTCTACTTTTGAGGGGTCTTTTCAAATTCTGAAAGCTAAAAACCTCCAGATTTTTTGAGAAATTTTTGGGTACGTTCGATTTTCACAATTTTTCAAAATTTAAAATTTACAAATATTTGTTATTTATTAACTCAATGCAAGTTAAGCTTTTATATTTAGTAGGGATTTAGCAGGAATTTTGAAAAATTAGCTGTGTTTTTATCGGGTAATAATGGTTTTAGTGTATTTTTTACGAATAAATTGGTTCGATAATCATTTGCACAAATATCACAGGGTCTAAAAAATCAGTAGCACCTTCTTTTTATTCTAGCGGTCATATGGTTTCAGAAAATATATGGTTTTGGGGGTCTTTTGCAAATTTTGAAAGCCATAAGGGAAAAATTAAAACCTTCCGATTTTTAGAGAAATTTTGATATCTACACTTTTGTGAAATTTTCATAATTTCGCAAAAAGGTGCAATTTAAAAGTTACAAATATTTGTTATTTATTCACTCAATACAGGTTAAGCTTTTATATTTACTAGAAATTTTCTTTCACAAATGCTGAAAGCTAGAAGTGAAAAATAAAAAACAAAGGAAAAATTGCAAAAATGGTCTGGCCACCTGAGTGTACAAAATGGAACACAGGGCCTGGCAGCGAAAGGGTCAATCAGATATTACTAGGAGAATGCCACTTGCATTGTACGTTGGTAGCCAGTGTGAAAGCCCCCATTACAGTGGTTGCCACAGTTCCCACCTTATCGACAGCTAAAAAGATTATTGGTGCCATACCGATGATTGTAGCAAATGGCTTTGGCCCCACAACTATATTAGTTGCAATCAGATAACTGATTTCCACCACATTTTTTGTAGTTTTGGGCACTCAAAGTTGTGAAATGATTTCAGCCATGAGAACCATCCCCATAATTAAGCTCATAGGGGTGGAGTGAAACACGTTGGGAGCGTGGCCTGGCGGGAGTCCAGGCTGAGACTGCCCATTGCTTCCAATACCAGTGGGTCTACATTGATGTACAGCTTCAAGGGATCCATCCTTTGCTCAACAGTTGTCTGGACATGAGACAAGCTCCTTCCCTGGCCTGCACTTACAGTGGTGGACATGGGATTGCTTTCCCTTGTAGCCTGAGCGGCACACATTTTTCCATTACCAGAAACCAAACATTGCCAGGTTAGTCAAAGGGCTATAGTGGGCGAGGATTGAGATTTCCAATGCATGGTTATTTATTTTTTGGCATAAAACAGAGCTATACGTATAAAGGTTTGTACATTTTTTCAACAGTCCTCCATCATCAATATATCCTAACAGGCATCACAGGGGATTAAATATATTAGGTATCTGAGTTAGAGCTAATAAAGGCCGTGGCCTCCAACCAGAACTTTCTAAATCTGTGGACATTCCCACATTAGGAGCCAATTACATTCACCAAAGTGTAATACAGTGGAACCTTGGATTGCGAGCATAATCCGTTCCAGGAGAATGCTTGTAATCCAAAGCACTCGCATATCAAAGTGAGTTTCCCCATAGAAGTCAATGGAAATTAAGATAATTTGTTCCGCATTGACTTCTATTGCATGCAATACCGCATGTGGCCAGAGGGGTGGGAAGGGGGCTGGAGAGCCTTGGAAATACTGGGACAGCTCGGGTGAACTTGGAAACCCTCGCAAAGGCTTAGAAATACTTGGGAACAGAGTGTTTCAGAGTATTTCCAAGTAGTTCCGAGCATTTCAGAACCTCTCCAAACCGTCCTGAGTGTCACTGGCAGCCCCGCACCTCTGGCCCAATGCAGTACTGCACACCACATTAGCTTGAATTCTGCTCGTTTTGCGAGACAACACTCGGAAACAGAGTCAGGATTTAAAAAAAAAGTTGCTCATCTTTTAAAACGCTCGTTAAACGCGTTACACGTTAACCAAGGTTCCACTGTATATTGAAGCTCACCTGTGAGTAAGGGCAGATGATTCATGTAGCATTTATTTCCTGGAATCCTTCTGCCCTTAGTTCAGGTATGCAGGCGGGAAGGTGTACTTCCCCTCCTCCCCTTCTCCAAATGAAGGGAAAAACAATGCTATCATTTTTGCCTAGGCCAGAAACCAGGAAACAGCTGTAGAAAGCAATTGTTTTCTATGTGTCCATGTGGTGACCTGTGTTCTTTCAGTGCAGTAAAATGTTGGTAAATGCAGGTAATACATGAACAGAGGGATTTGTGAATGTAGAACCCTCTTGAAGCAGGTCAAATGTACGTCATGTATTAAGGTAGTGTTTTTAGTCCAAATCAGTAGAGCAACCAAGGCGGCAGGGTGGATATAAATAAATGATTCTTTTTTTTTTTTTTATTATTTAAATCATATATTTACTTTTTTTTTTTTTTTTATCAAATTTATTTTAATAAAACGCTTTTGGAGTAAAAATCTAAAGACCGTTTTCTATTTAAGATACATTAATAATTTAGTTTATTCAGCATGAAATGGAGCTTAGTTATGTAGCACAAGGCTGTATATTCTGCAATATTCACATTTTTGGTAAACTCATTCAATGAATCCAAGCTCTACAAGCTGAGATAACATGCACTACATTGATGCATTCACACAATTTCACAGTAACCATGAGATAAAACAAATCAGGAATATTCCTTTTATCTCATTGTTTTGCAAATCTATGTAAAACTACAAACTGTATGATATGGATCCGTTCTGATATCGCGGTTTTACTAACCTGACAGCCTATTATTCTAAATAGGAAACCTTTGTTTTGTTTGCAAATATTAAAGATTATAATTACCAGCAAGAATAAGTCCTTACATGTAAAGAGCACCTGTCATTTCAGATCCATCGTGGCAGCGCCTGTTAGCGGGCATCCACTCACCTTATTGTGTCACTGCCGCATCACCAGCCATCCCATTAAAGTGAATGAGACTGTCGGTGAGTCAGAGGAGGAGCCTCTCTGCGGGACAGAGAAGACAGTTGCCCTTTAAAAATTATGATTTAAATAAAGTTAATTTAAATTAAGCTGTTTGACTAATGACTTAAATCATGATGTAACCACTTCAATACCGGGCACTTTCCCTGTTCCTGCCCAGGACAATTTTTAGCTTTCAGCGCTGTCGCACTTTGAATGACAATTGCGCGGTCATGCTACACTGTACCCAAACTAAATGTTTATAATTTTTTTCTCACAAATAGAGCTTTCTTTTGGTGGTATTTGATCACCTCTGTAGTTTTTGATTTTCGCACTATAAATTAAAAAACACAGACAATTAAAAGAATAAAATAAGCGGCACTGGCAGCATTGATAGGCGGCACTGATAGATGGCATTGGATAGGCAGCACTGATGAGGAGCTACTGACAGGCATTACTGAGTGGCACTTATGGGTACTTTTTTGGGCACTGATCGGCACTGACATGCGTTTATTATGGGGACAGATTGGCAGCTGATGGGCACCTTTTGATGGGGGCTGTGCTGATAATCAATGTACCAATCAACCGATTATCAGCACAGAACCCCTCCCTCTGACAAGGAGAGCCGCCATTCGGCTCTCGCTGTCGGCGTGAATCGAGGAAAGCCGTTTACCGGCACTTCCTGGTTCACGCGATGATCAGCTGTGATTGGTCACAGCTGATCACGTGGTAAGAAACCTTTGTCAGAGGGTTTATACCACGATCAGAGTTGCAGTGTGTCAGACTGACACACCGCACCTCCGATCACCACGCTACATGCCCCCACGGGTGCCCTCCGGATGTGTTATTCTAATTTAAATTTTAATTCTACGTCATATGATGTCCAGTCAGGATAACACAACCACTTTGCCGCCGTCTTTCTGCTATATGGCGGGTGGCAAGTGGTTAAATCGTGATTTTAATCGACCTGATTTAAATCAAGTCCAACCTGCTAGGGGGACAACACTGCTCCTCCATGGATACAGTGCAGTAAGTGAGGATTGTCGCCCGTGGACAGAAAGATTGTACCTACCTGATTACCAAGTCAAAAAAAAGCAAAAAAGCCTGAAAAAAGAAATGATTGTAGCCACCAAATCGAAGGATTGCAATAATTCTGATCACTATGAAATTACAGATAAGTGAATAATGAACTATTTATGTATAGGTTCAATATGCTGGTATATAAGAAGCAGATTAACAAGCAAAATCCCATTCATTTCAATAGCACCTGTTCACATCTGAGCGTTTTGTCACCTGAAGCAAAACGTCTTAAAAACGCCCTTAGGCCCCTTTTCACACTACCACGACTAAAGTCATGAGATGTTGCCGCAATTTCTAAAGCGATTTTGATGCGATTTTTGCTGTGACTTCAGGGAATGCCTGTGTAACTCGCATCACAGTCGGACCAAAGTAGTGCAGGGACTACTTTGAAGTCGGCACGACTATTCTGAATGGTAGTGATTGGAAATCATGGGGAACAACTTGTCATACGACTTTGCAGTCCCAAGTCATAGGACAGGTTGTGCAAGTGTGAAAGGGGCCCAAACTCAAAAAACAACATGAGCTTCATTGGGGCAGATTACAGGTGTTTTTCTGCCTTTTACATTGGTGACCTGAACAAAGTTGCGTCAAAATCGCGACAAAAACGCAGTTAAAAAAACCGCGACTTTGAAACGCTCAGGTTTGAATGCGGCCTTATGCCCTGTACACACGATCCAAAAATCGTACGACTGATCGTCCGACTTTTTTTGCTTACTAGTCGCAAGTAGAAATTGAATAGGTTAAAGTCCCGAAAATTTTCATATGGCAGAAAAAAATTCGGACGTAATGTCATGTGTTGTAGTGTATTTGTATTGTATTATCGGACGACAACTGTACTGACTAAACTAAAATTATACGATCTGGTATCAGGCGAAGAAAATTTTTGTGCTTGTCCGATTGAATAATATCAGATGAACTGTCGTGATTGGCTCTCGAAAGCTCTGTATTAACGATCCGATTATAGTACGATCGCGTCAAAAGCAGTATTTTTTGTCCTATTTTCGGATTGTGTGTATGGGCCATTAACCACTTCAGGTCCTGTCCATAGTCAAATGATATCCGCAGGGGGGGCGTCATATGACATCCTGGGCGAGCGTCCCCCCCCCCCCCCGCCACGTCACTTGGGAGCCAATGCGCGTGCCTGGCGACAGCGATGTCTGCCTGCCACCGGCGATTGCCCGGTAACAGAGCCGGAACGTGGATCTGTGTGTGTAAACACATAGGTCCACGTCCTGTCAGGGGAGAGGAGACCGATCATGTGTTTCCGTGTACAGAGGCACACCAATCGGTCTCCTCCCCTTGTGAGTCCCCTCCCCTTGTGAGTCCCCTCCCCCTGCAGTTAGAATCACTCCCTAGGTAACACATTAACCCCTTGATTGCCCCCCTAGTGTTAACCTCTTCCCTGCCAGTGACATTTATACAGTAATCAGTGCATTTTTATAGCACTGATAGCTGTATAATTGTCAGTGATCCCAAAACGGTGTCAAAATTGTCCGAACTGTCCACCATAATGTCAATCACGATAAAAATTGCAGATCGCCGCCATTACTAGTACAAAAAATAAAATAATAAAAATGCCACGAAACTATCCCCAATATTGTAGAACACTTTGGGGGTTATTTACGAAAGGCAAATCCACTTTGCACTGAAAGTGCACTTGGAAGTGCAGTCACTCTAAATCTAAGGGGTAGATCTGAAATGAGGGGAAGCTCTGCTGATTTTATCATCCAATCATGTGCAAGCTAAAATGCTGTTTTTTATTTTCCTTGCATGTCCCCCCCCCGGATCTACAGCAAGTTTACTTCACAGTGCACTGATAGTGCAAAGTGGATTTTCCTTTAATAAATAACCCCCTATAACTTTGGCGCAAACCAATCAATATACGCTTATTGCGATTTATTTTTTTACCAAAAATATGGAGAAGAATACAAATCAGCCTAAGCTGGGGAGAAAATGTGTTTTTTAAAAAAATTTATAAATTGGGATATTTATTATAGCAAAAAGTAAAAAATATTGTTTTTTTTTTTCAAACTTGTCGCTCTTCCTTTGTTTATAGCGTAAAAAATAAAAACCGCAGAGGCTATCAAATACCACCAAAAGAAAGCTCTATTTGTGGGAAAAAAAATTATAAAAATTTCATTTGGGTACAGTGTTGCATGAATGGCAATTGTCATTCAAAGTGCAACAGCGCTGAAAACTGAAAATTGGCCTGGGCAGGAAGGGGGTGAAAATGCCCAGTATTGAAGTGGTTAATGTATAGTGAGTGTCAGATGCCCTCTTCGCACATTACATACATTCTGTCACTCAGCTCTTGCTGAGACAAGAAGAAAATGTGTGTAGAGCAGCAGGTGAACCTGCACAGATCATATATCTAGTCTACAGAAAGACTTGCAATAAAACAGCAGCTGCAATTTAATAGTAATGGGATACAAATGAAGCAGCACACTAGTGATCTGATAAATTGAGGCCGGGTTCACATAGAAACACGCAGCAGATCACAGCGGGAGTCCGGTGCGTCCTCGTTCACCGTTTCAGGTCCGATTTCGGGCCTGAGTTCAGACCCGAAACGGATCAAAAGATGCACAGGGCTCATGTGCAAATCGCACTTATTAGGTTGTACTAAGCTGTATGCCATGTGAACCAAGATTTGTTTGCAAAGTTTTAAAGCTAAAGTTTAAGTCTTTTATTTTCTTTCCTGCCCCCTCCAATCAACGTGCTAATGAAAAAAAAAAAAAATAATTATTCATCATAATCATCAAGAACACAGGAAATTTCCCCAGGGGTTTTTTAGCAGCAGAGAGTTGGTGTGAAAATAGTTGATGTAAAAAAATAATTTATTTGACAGACAATAGTAATTCCAAATGAACAATAATACATCATCCATATAGGTAGTGCGACAAATACAGACATGGAACATCACTCATAGCAAAAAACTCTGTACAAGCATGGTTTGCCAATTGTATTCGTAACATATGTATCCACATGAAAAACCCAGATGCATTTCGACCCTTGCGATTTCCGGTCTCTTCAGGGGGATTTATATATTCTAGGGGAATGTCAAAATATCTAATTAAAGACTTTGGACAATATAAAAAAACTGGATGGCTATAATCCTGCAATGCCGGTTCATGCGACACGTCCTCATGTCCTCATACACCTATTGGTAACTATATCTCTATATGCATGGAGACATATTTTTGCTTAATTTGAAATACTATACCTATATATATTTTTTTATATTGTCCAAAGTCTTTAATTAGATATTTTGACATTTCCCTAGAATATAAATCCCCCTGAAGAGACCGGAAATCGCAAGGGTCTAAATGCATCGGGGTTTTTCATGTGTGCTTGTACATAGAGTTTTTTGCTATGAGTGATGTTCCATGTCTGTATTTGTCGCACTACCTATATGGATGATGTATTATTGTTCATTTGGAATTACTATTGTCTGTCAAATAAATTATTTTTTTACATCAACTATTTTCACACCAACTCTCTGCTGCTAAAAAACCCCTGGGGAATGAATGACCTGCAGGAAAATGATAGAAAAATAACTCAACTTGACAGTGTACTTGACCCCCCATCTTCTTAAGTCTATTTCAAACAGTCAAGTCATACACATGTATGGGACACTTAGCAATTCATAGAAAGTGACCAAAACAATGACTACAGAGATCAATGAAATACCTTTTGATTGAACAAACAAAGTTATCTGCTCTCGTTGACTAGTGATTCTCATCCATCGGGCCATGGCACACTGCTGGACTGTGGTCTTCTCTCTCCCAGGCCTCTAGCCAGCTATAGATCCCCACAGTTCTTCCCAGCTCACATAGTGCCCCCCATCCTCTGATAGTGGCCTACAGTTCCCCTGGGCCCTCTGAGAGCCCTCAGCCTTCGTAGTGTCCCCAAACCTCCTACAGTGTCGTGCAGACCTTCACAGTGTGTCCAGCCTGCGGCAGAACCCCCAGTCCTTCATTGTACCTCAAACAGTGTCCCACAGTGCTCCTCAATCTCGCACAGTGCTCTCCAGAAACCTCATCTCCCACAGGGCCACCAAATGTGTTGCAGAGTCCCCTAACACTCTCCACCCCCCCCCCCCCCAAACAATGACACCCAGCCCCATCCAAAACCTTCCAACTTTTCAATACACGTCATGCATTCCTATACCTCTTTTGTGTGAGTATAAACTTTATTCTTTACGTTTGGAGCCTGGAAGGTTTCGGAAGGGCTTACCATAGTCAACGTATTTACTTATTAGACAGTTACACAGTATGTGAGGTTGAAAACAAGATACAAGTCCATCAAGTCCAACCTATATGTGTGATTATATGTCAGTATTACATTGTATATCCCTGTATGTTGCGGTCGTTCAGGTGCTTATCTAATAATAGTTTCTTGAAACTATTGATGCTCCCCGCTGAGACCACCGCCTGTGGAAGGGAATTCCACATCCTTGCCACTCTTACAGAAAATAATTCTCTATGCAGTTTAAGGTTAAACCTTTTTTCTTCTAATTTTAATGAGTGGCCACGAGTCTTGTTAAACTCCCTTCCGCAAAAAAGTTTTATCCCTATTGTCGGGTCACCAGTACGGTATTTGTATAGTGAAATCATATCCCCTCTCAAGCGTCTCTTCTCCAGAGAGAAAATGTTCAGTGTGCTCTTGTTATCTTCTGTCTTGTTAGACACTCTTGTTATCATGACAAACAGTCCCACATACCCTTTTTTACTCAAGGACAGACATGTGGTGAACTAAGTCAAACATTCCCACCAACAGCACTTTTCTATAGTTTACAACATTTTTTAGACTAAGCTAAAGGCGGATTAAAATATTCTCTGCCAGTACTTAATGCCTAGCTCTGGGCTTTGTGCTCCCCTAAAAAGTAACCCTATTCCTCCAGATGCCCCCACTCAGTGTATATTGTAAAGTTCGGGGGACCAGCTAGATTGCAGGACACAGACTTTTCACTCAAAAGGAGGCTTATTGCACTTAAAGGGGTTGTAAAGGTAAATGTTTTTTCACCTTAATGCATTCTATGCATTAAGGTGAAAAAACATCTCACACTGCCGGCGCCCCCAGTCCCCCCGTTTTACTTACCTGACCCCTCGAAAATCCCGCGCTCGCCCCCGCCGTCCTTTTCGCCGCTCAGCCTGGCCGCTGATTGGCTGGAGTGGATGGATTGAAAGCAGCGCAGCCATTGGCTCGCGCTGCTGTCAATCACATCCAATGACGCAGCGTGCCGGGGGGCGGGGCCTTGTGATACAGCGAGCGGCTATAGCCGCCGGCTGTATCACGGGAGCGCGCCCGCAGTGCTTCTCACCAATGCGAGGGAGCTCGCATTAACGTGAGAAGCACCTGCGGGAGGAAGCAGAGACAGCCGCCGAGGGTCCCCAGAAGAGCAGGTTCGGGGCCACTCTGTGCAAAACGAGCTGCACAGTGGAGGTAAGTATGACATGTTTGTTATTTTAAAAAAATAAAAATTTTTACTTTACAACCCCTTTAAATAGCTTTACAGCAGCAAAATGAAAAAAAAAAAGATTTCAGTCTCACCGACTTGCAAAGTCCAGAATTGCTATCTCAATCAAAAAGTCCTTGGTTTCTGTTGCAGGTAGCTTCCCCTGCCAGGAGGCTTCCAGGCAGGACACTGCTGTCCACTTTTGTTGCTGCAAACCAAACACAAAACACCATCCACCATCTCCTCCACACCCATCTACAACTTCTTGTCTTGTTTTAAACCCACTTCCTCTAACAGGTGAGTTAACCACTTTTGTTCCCTTAAAGGGGCCACAGTCCAAACAGAGGGGAAACATAGCGTCCTTCCAGGACCCAGCCACGGGGTCCTGTACATATCCCCCCCCCCCCCCCCTGTGCCCCAACGCCAAGGAGGTGGAGGCAACAGTGGAGCTCAAGCAATGGACTCGAGAGAGGCCATCTGCATTTTGATGAAGTCTCCCGGGCCTATGCTCCACTACAATTTAAATTCCTGGAGTGCCAGGAACCACCGAGTAACCCTGGGAATAGTCCCTTTTCCTTTTGTCAGCCATGTTAAAGGGGCATGATCAGAAATCAGCCTAAACTTCCTCTCCAAAAGGTAATATCTGAGGAGTTCCAGAGCCCACTTAATGGCCAGACACTCTCGTTCAATTATAGCGTAGTTTTTCTCCACTAGGAAGTCTAGGAAGACTACCGGGTGTTCCTCGCCATGAATAACCTGTGACAACCCCATTCCCAATCCTTCATCGGAAGCATCAGTCTGGACAACAAACTCTTTTAATAAATTAGGTGCTACCAGGACAGGGTGTTGGCACAGTGCCGACTTGAGCTCCAAAAAAGCCTTCTCAGCGTCTGCATTCCACTCCACCATGACTGATTTCCGACCCTTAGTCAGATCGGTCAATGGAGCCGCCAACATGGCAAAGTTGGGTACAAGCCTCCTGTAGTATCCCACCATGCCCAGGAATGCACGTACCTGCTTTTTTTGTGAGGGAGCGGGGCCAATTCTGTATAGCCTCTATCTTGTTGACCTGAGGTTTCACTACCCCTCTACCCATGATATAGCCCAGGTATTTCACCTTCTCCATTCCCAAAGCACATTTTTCAGGGTTTATTGTAAACCCTTCCTTCCAAAGAGAGTCCAGCACTGCCTAAACTTTGGGCAAATGTGATTCCCAGTCTTTGCTAAAAATTACTATATCATCCAAGTACACTGAGGCATACTTCCAGTGAGGCTGTAAAATCCTATCCATTGCTCTCTGGAATGTGGCTGGAGCAGTTTGCAATCCAAAAGGCATTCTTTTGTACTGAAAACTCCCTTCTGGGGTAGAAAAGGCAGATTTCTCTCTAGCAGCCTTAGTCAACGGGATAAGCTCATCTACCCTGGGCATGGGGTAGGCATCAAACCGTGAAACTTCATTAAGTTTCCGGAAATCATTGCAGAATCCCGTTGGGCTTCGTTACCAACACAATCGGGCTCGACCACTCACTCTGCGATTCTTCAATAATCCCCAGGTCTTACATCTTCTTCACTTCCTCTGAAATGGCCTTCCTTTGAGCCTCTGTGATGCGGTAGGGCCGGACAAAAACTTTGACTCCTGGTTCCATGATAATATCATGCTCTATGACATTAGTGAACCCTGACAAGTCTGAAAATTTTTCTTTATTTCTCTGCAAGAACTCCTTTGCCTGCTGACTTTGGGTTTTAGACAGGGTATTTGCTACTTGGACACTCTCCACCCCAACCCGAGGCTCAAGTTTTGATCTAGCCAGGGAGGTCAGCGGTTCCCTGTCTGTCCAGGGCTTTACCAAGTTTACATGATATATCTGATAGGGTTTCCTCTTGCCCGGCTGGTGGACTCTATAATTTACCTCTTCCACTTTTTCTACAACCTCAAAAGGGCCTTGCTATCTGGCCAAGAATATACTTTCCACAGTGGGAATCAACACTGCTACTCGACCCCCCACTTGGAAGTTCCTAATTTTGGCAGCCCTATTAAAGACCCGTCATTGAGCTTCCTGTGCTTTTTGTAAATGTTCCTTAACTAGTGGCATCACAGTTCGGATCCTCTCCTGCATTTGGGAGACATATTCAAGAACACTCTTATGCTGAATTGGTTCACTTTCCCATTCTTCTTTAACACAGTTCAGTAGTCCGCGAGGTCTCCGCCTATATGCCAATTCAAATGGCGAAATCCCAGTGGAGGCCTGGGGCACTTCCCGGATAGCAAACAGGAGTGCTGGTAACAGGCAGTCCCAGTCTTTCCCATCCCTTTGTACCACTCTCTTGAACATAGACTTAAGGGTCTTATTAAAACATTTTACCAATCCATCTGTTTGGGGATGGTAGACCGATGTGCGCAGCTCTTTAATCCGGAACAGTTTGCATACATCAGCAATAACCTTTGACATAAACGGGGTGCCCTGGTCTGTGAGTATTTCCTTGGGAAAACCAGTCTGTGTACTGGAATAGTTCCCGGGCAATAGCCTTAGAGGAGGTATTCCACAGGGGTAGCTCCTCAGGATATCGAGTGGCATAGTCGAGGATCACCAGTATGTAAGAGTGACCTTGAGCCGACTTTACCAAGGGACCCACTATATCCATGGGTATCCTCTGAAATGGGACCTCAATTATGGGCAGAGGGACCAACGGGCTCCGGAAGTGGGTCACCGGAGTTGTCAACTGACAGGTGGGACAAGAGGTACAGTATCTGCTTACCTCTGCTTTCAGGCCTGGCCAGTAAAACCGGTCGGCGATCTGTGCCTCCGTATTTTCAACTCCCTGGTGTCCCCCTAAAACATCATCATGGGCCAAGTCGAGGACCTTGCATCCATACTGTTGGGGTACCAATAATTGTTCTACCACATTTTCTCTCACTTTTTGGTAACCCGAAAAAGAAATTCATTACATATTGCAAAGTGTGGCCACCGCTCATTCGCACCTGGCTCTTGGGGATCCCCATTTAGTACTACAACCTGTTCCCGTGCCCGGGCCAAAGTGGGGTCCTGCATCTGGGCAGTACCAAATGCCCCCTGGGGAACACCCAAATCTGGCAAGGCAGGGGTAGAGGCCACTTCCTCTTCCCCCAGCATTACCTGAAGTGGGGAAGGTTCCCCCCCTCCTCAGTGTTCAGGTAGGTCTGTGAACCACACATTTTGACATCCTTAACAGTATCAGCACTACTTTCATCACCATTAACCAAATCATTGGCATTTTTATCAACTGGATCCATATTAAGAACATGTGGCATCTCAGGATTATTACCCTCAACAGCAGGAACAGAGGGACTAGTTTCTCCCCAGTCTCTGGACCATTCAGATAGTTCTCCTTGTCCCCACAGTTTTGCAAATAACGGACAGTCTCGTCCTATGATAAAGTCATGCACCAAGTTCTTTACCACCTCTTGAGTACCAGTGCCACATGCTGTTGAGATGGAGACCGAGATGAGAAGGTACTCTCTAGTGTCCCTATGAATGCACACAACCCGTAAAATTTTACTTACCAGACCGATTTTCCCAATCACTCTAGGATGAACCAGGGTTACCATGCTTCCGGAGTCCAGCAAAGCCCGGGGAGGGTGGTGGTTCACTTGGACTTCACACTCAAATTTGCCCTCTCCAAGGTCAAGCTGTGTTGTACACGCTTTATGGGCATAAGAAGACCCCCTCCGAAGAACCTTGCATTTCATGGGCTCTTCTTGCAATGGGCAGTGGGCCCGGGTATGGCCCCAGGCATGACATCACCAACATTGTACATCTCCTCCTCTCCGAACAGGAACAGATCGCCGAGGGGGTAACAGGAGTGACTCTTGATCTTCCGGGGTGTTGATTGCAGGGCTCCTGGGGACGTCCTTTGGAAGGGCGCCAGTCGATCGGAAAGGTCGTGGCCGACAGGGCCCTTGACGCTTGGTAAGGCCAAGCAGATCCTCCACCACTGTATATCGTTCCACCATCTCTACAAGGAGGTTCACAGTTTTGGGGTCTCCATGGCTGACCCACCGTTTAAGGTTGTCTGGCAGTGACCTTAAGTATCGGTCTAGCACGCCCCACTCCACAATTTGGGGGCCAGACAATACTTCGGGCTGCAGCCATTTTTTTAACTAGTTGCACCAGGTCATGCATTTGAGACCGTGGTGGCCGATTCGGACGATACTTCCATTGGTGCACTCGTTGGGCCCGAACAGCCGTAGTCACCCCCAACTGAGCCAGTATTTCTGCCTTTAGTTTTTGATAATCTTTAGCGTCTTCTGGTGGTAGGTCGAAATAGGCTTTTTGAGGATCTCCGGTGAGGAAAGGAGCAATTAAGCCGGCCCAGTGGTCCTGGGGCCACCCTTCTCTCTGCCGTCCTCTCAAATGTAGCCAGAAACGCCTCTACATCATCACTCAGGGACAACTTCTGCAGAAAATGGCTTGCCCTTATGATCACCTGGTTGCCAGGGGCAACGGCCGCTTGTTCATGGCCCTGAGAAAACTGCTGCACTGCTTCTTTTAAGGCAGTCATCTGAGCCTGCATAACCCCTGGTTGGGTTGCTTGCTGGGCTGCCAACTGGGCCACCAACAGGCGAGTATTTTCTTGCTGCGGAGCCAGCGCCTTGTTGTGGTGCGTTTTTTGTACCTCCAGCTGGGTTGCTAAGTGCTGATTAGCTTCCTCATAGCGAGTCTGCGCTTGCATATTAGCCAAGGACAGCTGTTTAATTAGCTCCTCCATTGTTTCAGCTTTCAGCAGTTGTGCGGCTTTAACCCAGGACATAAATTCACCGTACTGTCCCTTTTAAATATCAGTTTAAATCCAATGCAAAAAAAAAAAAATAGCAAGAAAAACGCCTGTTACTTTGTCCTGCCCACATTCTCCACTACTTGTAAAGTTCGGGGGACCAGCTAGATCGCAGGACACAGGCTTTTCACTCAAAAGGAGGTTTATTGAACTTAAATAGCTTTACAGCAGCATAATCAAAAGAAAAAGATTTCAGTCTCACCGACTTGCAAAGTCCAGAATTGCTATCTCAATTAAACGGTCCTTGGTTTCTGTTGTAGGTAGCTTCCCCTGGGTGGTCGGTAAAAACGGGTGGTTGAGCCATGGTTTTTCCACCCTCCTGGCTGCCCGCCCAAACTGTAAAATGACAGCCGGGCAGGGTGGTACACATGCCAAAGCTGCTAAGCTCTGCTTCACTGCTGCCGCATTAACTCAGGGTGCAGATGTTGACTATCGGCTCTGTGTCCAACTTGCCCATTGAGTTTAATGGGGCTGTGCCGCAACGCTTGGTGGTGCACCATTATAGGTTTAAATCAGGCACTGAGGAGGCAAAAAACACCTCCCAACCACCTGTCAAAAGCCCTCTAAAAAGTGCTCCACTGTTAGTATGAAATAGCACTAAAGCCCCATACACACTGTCTGATTTTCTGCTGATTTTTGTCTTCAGATTTACTAAAACCATGTAGTGCAAGGTCCTGCCTGATTGCATACAAATTGAAACTCCTAAGGTTTGGACTCATATTACATGGTTTTGGTAAATCTGAAGACAAAAATCAGCAGAAAATCTAATAGTGTGTATGGGGTCTAACAGGCCAGGTTTTATGTATTGGGGAGATGCAGACTAGAATACTGCAATCACTGAGCAGCAAATGATATTACCTGTGAAGTATTTAAGTTATCATGCAAACCTGGCCTGTTAGTGGGTCCTGAGGACAGGGTTGACGACAACTGATATAGATTGTAGCATGAGGCCACGGGGATGGCGCTGAACTGTCAGGGAATTTAGCTGGCAGGATAATTCTATCAGTCAGCTAAATGAAGTGTCCGCTATGACAGCCAGTCCCGCTCTAACTTTAGCAATCTGACAGCTTTGTGACATTCATTTCCACTAGAAAAATCGATATTAGCTGCTGCTCAGTCACCTCGCATAATATGATGTGATTTCATTATTATATTATCTTACTTGTAGCTTGTACTTAAATCACATCTCTTCCAGATGACTACATTTGCACACAACAGTACGGAATATTTTGCTGCCTACGGTGTAGGCTATAGTAAATATAGAGGATAATGTTCCCCCTGCAGTAGTTTATGAAGATATGTAGAGTCATGGAACAGTTCCCATGACCATATAAAAGAACAAGGTGAGTAACTTTATAAAAGTCACAAAACTTCTAGTAAAGGTGTATGAGTGTCAGAAACCATGAATCAGACCGAGACAGAAGTACAATTAAATCACGCTTGTTTATTAACCAGTTGCCGACCGCCGCACGCCGATGTACGTCGGTACAATGGCACGGGCAGGCATAAGGACATACATGTACGTCCCTTGCCTCCCGCGGGTCGGGGGCCCGATCGGGCCCCCGCCCGGTGCCTGCGGCGGTCGGAATTCGTACGGGAGCGATCCCGGACGAGGGGACGGCCATTCATTCATGGCCACCCCCTCGCGATCGCTCCCGACGAATAGAAATCCCCGGTGACATCACTTCCTCTCCTGTAATGTAAACACAGGAGAGGAAGTGATGTATTCTCTCCTCCGTGTCGGTATTTTTCGTTCCGACACGGAGGAGAACGGATCAGTAAGTTGCACCAACACTCACACACACAGTAGAACATGCCAGGCACACTCACACCCCCCCTTTACCCCCCGATCACCCCCCCAATTACCCCTGCCCCCCAGTCACAGTGACACCAATGTCATTTTTTTTTTTTTTTTTTTTGCATTGGTGTCATTTGTGACTGTAATAACTGTTAGGGCAGTTAGAGTTAGCCCCCTTTAGTTCTAATGTACCCCCCTAACCCCCCCAATAAAGGTTTAACCCCGTGATCACCCCCCGTCGCCAGTGTCACTAAGGCTGGGTTCACATTGCAGCGGTTTATGAGAACGAATGTGATTCGCACCGCACTGCAGTGCAAATCACATCCGATCTCTGTGCGATTCGAGTTCAGCCATTCGCCGCACCCGCCACACCCGCCGCACCCGCCGCAAATTCGCACGGGACCCTTTTTTTGGCCCGCAGCAGAATCGGATCGCATGGGTGTTCACACCATGCGATCCGAGTTTGCAGATCGCACTGCGATATGCGAACTGATCTGGGGGTGTCAGTAACATTTCACTGACACTCCCAGCAGTTCGCATAGGGCAGTGTGAACTGCCGCCGGGAGGCATGCGATGCGGGAACCCGCCGCGGATTCGCGGCGTTTCCGCATCGCTCCAGTGTGAACCCAGCCTAATAAGCGATCATTTTTCTGATCGCCGTATTAGTGTCACAGGTGACGCTAGTTAGGCAGGTAGGTATTTAGGTTCGCCGCAGCTTTTTATAGCGCCAGGGACCCCCATATACTACCGCATAAAGCCCCCTGATTGCCCCCTAGTTAACCCTTTCACCAGTGATCACCATATAACTGTTACAGGTGACGCTGGTTGGTTAGTTATTTTTTTATAGTTTCAGGGCACCCGCCATTTATTACCTAATAAAGGTTTAACCCCCTGATCACCCGGCGGGTGTCATTTGTGACTAATAACTGTTAGGGCAGTTAGGGTTAGCCCCCTTTAGTTATAAGGTACCCCCCTAACCCCCCCAATAAAGGTTTAACCCCGTGATCACCCCCCGTCGCCAGTGTCACTAAGGCTGGGTTCACATTGCAGCGGTTTATGAGAACGGATGTGATTCGCACCGCACTGCAGTGCAAATCACATCCGATCTCTGTGCGATTCGAGTTCAGCCATTCGCCGCACCCGCCGCAAATTCGCACGGGACCCTTTTTTTGGCCCGCAGCAGAATCGGATCGCATGGGTGTTCACACCATGCGATCCGAGTTTGCAGATCGCACTGCGATATGCGAACTGATCTGGGGGTGTCAGTAACATTTCACTGACACTCCCAGCAGTTCGCATAGGGCAGTGTGAACTGCCGCCGGGAGGCATGCGATGCGGGAACCCGCCGCGCATTCGTGGCGTTCCCGCATCGCTCCAGTGTGAACCCAGCCTAATAAGCGATCGTTTTTCTGATCGCTGTATTAGTGTCACAGGTGACGCTAGTTAGGCAGGTAGGTATTTAGGTTCGCTGCAGCTTTTTATAGCGCCAGGGACCCCCATATACTACCGCATAAAGCCCCCTGATTGCCCCCTAGTTAACCCTTTCACCAGTGATCACCATATAACTGTTACAGGTGACGCTGGTTGGTTAGTTATTTTTTTATAGTTTCAGGGCACCCGCCATTTATTACCTAGTCTCACTAGTGTACCCCTAAATTTAGGGGTGTCTACTTTCCAAAATGGGGTCATTTGGGGGGGGTTTGTGCCATCTTGGCATTTTATGGCCTTCAAAACTGTAACGCCCTTAGAAAGCCTGAAGGCGGTGCTTGGTTTTCGGGGCCCCGTACGCGGCTAGGCTCCCAAAAAGTCCCACATATGTGGTATCCCCATACTCAGGAGAAGCAGCAGAATTTATTTTGGGGTGTCATTTCACATATGCCCATGGCATGCGTGAGCAATATATCATTTAGTGACAACTTTGTGAAAAAAAAAAAAAAAGTTTGTAATTTTCCCGCAACTTGTGGCAAAATATAAAATATTCCATGGACTCAACATGCCTCTCAGCAAATAGCTTGGGGTGTCTACTTTCTAAAATGGGGTCATTTGTGGGGGTTTTGTGCCATCTTGGCATTTTATGGCCTTCAAAACTGTAATAGGTAGTGAGGAGTGAAATCAAAAAATTACGCCCTTAGAAAGCCTGAAGGCGGTGCTTGGTTTTCGGGGCCCCGTACGCGGCTAGGCTCCCAAAAAGTCCCACATATGTGGTATCCCCGTACTCAGGAGAAGCAGCAGAATTTATTTTGGGGTGTCATTTCACATATGCCCATGGCATGCATGAGCAATATATCATTTAGTGACAACTTTGTTAAAAAAAAAAAAAAAAAAAAAAAGTTTGTAATTTTCCCGCAACTTGTGGCAAAATATAAAATATTCCATGAACTCAACATGCCTCTCAGCAAATAGCTTGGGGTGTCTACTTTCTAAAATGGGGTCATTTGTGGGGGTTTTGTGCCATCTTGGCATTTTATGGCCTTCAAAACTGTAATAGGTAGTGAGAAGTGAACTCAAAAATTTACGCCCTTAGAAAGCCTGAAGGCGGTGCTTGGTTTTCGGGGCCCCGTACGCGGCTAGGCTCCCAAAAAGTCCCACATATGTGGTATCCCCATACTCAGGAGAAGCAGCAGAATTTATTTTGGGGTGTCATTTCACATACGCCCATAGCATGTGTGAGCAATATATCATTTAGTGACAACTTTGTGTAAAAAAAAAAAAAAATTTTTTTTTTTGTCATTATTCAATCGCTTGAGGCAAAAAAATAAAATATTCAATGGGCTCAACATGCCTCTTATCAATTTCCTTAGGGGGTCTACTTTCCAAAATGGGGTCATTTGGGGGGGTTTTGTACTGCCCTGCCATTTTAGCACCTCAAGAAATGAGATAGGCAGTCGTAAACTAAAAGCTGCGTAAATTCCAGAAAACGTACCTTAGTTTGTAGATGTGACAACTTTTGCGCAAACCAATAAATATACAATTATTGACTTTTTTTTTACCAAAGACATGTGGCTGAATACATTTTGGCCTAAATGTATGACTAAAATTGAGTTTATTGGATTTTTCTAATAACAAAAAGTAGAAAATATCATTTTTTTTCAAAATTTGCGGTCTTTTTACGTTTATATCGCAAAAAATAAAAATCGCAGAGGCAATCAAATACCATCAAAAGAAAGCTCTATTTGTGGGAAGAAAAGGACGCAAATTTTGTTTGGGTACAACATTGCATGACCGCGCAATTACCAGTTAAAGCAGCGCAGTGCCAAAGTGTAAAAAGACCTCTGGTCATTTACCAGCAAAATGGTCCGGTCTGAAAGTGGTTAAATAAAAATAAAAAGGTAGATAGAAAAAGCATAGTTAAAGCATAGCCAGATTCCAGTAACCGCATTGCGTAGTCAGCCAGGCCAGAGTTCAATAACCAGATCGGGTAATCAGCCAGGCCAGAAGTCAAGGATTCAAGTAGACCAACAGCATGCAGGATAAGGAGCCAGAAGGGATGTCAGCAAGCCAGTCTTTAAACAGAACCGCAGGAGATGGTTTCTTTTGATGTGACCAAAGCGAAGGCAGAGGTGAAGTGAGCTGGACAGCTTTAAGTAGGCAGGTCAGACGAGCATGATCAGGAACAGCTGGTAACTGTGGAGAGAGATGAGAGCTGGCAATTAGCCAACAGCTGAGCAGCCAGCCCAGATAAGGAAGGGCTAAGCCAGCCCTGACAGTACCCCCTCCTCAATGACCCGTCTCCCTCGGAGGGCCACCAGGCTTGAGGGGAAACCGTCTATGGAACTCGCGGAGGAGGACAGGGGCATGTACATCCGAGGATGAAACCCAGGAGCGTTCCTGCGGACCGTACCCCTTCCAATGCACCAGGTACTTATGCGCCCACGGAACCTACGGGAGTCAACAATGGATTGTACCTCATCATGGTTCTCAACCTGAATAGGATGAGGGCTTGGCACCGAGGTGGTAAATCGGTTACAGACCAACAGTTTCAATAAGGAGACAAGAAACACATTTGAGATGCGCATACTAGGAGGTAGGTGCAACGCGTAAGCCTCTGGGTTAATCCTGTGAAGGATACGGAAAGGCCCAATAAACCGAGGTGCAAACTTCAGTGAGGGAACACGAAGCCGGAGGTTGTGAGATGACAGCCAGACCCTGTCCCCAACCTGGTAGGAAGGCAGAGGCAGGCGTCTGCGGTCAGCATGGAGTCGGTACCTAACATTAGCATGACGCAAAGCCTCCTGGACTTGTACCCAAGTGAAACGAAGACCACAGAGATGCTCCTCTAACGCAGGAATACTCTGTGGAACAAACGAGTCAGGCAACATGGAAGGTTGGAAACCATAATTCAAAAATAAATGGAGACAATCGGGAGGCAGAATTCAAGGCACTGTTGTGAGCAAACTCTGCCCATGATAATAGGTCTGACCAGTTGTTATGGTGGTCAGAAATATAGCAACGTAGGAATTGCTCCAAGGACTGATTGGCTCGCTCTGTGGCCCCATTAGACTGCGGGTGATACGCAGAAGAGAACGCAAGCTGAATTCCCAACTGTGCACAAAAGGCTCACCAGAACCGGGAGACAAACTGACTGCCCCTGTCCGAGACAATCACCTTGGGTAGCCCATGTAAGCGAAAGATCTCCCGAGCAAAAATGGAAGCCAGTTCCTTAGAGGTAGGCAACTTCTTAAGTGAATGCAATGATACATCTTTGAGAACTGGTCAACCACCATAAGGATAACAGTGTTGCCTTGGGAGTTGGACAACTCCACAATGAAATCCATTGACAGGTGAGTCCAGGGCCTCTCTCCATTGGGTATGGGTTGTAGGAGGCCCACTGGAAGGTGTCATGGAGTCTTACTCTGAGCACACACAGGACAGGCAGCTACGAAGGCAGTAACATCAGCCCATAGACTAGGCCACCAGAATTGTTGGGGAATGGCCCAAATGAGTTGATTCTTCCCAGGATGGCCAGCTGCCTTGGGAGAATGGTAAGTCTGGAGCACAGCAGTACGGAGACTCTCTGGGACAAAGCAGTGGTCGCAAGGTTTCTCAGGAGGAGCGTTGACCCGAGCAGCAAGAATTTTGTCACCCAAAGGAGGAGAAGTAAGACTGGTGCGAACTGTAGCCAAGATACGATCAGGAGGAATCATAGGAACCGGAACCGACTCAGACTTGGAAGTGGAGGAAAATTGTTGTGACAAGGCATCAGCCCTTACATTCTTAGTACCGGGTAAGAATGAGACAATGTAATTAACCAGTTGGGATCCGCGCTATTGCCAAATGACGGCATTAGCGCGGACCTACTTTTCCGGGACGGCGGCGCGCTCTGTGATCGGCGAGTCCATGAGACTCGCCTGATCACCGATCCGTGCAAGGGGTCGATCCCGACCCCTTATCACGTGATCAGCTGTCAGCCAATGACAGCTGATCATGTGATAGAACGGAGCCGGTAATCGGCTATTATTCCTCCTCGTGCTGACAGCGCGAGGAAAAAAAAAAACCCGATCACCGGCGGCCGTGATCGGGACATCAGTCCCGATCACGGCCAGCAATACAAGCGACCACCTGCCCCCTGCCAGTGCCCACCTGCCCCCTGCAGTGCCATCCTGAATAAAAGTAAGTGCCCCCCGTCAGTGCCACCCAGCAGTGCCCATAGTGCCCACAGTGCCACACACAGTGCCCACAATCTGCCTCAAAGGTGCTGCACCCCAGTGCCGCCCATCAGTGCCCAGCAGTGCCGCCCATCAGTGCCCAGCAGTGCCACCTATCAGAGCCACCTATCAGTGCCACCTATCAGTGCCCATCAGTCCCATCTATCAGTGGTACCTATCAGTGCCCATCCGTGCCACCCATCCGTGCCATCTTATCTGTGTCCATCTTTGCCCATCAGTGCCGCCTTATCTGTGCCCATCGGTGCCGCCTTATCTGTGCCTATTAGTGCCGCCTTAACTATGCCTATCAGTGCAGCCTATCAGTGCCCACCAATGCAGCCTATCAGTGCCCAGCAATGCAGCCCATCAGTGCCCACCAATGCAGCCTATCAGTGCCGCCTAATCAGCGCACTTCAATGAAGGAGAAAAATGACCCGTTTGCAAAATTTTATAACAAACTATTAAAACATGATTTTTTTTTTTTTGGATCTTTTTTTGTTTGTTTAGCAAAAAATAAAACTCCGAGCTGTAACTAAATACCACCAAAAGAAAGCTCTATTTGTGGGAAAAAAAATGATAAAAATTTAATTTGGGTACAGTGTTGTATGACCGCGCAATTGTCATTCAAAGTGCATCAGCGCTGAAAGCTGAAAATTGGTCTGGGACTGAGGGGGGTTTAAGTGCCCAGTAAGCAAGTGGTTAAAGCTCGACAAGAAAAGAGCCCATCGCGCCCTTCTGGGAGAGAGTCGCTTAGCCTCAGACAAGAATGTAAGATTCTTATGGTCAGTAAGAATAAGAACAGGCACAGTGGTACCTTCAAGAAGATGTCTCCATTCTTTCAGGGCTAAAATGATCGCCAACAGCTCTCTGTCACCAATCTCATAATTGCACACAGCAGGTGACAATTTCTTGGAAAAGTAGCCACACGGATGCATAGCACTTTCGGAGTTAGGACATTGAGACAGAAGGGCGCCAACTCCAGTTTTAGAAACATCAACTTCTAGGATAAAAGGCAACGTAGGATCAGGATGTGCCAACACAGGAGCAGAAACAAAGACAGCCTTGAGAGTCTCAAAGGCCTTAATGGACTCCAGAGACCAACTCTGTGGGTTACCGTCCTTTCTGGTCATATCAGTCAGGGGCTTGACCAGAGACGAGAAGTTATGAATAAACTTCTGATAGAAGTTGGCAAAACCCAGGAAACGCTGCAGAGGACGTAAACCCATGGGTCGGGGCCACTGTAGGACTGCCGGAAGTTTCTCTGGGTCCATCGAAAAACCAGCAGTGGAAATGACATAGCCCAGGAATGTAACCTGTTCACGATGGAACTTGCACTTCTCCAGTTTACAATAGAGATTGTTCTCTCTTAGGTTCTGAAGCACACAACAGACATCTGTGTGGTGGCTCTCCAGGGACTTGGAAAATATTAGGATATCATCGAGATAAACCACCACACATAACTGCAACAAATCTCGGAGGACATCGTTAATAAATTCCTGGAAAACAAAGGCCAAACGGCATTACCAGGTATTCATAATGGCCTGTTCTGGTATTAAACGCAGTTTTCCACTCGTCGCCTTAATGCGCATGAGATTGTATGCCCCTCTCAAGTCAAGTTTCGTGAAAACCGTTGCTCCCTTAAGGCGGTCAAATAAGTCTGTAATCGACGGAATCGGGTAGGCATTCTTAATGGTGACAAGACTGAGACCCCTATAATCTATACAAGGTCTCAGTTCACCGCTCTTCTTCTTCACAAAGAAGAAACCAGCACCAGCAGGAGACGAGGATTTGCGGATGAAACCTCGAGAAAGTGCGTCAGCAACATACTCCTCCATGGCCTTATCCTCCAAGACCGACAAAGGGTAAACCCGGCCACGAGGAGGTATGGCACCAGGTTGAAGGTCAATTGTGCAATCATAAGACCGGTGTGGAGGCAAACTACCGGCTTGACCTTTATCAAAGACATCGCTAAAATCGTGGTACTCCTCCGGCAGAGAGGCTAGTGAAGAGGTGCACAGGACCTTGGATACCTTCAGGAAGCATGTCTCACTGCATTGTGGTGACCAGAGAAGGGAGATTAAGGTCTGGTGTGACCCCTCTGACACCTCCATCTCTAATAATGCACAAAAAACAAGAAAAATAGCCCTTGGACTTTAAATGAGGTGAGAGAGGTTTAGCCAATGTCCACAACAAACACTGAGACAAAATCTATTTATTTGTTTCAAAATGTTATGCAACAGAGCGGCAACAACAATGATTGTGAGTTACCCAGCATAATAGCCAATGTGCACAACACAAGTGAAAGTAAATATACAAAGATTTATTACAAATGTTATACATCCATGAGCAACAATAAACCGTAAAAGTTGCTGAGTCAGTAAATACACATACACAATAAAAAATGTACATACATGTGGACAGAAAATATGTAAACATAATGCAGACATCAATAATACCCAGCATGTACTGGCATAAAACAAGCATCAATAGAGCCCTATGCATTTTGCGAGACCCTGCTCGCTTCTTCAGGGGCGGATGCATGAATGTTGTATTGAAGGTCTGAGATAAATCGCCAAACGCTGGATATCAAAATGGCAGCCGTGTAGTGCATCCAGCTCGGGAGCTGAGGGGGCGGAACAAACAAAAGCCACAACAGGGGAACATCCGGAGGATCAGCGCGGTCTGGATAGGGGTATTTCTCACTGCGGTCTCCACTTAGCCCCTTAACTCGTGTCTTGAAAACGTCTCAACAGAGTAAAAAATCCAATGGTTGTCAATTTGTTCTTAGAGATGTGACTGCTCTATCCAAAAAGGTTGTGAATCGGAATCCCAGCCGTGCTGAACGTCTAGATATACCCACAAGGGCTTGAAGGTTACGCCCCCAAAGTCATGTACGGGTGCATCTGTGCACCCCCTTTGATGGTGGATGTTTTATGGACACCCATGCATCACCGCTCGTACATGACGTTGGGGGCGTAACCTTCAAGCCCTTGTGGGTATATCTAGACGTTCAGCACGGCTGGGATTCCGATTCACAACTTTTTTGGATAGAGCAGTCACATCTCTAAGAACAAATTGACAACCATTGGATTTTTTACTCTGTTGAGACGTTTTCAAGACACAAGTTAAGGGGCTAAGTGGAGACCGCAGTGAGAAATACCCCTATCCAGACCGTGCCGATCCTCCGGATGTTCCCCTGTTGTGGCTTTTGTTTGTTCCGCCCCCTCAGCTCCCGAGCTGGATGCACTACACGGCTGCCATTTTGATATCCAGCATTTGGCGATTTATCTCAGACCTTCAATACAACATTCATGCATCCGCCCCTGAAGAAGCGAGCAGGGTCTCGCAAAATGCATAGGGCTCTATTGATGCTTGTTTTATGCCAGTACATGCTGGGTATTATTGATGTCTGCATTATGTTTACATATTTTCTGTCCACATGTATGTACATTTTTTATTGTGTATGTGTATTTACTGACCCAGCAACTTTTACGGTTTATTGTTGCTCATGGATGTATAACATTTGTAATAAATCTTTGTATATTTACTTTCACTTGTGTTGTGCACATTGGCTATTATGCCGGGTAACTCACAATCATTGTTGTTGCCGCTCTGTTGCATAACATTTTGAAACAAATAAATTGATTTGTCTCAGTGTTTGTTGTGGACATTGGCTAAACCTCTCTCACCTCATTTAAAGTCCCAGGGCTATTTTTCTTGCTTTTTGTGGTGACCAGGAGAGAACCTCAGCACGGAGCCAATCAAAAGAGGGGTTGTGCCTCTGTAACGGGTAAAGGATAACCAATAACCAGCGGAAACCTGGGTGAGGAAATAACTTGGAATTGGATTATCTCATGGTGAAGAGCCCCTATGGCCATGGACAATGGAACCGTCTCATGAGTCACATGGGCAGGCTGTAAAGGTCTCCCATCAAGAGCCTCAATGGCAAGTGGAGTGTCACGCAGCTGCAACGGAATCGAGTGCTGCAAAACAAATGCAGCATCAATGAACAGGCCTGCAGCCCCAGAGTCGATTAGAGCCTGTATCCCGATGAAGGACTCAGCCCAAGAAAGGGTGCCTAAAACCAGGGGCTTATCCTTCTGGATAACTGGGGGCGAAACAACGCCACCTAAGGTCTGTTCATGACAGGACCTCAAGGTTCGGGTGTTCCCTGGAGAGGTAGGACAAGACTTCAAAAAGTGACATGCCTGGCCACAATAAAGGCACAATCTCTCCCTCCTCCTAAAGGCTCTCTCATCGGCAGAGAGACGCATGAAGCCCAGGTGCATGGGTTCATCTTCACTGACCGACTCGGTACCAGGAGGCAGGGGAGGTGAGGGAGGCATGGGTGGGACTACAAAGCTCGGAGGCAAATGTACAGGAAGCTTTCGCAAGCACTCCTTAAGAGAAAGTCTTTCTCTGAGTCCGGAGTCAACGAGGATGGCAAACGAGATCAAGCTCTCCAGCTCAGTGGGCATATCTCGGGCTGCTATCTCATCCTTGATGAAATCCGAAAGACCATGAGAATAAGCAGCCACGAGGGCCTCATTGTTCCAAGCAACCTCTGCTGCCAGAGTACGGAATTCAATGGCGTAGTCGGCAACAGTTCTCGTACTCTGTTTGATGGACATGAGGCACTTGGTAGCAGAAGCGGAGCGTGCGGGAACGGCAAATACCCTTTTAAAGGAGGCCACAAACTCAGGGTAACTCAAGACAACAGGTTTTTGCGTCTCCCATAGAGGGTTAGCCCAGGCCAAGGCTCTCTCAGAAAGCAAAGATATCACGAAACCTACTTTGCTTCTATCTGTGGGAAACGCCTGGGGCAGCATCTCAAAGTATATCTCAACCTGATTGAGAAACCCTCTGCATTGAACTGGATCACCCCCAAATTGCTGGGCAAGCGGAGCGGAACCAGACATACCTCTTATAGAGGTAATACTCAAGGCGGGTGCCTGCACAGAGACTGGTGCAGCAGCAGGGACGGCCTGTGACTCAGGTTGTACCAGAGCAGCCACTGTGGGGGATTCCAAGTGAGCCGCGCGCTCAGGAGCGTTTGTAACGCCATGGCAAACTGATCCATCCCGTGATCTTGCTCATCCAATCTGGAAAAAATATTACCAACAAGTGGATTGACTGTATCTTTTGAATTCATGGCCTTCGCCTGCTGTCAGAAACCATGAATCAGACCGAGACAGAAGTACAATTAAATTACACTTGTTTATTAAATAAAAATAAAAAGGTAGATAGAAAATACATAGTCAAAGCATAGCCAGAGTTCAGTAACCGGATCATCGAGTAGTTAGCCAGGCCAGAGTTCAATAACCAGATCGGGTAATCAGCCAGGCCAAAAGTCAGGGATCCAAGTAGAGCAACAGCAAGCAGGATAAGGAGCCAGAAGGGATGTCAGCAAGCCAGTCTTTAAGCAGAACCGCAGGAGATGGTTTCTTGTGATGTGACCAAGGCGAGGCAGAGGTGAAGTGAGCTGGACAGCTTTAACCACTTGATTACTGGGCACTTTAACCCCCCTCCTGCCCAGACCAATTTTCAGCTTTCAGCGCTGATGCAGTTTGAATGACAATTGCGCGGCCATACAACACTGTACCCAAATTAAATTTTTATCATTTTTTTTCCCTCAAATAGAGCTTTCTTTTGGTGGTATTTAATTACAGCTGGGAGTTTTATTTTTTGCTAAACAAACAAAAAAAGATGCAAAATAAAAAATCATGTTTAATAGTTTAACAGGTCATTTTTCTCCTTCATTGAAATGTGCTGATGAGGCGGCACTGGTGGGCACTGATAGGCACAGTTAAGGCAGCACTAATAGGCACAGATAAGGTGGCACCGATAGGCACAGATAAGGCAGTACTGATGGGCAAAGATGGACACAGATAAGATGGCACTGATGGGAAGCACAGATGGGTGGCACGGATGGGCACTGATAGGTACCACTGATAGATGGGACTGATGGGCACTGATAGGTGGCACTGATGGGCACTGATGGGCGGCACTGATGGGCACTGGTAGATGACACTGATGGGCACGGATATGTGGCACTGAGGTGCAGCACTGTTGCAGCAGATTGTGGGCACTGATAGGTGGCACTGTGGGCACTGATGGGTGGCACTATGGGCACTAATGGGTGGCACTGATGAGTGGCACTTTTTCCAACACATAGGTGGCACTGGCAGGGGGCAGGTGAGCACTGATGAGCTGACTCCAGCTCGCCGTGATCGGGACTGAAGTCCCTCTCACGGCCTTTTGTTTCTCCTCGCGCTGTCAGCGCGAGTAGGAAAAATAGCCGATTACCGGCTCTGTTGTGATCACATGATCAGCTGTCATTGGCTGACAGTTGATCACGTGGTAAGGGGTCGGGATCGACCCCTTGCTCCGATCTGTGATCAGGCGAGTCTCATAGACGTCGTCCCGGCAAAGCAGGTCCGCGCTGTAGCCGTCATTCGGCTTAAGCGGGGATCTCTAGAGGTTAAGTAGGCAGGTCAGACGAGCATGATCAGGAACAGCTGGTAACTGTGGAGAGAGATGAGAGCTGGCAATTAGCTGACAGCTGAGCAGCCAGCCCAGAGAAGGAAGAGCTAAGCCAGCCCTGACAATGAGTAGCCAAACCTTTACGCCTCTGCTGAAGCAAATTGGAGCATGCTTTGCTGCTCTGATTCATCCCAAAAGTGTTCTATCGGGTTGAGATCAGGACTCTGTACAGGCCAGTCGAAGTCCTCCACTCCAAACTGACTTCATTTATGGACCTTCCTTTGTGTACTGGCCCAATGTCCAATTCATTTGGTGGGGGAGGGTTGGGATGGGTTATGGTGTGGGGTAGTTTTTCAGGGTTTGGGCTTGGACCCTTAGTTCCAGTAAAGGGAACTCTTAAAGTGGATGTAAACCAGAAAAAAAAATGTAATCATGGCTTGCACCTTGTACAGTATAGGATTTCATGTAATCTGTGCCCAGTTTTGCCACGAAGAGTTAATCAGCTCTGAGCAGTTCCTTTTTATCTTTTTTCAGTGAGATAAAAACTGACACACAGAGAAATAGGAGTCAGTTTCTCTCCCTTGCTGTGAGTGACGGGTGATTAACATATCTCATGCAGGAGCCTGAGAGAGACATTCTGTGTACTTCAGATCCCCTCCTTTCTTCTCCAGCTTTCCCAAGATTGGCTGCTCCACACCTCAGCATGATTGGGCATGCTGAAGTCATGTGGTGATTTTTCTGGGTTTTGACTGTATGTTAGTGATCATAGCAGAAGTTCAGTGTAAGAAATAGGAGAAAATGCATGTTGACAAGAGGAGTCTTCTGGCATCACGACACCACCCACCGAGCTCCGGACAACAGACCCACTCACAGAATCTGCAGTTTTTTGGGTCTCGTAACAGACAGATAACCACTATGGCAGTAGTTTAAAAAGGATGAGAGTGGGTTTACATCCACTTTAAGGCGTCAGCATACCAAGACATACCGGACCTTTTCTCCTACCAACAAAAGCTGGCCACCTACCTCTTTATTTCTGCAAAGCACGCTATTGTTAGAGCCTGCCGGAAGCCCTCGGTTGGTATTACAGAACTAAAGAACATTTTGACCATCCTCATGTTACATGAAAAGATGGCCAGTGTACTTCATGGCACCCAAGGTAAGTTCCTAAAAGTGTGGTATCCATGGTGGTCTTATGCTCTCCCTGCTTTGCCCCCCACCAGCTTGGGTATTCCAGACTATTCCAATATACCACCCAACCCACAGGCCCCAAGCTCTTTTCTTGTCTAAGTCTACACCCCCTCCTTTCCCATTCTTATCCGACCTGCCGCTCTCCCCTGATTTATGCACTACAGAGGGAGGGGCTGAGATCCCCCTCTGACGTCTGTCTGGCGGTCACATGACCGCAGAACGGCGAGGTGAAATAAGGCATTTAGAAGGAGAATTAAAAAAACAAAAGACACTGGGGTTGATTTACTAAAGGCAAATCCAATTTGCACTACAAGTGCACTTGGAAGTGCAGTCACTGTAGATGAAAATGAGGGAAAGCTCTGTTGATTTCTATCATCCAATCATGTGCTAGCAAAAATGCTGTTTTTATTTTTCTTGCATACCCCTCTCAGATCTACAGCAGCTGCACTTCCAAGTGCACTTGCAGTGCAAAGTAGATTTTCTTTTAGTTAATCAACCCCAAAGTGTAGTACATTTTGTCCTAGCAGAGGGGCTACCAGTAATTGTGAGCAGTTACTTTACTGCCACTTGGAACAGCGGTAGTAGGGGAGGGGTGGCTCCACACACAAGAGCTGACAGGCAGGGGGAGGGGGAGAGGGGAGGGCAGAGGGCTGATGGAGGGGATCAGCAGCTATGATTACTGTGATTGCTGTGGTCAGGACACACAGGGGCACAGGAACAGGCAGGATCAACCAGGTATTTTAAAGCATAGAAAAGGAAAAATTACCCCGCTGCTAAAACACCCCAAAGATGCAGCCCTCATGGCTGCTTTTTTCCATGGTCTCTCGGATAACATTAAAGATGAGATAGCAGCCCAAGACATACCTACCGATCTGGAGACATTAATCCCGTTTGCCATTCTCATTGACTCCAGACTCCTAGAGAGACCTTACTTTTAGGAATGCTTGCGGAAGCCTCCTGTACGTTTGGCTCCGAGCTTTGCAGTCCCACCCTTGCCTTCCTCACCTCCCATGCCTCATGGTACCGAGTCTGCCAGTGCTTTACATGTCTCTCTGTGGAGGAAAGGGCCTTTAGGAGGAGGGAGAGATTGTGCCTTTATTGTGGCCAGGTAGGTCACTTTTTGAAGTCTTGTCCTACCTGTCCGGGAAACGCCCACACCTGAGGTCCTGTAGGGGACAGACCTTAGTTGGCATTGTTGTGTCCCTAATTATCCTGAAGCATAAGCCTCTAGTCCCAGTTACCCTTTCTTGGTCTGAGGCATCCATCGATACACAGGCTCTAATCAACTCTGGGGCCGCAGGCCCATTCATAGATACTGCTTTTGTGTCTAAGCACTCGATCCCGCAGCAGTTTCGTGCTACTCCACTTGCTATTGAGGCTATTGATGGGAGACCTTTGCAGCCTTCTCATGTGACTCATGAGACTGCTCCTTTGACCATGGCCATAGGGGCTCTTTTGAGATAATCTAATTTCAAGTCATTTCCTCACCTCATTACCCGGTGGTCGATGGTTATCCTTGGTTACAGAGGCATAATCCCTCCTTTGATTGACATTGTGCAGAGGTTCTTTCTTGGCCGCCACAATGCAGCAACACAAATTTTCAGAAACTGGTTAAGGTCCTGTGCACGTCTTCACTCTCTTTTGCCAGAGGAGTACCGCAAATTTAGCAATGTCTTTGACAAAGGTCAAGCCGGTATTTTGCCTCCACACCGGTCATATGACTGTGCCATTGAACTTCAACCCGGTGCCAAGCCTCCTCGTGGCTGGGTCTACCCTTTGTTGGTCTCGGAGGATAAAGCCATGGGGGACTATGTTGCAGATTCACTTTCTGGAGGATCCATCCACAAATCCTAGTCTCTTGCCAGCGCTGGCTTCTTCTATGTGAAAAATAAGAGTGGCGAGCTGAGACCTCGTATCGATTATAGGTGTTTCAATCACATCACGACTAAGAACGCTTATCCAATTCCACTGATTACGGAATTATTTGACTGCCTCAAGGGAGCAACGGTTTTTACTAAGCTTGATTTGAGAGCGGCATACAATCTCGTGAGGAACAAGTAGGGGGCAACGAAAGAAAAACTGTGTTTAATACCAGGACCGGACATTACGAATACCTCGTAATGCAGTTTTTCAGGAATTCATCAACAATGGCCTCCAAGATATGTTGCAGCAAGGTGTAGTAGTTTATCTCAAAGCTATTCTCATACTGTATATTCAAAATCCCTACAGAGCCACCACACAGATTTCTCCTATGTACTACAGAGGATGAGAGATAATAACCTGTATTGAATCAAAGGACAGGAAGGGAAATTAGGGATTTTCGCGGTGCTGATTAACAAAGTACAATTAATTAAAGTACAAAATTAGTAGTACAAAAATTTATTAAGTTTGAAGTTAAAATCAGTAGCAATATATGCTTAAAAGATTCAGAGTAATGCAATACAGTGGTTGTTCTCGTCAAGCACACATAGTCCCGACATGTTTCGCATTGGATTGCTTCTTCAGGGGATGTGTGAATGTTTGAACAAGATCTTCAACCACTACGTTGATGGTAAAGTAGGGGAATTGTCCACCTCGGGGGTTAACTGCAGCAGTGCTGAATCGCAGGGGGCTAAAAAGCCAACCCAAGGAAAATAGGTTGGATAGTTGTAAGAAATGGGGACGCTCGTATTTTGAAAAAAATCTTTTTGAGCACTCGGGGAGACACACCTGCACAGAAGTACCAGCAAGAAGTACAAAGTCTGGAGGATCAAGCGTCACCCTTGGCTGCGACCCGCGGCCTCTTGAAGATCTTGTTCAAACATTCACACATCCCCTGAAGAAGCAATCCAATGCGAAACATGTCGGGACTATGTGTGCTTGACGAGAACAACCACTGTATTGCATTACTCTGAATCTTTTAAGCATATATTGCTACTGATTTTAACTTCAAACTTAATAAATTTTTGTACTACTAATTTTGTACTTTAATTAATTGTACTTTGTTAATCAGCACCGCGAAAATCCCTAATTTCCCTTCCTGTCTTTTGATTCATGTTTCAAATTTTCAGGGATGAGGTGCCATCTTTGTTAGGTGTTGTGTGAGGCTGAACCATCAAAATTATTCCAATAACCTGTATTGTGAGTTGGAGAAGTGCGAGTTCCATCGTGTACAGGTTAAACTTCTGGATTATGTCATGTCCACTGCCAGTTTTTCAATGGACCCTGAAAAACTATCTGCAGTTCTACAGTGGCCTCGACCCATAGGTCTTCATCCGCTATAAGGTTTTCTTGGCTTTGCCAATTATTATTGGAAACGTATTCCTAATTTCTCTTCTCTGGTCAAACCCCTGACTGATATGACCAGGAAGGATGGAAACCCACAGAATTGGTCTCCAGATTCCATTAAAGTCTTTGAGTCTCTTATTACCCTTCATTCTTGAGATTGATACGTCTGAGACTGCAGTAGGTGGCCTCTTGTCTCAACTGCCTACCTCTGAGAGCGCTATGCATTCTTGTGGCTACTTTTCCAAGAAATTGGCTCCTGCGGAATGCAATTTACGAGATTGGGGACAGAGAATTGCTAGCTATCATTTTAGCTCTCAAAGAATGGAGGCATCTCCTTGAGGATACCACTGTGCAGGTCCTCATTTTGACTGACTATAAGAATCTGACATTCTTGTCTGAGGCAAAATGCTTATCTCTCAGAAGGGCTTGTTGGGCTCTTTTTTTTGTTAAGCTTCAATTACATACTTACCCGATACTAAAAATCTAAGGGCTGATGCATTGTCACAACAGTTTTCCTCCTCCTCCAAAATAGAGTCGGCTCCTACTCCTGTGATACCTCTCGATCGCATTCTAGCCACGATTCGTACTAGACTCACTTCACCTTTGGGTGACAGAATTTTTGCTGCTCAGATCCATTCTCCTCCCAAAAAACCTTGTGACCGCTGCTTTATGCCTGAGAATCTCTGAACTACTTTTCTCCAGACGTACCATTCTCCCAAGGCAGCTGGTCACCCAGGGAAGAATCAACTCATCTGGTCTATTTCTCAACAATTCTGGTGGCCTAGTCTCCACGCTGATGTAACTGCCTTCGTAGTCTCTTGTTCTGTGTGTGCTCAAAGTAAAACACCACAAGACCTTCCAGTGGGCCTCCTAAAACCTATACCCAATGAAGAGATGCCTTGGACCCCCTTGTCTATGGATTTTATTGTGGAGTTACCCAACTCCCAGGGCAACAGTTATTTTTATGGTGGTTGACCGGTTCTCAAAGATGTCTCATTGTATTCCACTTAAGAAGTTGCCCACATCCAAAGAACTGGCATTAATTTTTGCTCAAGAGATCTTTAAGTTACATGGGCTATTCAAGGTTATCATCTCAGATAGAGGTAGCCAGTTTGTGTCCAGGTTTTGGCGAGTCTTTTGTGCACAGTTTGGAATTCAGCTTTTCTTCTCCTCAGTGTATCACCTGCAGTCCAGTGGGGCCACAGAACGAGCAAACCAAACCATGGAGCAGTTCCTACATTGCTATATTTCTGATCACCGTAGCAACTGGTCGGACCTCTTACTTTGGGCAGAGTTTGCTCACAATAGTGCCATCAATGCTGTTTCCTGATTGTCTCCATAAATGCTGAATTATGCTTTCTAGCCATCCATGTTTCCTGACATATTTGTTCCTCAAAAAATTCCTGCGTTAGAGGAGCATCTTAGTGATCTCCGTTCCACTTGGGTGCAGGTCCAAGAGTCCTTGTGACATGCCAGTGTCAGGTACAGATTCCATGCTGACCGCCGACACCTACCTGAGCCTTCCTACCAAGTTGGGGACAGGGTCTGGCCGTCACCTCATAAGCTCCAACTCCATGTTTCATCTATGAATCTGGCACCGCGGTATATTGGGCCTTTCCATATCCTCCGTAGGATCAACCCAGTGGCCTATGCATTAGACCTTCCTTCCAACACGCATATTTCTAATGTATTTCATGTTTCCTTATTAAAACCTTTGGCGTGCAACCTCTTCACCACCTCGGTACATCTTCCTCGCCCCCGGTTCAGAACCATGAGGAATATGAGGTGCAATCTATAATTGACTCTGGTAGGTTCCGTGGGCGCATACAGTGCCTGGTTCATTGGAAAGGGTACGGTCTGGAGGATCGCTCTTGGGTCTCATCCTTGAATGTAGATGCTCCTGTCCTCCTCAGTGCTTTCCATAGAAGTTTTCCCTTCAATCCTGGTGCCCCTCGGAGGGGGAGGGGGTACTGTCAGGGCTGGGCTCTCAGCAGCTCCCTTCTCTGTGCTCAGGCTGCTCAGCTGTTGGATAATTGACAGCATTCATCGTTCCACAGTGGCTCACCTGGTGATCATTTCCTGCTTGTCAGTCTCACCTACAGCCAGCCCCTTTGTTTTTTTTTAACTGCCTTGTTGCTTTCGTGCCTTCGCCTGATCAACATATCCGGATATTCTCTGCTGTGTTCCTGTGAAAGACTTTGCCGGCTGACGTCCCTACTGGTTACTGATCCTGTTCTTCTGCCTCCGACTACGCTGATCTCTGGTTCTCTGATTACTGGCTTGTCTGACTACCCGCATTGGCTTCTGATCCTGTCTTATGTTTACTGATCTGTACCATTACATTAAAAGGTGTGATTTTTACTGGATTTTCTGTCTCAGGTGAGGAAGAGTTAAGTAAGTGCATGCATGGAGTCCACGCTACGTGTATGGCGGTGGCCCATTCTGTTACTGAGAGTGAGGTAGTGTAGATACCCTGGACAGGTGTAGAGGGTATTGGCTCTGCATGTCCCTCCTAAATGCAATTGAGACAGTTGTGATGTAAGTTAACATACATACATATTACCCCTGATTATTCACTCATAAAAAAAAACAACAACATTGTAAACAAACATAATACATGTTTGAAAAAAATGTCACACTGTGTAAATCTATTGTCAATCGCTTTGTCCAGTAATGTAGAAACATTAGATACTAACAAAGTGTATATCAAACCCTGTTTGTAATGCCATAAAAGGTGCACAGTTCACATTAGTCTATACACCTAAGGAGCAAGCACACTAAAGTTCCCACCGCAATATAGCCTGTTATTATAATCCAAGCCTAGAGGCGATTCAGTTCGCATTGTGCGCTATACAAGTATTTCATTCATTCATTCATTCATTTATGTACCTCTGGCATATGACACAGTGGTAAATAAAAGAACCATCTCCCTTTCCGTGTGTTGGTCTCCTTGTGAGATCAGCTTATTACATTCTAAATAATCCACAGAGCTCACTATAGTCCCTAGAGACTCCACAAAACGAGTCCCTCGAAAATGCAGAAATGTCAGAGATGTGGTCACTCTCTGGGGATTTTTTCTCCATATCTTCTGGACCTGTCCCACCATCACCGAGTTTTGTAAAGAGGCGCTAGATATGATATGGTTACGTCTATCTCCCTGAGACCTACTATGGCAACTTGCTTATTAGGGCTGGTGGAAAATGGCACCCTCATGGTTGCAAGGAGAACGAAGGTCAGCTTGCTTCTCTTTTAAGCTTCAAAGGCCATCACATTGTACTGGGAAAATAATCAGCCCTTCCTACTCTAGATTTTTGGAAACAATTTGTAAATAATAGTTTAACATTACATAAGGATACTTACTTTAACAGGGGCTGTCCCAAAAAATACAACGTGTGATCTAGTTGGATAGTTAATATTTTATGTACTACGTTGGTTCCATGTCTGAGGTTTTTATTTTGCATATGGGGACATTTATACGACTCCTACTGTTGTGTGTGTGTGTGTATGTATGTATGTATATGTGTAATAAATATATATACACACACACACACACACACACACACACACACACGTCTTTAGTATCTTACATGTAGCGTGTGTTTTTACGAGCTGCACCACAGTTGTTTTTGGGTTGTTTTCCATGCCTGTGCTTCAGAACCTTTTTTGGTATCCCCTGCATGGGCCATCACCTTTCTCCTGATCAGTGGCGGCTGGTACTCCATTTTTTTAGGGGGGGTGCAAACAAAACCCCAACCAACCCCCCCCCCCACGTCACTTGCCGTGATGGGGCCTATAGACAGAAAGACAGAGGGATAGATTGGATAGGACAAACAGATAGATATACAGATAGATAGACATACAGACAGGTAGATATTCAGTTAAACAGATAAATAGATATACAGACAGATAGATAGACAGACAGACAGACAGACAGATATACATACAGATAGATAGACAGATAGATTTGCAGATTGATAGATATACAGATAGATAGACAGATATATAGCTAGATAGAGAGATAGATAGAGAGATAGATAGATTAGATAGATAGAGAGAGAGAGAGAACACTGACCTGTGGAGGATGACTGTAGGACGCAGTGCTGGGAGCCCTGGTGGTATACACAGTATATACACATACAGGAGATGTGTAATGAAGGCTCCAGCACATTGTCGGGTGAAGGACTGGAGCAGAGGTGGATTCCAGGGCAGAGGTGAAGCACAGCACGGCTCCCTCCACCCTCCGATCACAGACTGGAAATACATACAGCACAAGGTGCTGCTGTAGATGTGCGGGGTGGACAGATAATTACAGGCTGTTAGTAACATTAACTGGGCTTCTCATCCACACAAACCCAAACGAAAGTAACAGGCCGCCCGTCCATGGCACAGCCCAGACAGAAGGAGATGCGGGAGAATGACCCAATGAGCATGTAGAGGCGCACTGCATAGCGCCACATGGCATCAAAAACCACCGCAAATGAAGCAATTTGCCAGCAATCACAGGACTGCATTGGCATGACGCTTCCATAGTGCACTGTGACTGGCGCCGAACACAGTGCACTTACAGGAACTTTTTTTTTTCTGAAAGGGACCATTTTTTTTGTGTGACTGGCTTTGGGGGGGGGCAGGCCTCCACTGCTCCTGACATTTAAAAGATCCCTAATATGTTAAATCCCCACTACTAAACAGAGCTCTGCCACACTAAGAACAGTTAGAAAACTCTGCATAAGTATATTTTAGAAGTTGGAGTAATGTAGAGCATGGGCCTGGTGGGTCTTTCTTGGATGATAGAAGTCTAAAGTTTGCACCATTTTTAGACGTAAGCAATATTTCTGTAGCTAACCCTTACTATAATGTGAAATCTTTTTAATGCAGGTTGAAACGATGAAGGCTTCTTGGATATGTAGCTCAGTAATTGTTTTTATGCTGTGTGGAATTCAGTCATCGTTGGGTACAGATGTTCTGGACAACTCTGCTCCAAATTCTGATCTGTTAATAAGAGAACGTCGAGATGAAGAGCCCCAGTATCCAGGTAAAATGGTTGTGAAACATCACTGTGTGCAACTGAGCTTTCAACCCCAATGACATCTGCACATGTGCCTGGAATGTGGTGGTAGAACTATATTTGCCACAGCGGGTGCAGTCACACTATGACCAAAAGTAAGATATATAAAATAACTATAGTCCTATGAGGTCCTGGGCCCATTGATGTGGAAGTACCCTGTCATTTATTGAAGTTGTTCTCAACCCTGTCCTTTTGTTCCTCTCCTCTGATGTGATACAGGCCATGTTTTGGTAATTTCTCTTAGGCCGCGTACACACGGGCGGACTGTTCGCCCAACTTTGTCCGCTGAACAGTGTTTGGGCGGACAGTCCGCTCGTGTGTGGGCTTTCAGCGGACAGTTTCAGCGGACAGTTGGACGGACAAGGTTTTTCGGAATTTCCGAAAAACTGTCCGCTGAAACCTTGTTTCAGCGAACAGCCCGCTCGTGTGTAGGCTTGTTCGTCAAACAAAGTTGCGCGCATGCTCAGAAAGGATTTTCACGCCGAAAGCTATAATGCAGTGTATAGGACGTCGTATTTTTCGTCCCGTCGTACGTGCTGTTCACGTCATCGCGCACGGTTTCAGCAAACTGTTCGTTCGTCGTGTGTGGGCATGTCCGTCCATGCTAATTTTGAGCGGACTGTTTGCTGAAACTGTTGGACGGACAAAGTTGGGCGAACAGTCCGCGCGTGTGTACGCGGCCTTAGATAAAATAGCTGTCCAAAATACCAAGCCATTGACTGATTTAATGCACCTATGCAAGATAAAAGGAAACCTGCAAACATGTCCCGTTGTGGGTACTTGAGTACAGAGTTGAGAGTAGAACCACTGCCTTAGTGGATATAAGAGGGTTTGTCTCCTACTAATAGAAATGTAAGATGGTATTTTACTGACCACCAATATAAGGAAGCCATTCTCCCACTGACGTCAATATAAAGGGGTGTATTACTACCCACCAATGCAAAGCAACATTTCTCCCAATTACACCAATGGAAGGTTGGCTTTCTCTTGCTAAACACCAATGCCTAAGCTATCTCACTGACTCACCTCAATGTAAGGGGTGAGTTTACTGACCACCAATGTAAGGGGACATTTCTCCCACTGACACCAAGGGAAGGGGCTCTTCTTCCTCTGAGAACCAATGTAAGGAAAGGGGTCAGCTTCTTCCTCCAAAAACCAATGTAAGAGGGTCCTTCTGCACTAGACAGTCACCAATGTAAATGGGGCCCTCTCCCAGTGAATATCAGTGTAAGGAGGCACTTCTCCAATTGACACCAATGTAAGGGGGCATTTCTTCAATTGACACCAAGGTAAAACGGCTCTTCTCCAACTGACACCAATGTAAGGGGGACCCTTCTGCCACTGAACAACGATTTAAAGTGGGGTGCCCCCTAAAAAAAATATTTAAAAGTCAGCAGCTACAAATACTGCAGCTGCTGACTTTTAATAATCAAACACTTACCTGTCCCAGGGTCTAGCGATGCAGGGGAACGAAGCCCCCCCTCGTTCCCCGCTCCGCTCGCGGCGCCGACATTCTTCACAGCCCGGCACCCACTGCGCATGCGCGAGCGGCGCCACGCGCCCTGATCCGCCGCACAGTCATCTGGGACACGTGGCCTAAACAAGAAAATACTGCACTAAAAAATAAATAGTACAAAAAAATTGAAAAAAACAAATAAAACAAACCCAATAGCCTCCACCCTCCCCCCCCCCCCCCCCCACAGCAGCAGCTCTAAATTGTGAGATGTGCACAAATGTAAACGTAGTAATAAGAAAAAAAGCTGTGCTTACTAATATGTATGTGATATATATACACCACTATTAGTATAAAGTAAAAAGACAGTCCAATATTGATAATGAAAAATAAAGTCCAAAAAGTGGGAATAGAAACTGTAGTTAAACAGACACCACCAACACGTGATCCACCACCACATGAATTGCACGCTTACCAGAGGCAAGCTTAATTGAAAGCCTGTATGTATCCAAACATCAACTTGATACTAGTGCTTCCACAGACCACCTGGATAATATTCGTGCAGTGGGAGAGGCTTTCAGATTCATATCGCTGTCATCACCCTTCCTTATATGAATGTAAATGATGGACAAGAGAAGGCAACAACCCGATTGGAGCTCACCTCCGTCATAAATTCCAGGTGCAAAAATTCTTCCAGTCATATATCAATTGTCCTCACACTTCAGGTATGTTCCAAGCCTTCAATTCTCCAGCAATGCTGCCTTAGAAGGATTAGGTATTCCTCTGAACATGTGGTGCAGGCTTAGCTGACTCCATTGCAGTGTCTCTCCTCATGAAAAGGATGAAAGAGTTGTGTCACAGCTAAGCCTGCACCACATGTTCAGAGGAATACCCAATCCTTCTAAGGCAGCATTGCTGGAGAATTGAAGGCTTGGAACATACCTGAAGTGTGAGGACAATTGATATATGACTGGAAGAATTTTTGCACCTGGAATTTATGACGGAGGTGAGCTCCGATCGGTTGTTGCCTTCTCTTGTCCATCATTTACGTTCATATAAGGAAGGGTGATGGCAGCGATGTAAATCTGAAAGTCTCTCCCACTGCACGAATATTATCCAGCCGGTCTGTGGAAGCACTATTATCAAGTTGATGTTTGGATACATACAGGCTTTCAATTAAGCTTGCCTCTGGTAAGCGTGCAATTCGTGTGGTGGTGGATCACGTGTTGGTGGTGTCTGTTTAACTACAGTTTCTATTCCCACTTTTTGGACTTTATTTTTCATTATCAATATTGGACTGTCTTTTTACTTTATACTAATAGTGGTGTATATATATCACATACATATTAGTAAGCGCAGATTTTTTCTTATTACTACATCTGGGACACGTGACAGGTCCCAGGTGACTGTGCGGCGCCGAGGGGAAGTGATGTTACCAGCCCGGGCAATGAAGGAGGCAGACTACGAGGGACCCCCTATCAACAGGCATTTAGAGGTGAGTAAAAAACATTTTTTTTCCAATTATTTTTTTCTAAATTTTTTTATGAATTTTAAGTAATTTTTTTTTTTTTGGTGGCAACATGTAAGGGGGTATTTTTTCAATTGACAACAAGGTAAAATTTCTGTTCTCCTACTGACACCAATGTAAGGGGACCCTTATCCTACTGAACAACAATGTAAGGGAGTCCTTTTCCCACGCGAGAGATATTTCCCAAAGCGAGAGATATTTCTAGGTGGTACAGCAACATTAATTTAAGGGGTACATTTCCTGACCACCAATATAAAGATGCACATCACACTCTGAACACCAACGTATCAAGGAAATCTAAGCTGTCCACCAACATAACGGTACGTCTTCGTCTGACCATAGTTGGAGGGAACACCTATCACAATGGCACAAATGTAAAAGGGCACTGCATTTGCCACCAATATAAGGAGGCAATCCTAGCTCTGAAAATCAATGTACTGGGGATTTCCACAACTACTAACGGTGTAAAGGGGGACTTTAAACCAACCACCAATGGATTTACAGTGTCAATTCAATCCTAAACTTCAATGCGTTAATGCATTGAAATCCAAGGATTTCACATACTAAAATAGTCAGATAGTGGGATAAAATCCAAATAAGGGTCACATACCTGGTGGAGACCAAATACTGTGTATGAGAAGTTTTTTTTTTTTCACCTCCTGTCCAACACCCCTGGAATTGGAGACAGGCAATGTATGGACACAGGGTGTCGTGAATGCCAGTGTTGCAGGCAGTACTGGATCTGTGCAGCTGTCAGGTGCATAGGCAAGATAACTGTAGACCACTAGGCAGGAACCAGATGCAAAAACACCAAAGGTACCAGAGCAGATGGCAGGAATAAAGCCAAGACACAAGCTCAGGTTGGTAGCAGCTGGACAGCGAGGTATCAAATCAGAGGACAGGAACAGAAACAAAGTCAAGGACACAAGTCTAGGTCGGTAACAGTCAGGCATTGATGTACCAATTTAGGAAGCAGAAACAACATGGAGGATACAAGCCAAGGTCTGTGATGGCCGGACAGCAGAGGTAAAAGGCAGAAAGTCACATAAGCCAGGTCATGCATGGGAAGGCAGCATTAGCAAATTAAGGGACACAGACTATCGGGAACTAGCGGAAGATTACCCAGCAATGTCACAACATAATGCTGTAGTTTATATAAGCCGTTTGGCACCAACACCACACACAATGGCGTACACACCCCCAGGCCTTTTTAAATAATTTATATAGCTGTTAAATTCAACTAGACAGTTTTTTTTATGAGTAAATAAACAGTAATCATTTACTCACTATTGTATCTGTGTCAAAAATTATATTTCAGATTTAGCAACTACAGTTGTCCCAAGTTGTCTCTTGGGTTATATTTGTGGTTATTGGCCCATTCAGTTTTAACTTTTTCCATTGCTAGTATTGAAAGCAGACTTATTGAAGTGGATTATTTACCTAAAGGTAATTTTTTAGTTTTGTATACAGTGGAGAGAGATTATGCTTTTCCATTTTTATTTCTGTGTGTGCGCCCCCATTATGGAGATTCACCTTCTCTATTTGTCCTGTTTACCATTATCACTGAAAGTGAAGGTAAAAGAAAATCCCACATTTTTGAGTTGACCCCAGAAAAGTAAGAGGGAAATCTTCCAATGGGGACACTAGCTCTGGTGAGCTGGGGGTCCCCAAGGTATTCCATTAATTTGCAGGGATTTCCCCTCACTTCCTGTTTAGGTATGGCATTGAAAGTGAAGGGAAATCTCTGCAATGAGAAACTACTTTAAGAAAGCATTGAAGCAGGTCTACCACAATGTCCATGTTTTAATTTGTAATTCAAGCTTTTCTAAGGCCAATCATCCTAGTCTTTGTGTTAATGGTGTTGTAGATAACAACTATGACTCTGGTGAGCAAGATCGCTGGCCAACACTGGACGAACTGTCGAAGTACAAGAGAAGGCTATCCACCAAAAGAGGAGGAATTTTGAATGGCCCTGCTAGTCTGTATGATCTTCTGTCAACAAACCGCAAACCAGCACCAGAGAGGAGAACCATTGACAGCTTTAAAGATGCCTATGTGGGTGAGCTTCTGAAAAGGCATCGTCTGCCCCGGAGTCCAAAGGTGACCACAGTGGAGCCAAACATAGATCAACCAATCTCTGAGCGAGTCATTGCGAATTAAAGTAGTGATGACCTATCTGAGTGACCCTATTGTACTTAATCTTTGTATTACATCTGAAAAGCTCCTACAGCTTTCATAGAAAACATTTAAAGAAAATCTGTACTGAGAAAAATACAAAAGCTTCCATTGCCTACACCCTTCTGAAAATGTCAGTTGCCTGCTGAAAATGTCAGTTGCTAGATGTCTCTCACCTCAATACTTTCTAAGTCACCCAATGGGAATACACATGCAGTCAGTGAATTCAGAGCAAGGTCAGAACTCCTGATCCTCATACTTTTTCTAGATCAGTGACTCAGGAAGCATTGTATAGCTCAGCAACCAGCATAACAGCTAGACAACAAAGGCCCCTTTCACACGGGCAGATAGAATTATGCTTTTGGCTGCAGATTTTATAGTTTTCTACCACAGCTAAAAGCACACAATGCTTTCATATGGCCCCATTCACACACTGCGTTTAGCTGCGATTTAGTTACATGCAGTTTGGTGCGGATAGAAAAAATAGAATTGACTGCATCCAGGAGCGATTTAGCACAGCTATCTGCACATAACCGCAGGTAATCGCAGTGTACTATTTCACCTGCGGATAGCAGCGTGAGAAAAAAAAAAGATATAGATGGAAATAGATGGTTTGAAATGCAGAGGACCAAAATGCATCAAGGGTAGATTCAAGGGACCCAAGAAAAAACAATAAATAAAAAAAGTGTTGCTATGGGAATTACTACCGCAGCTAAACAAAACCGTATGTAATCACACTGTACAAATGCAGCTGATCGCAGTACCCGGAGTCTTGAATTTCACAGAACAAATGATATGCTTTAACTGCGACAGAACAGCCATCCGTGTGAAAGGGGCCTAACACTCTCATAAGGAGAGTTTAGCAATGGCAGCCTACATACTTCTCAGTAAAGTTTCTTTAAAAAGTATGTTATTGATTTTTAGTGTAGTACCTGTTTTCTAGTGTGATGCCTTTCAGAATTTAATTTCAGCAATACAGAAAGAACTATGAGAAGCAGATAAACGCCCTCCTGGAGGGTATTACATAGGAGGTTTTTGCATGTGCTTTTGGTATTGGTAGTACTATTAAGTGAAGGTCCTTAAATATCTAAAATTATATTTGTCATTCTTGGAAATATTTTGATGCTCAACAAATACTTCAGTTTTTATATTGGGGAACCCCATCCTACCCCCACCAGACTGAAAACAATTCAAGTCAAAAATGGTTTAAGACAGAGTAGAGCCCTTGGCAATGTAGCTGTTTTGGACTGACTCATCCCTTTGCCATTGATAAAATTCATCCAATTAGCATTTTATGCACTGGCATGGCCCCAACAGACACCAGCTGCCCACAAGTACTTCCTTTCTTGTGAAGTGAGAGGCAAGTACAGAGTTTTGACCAATGCATTGGCCCCTATACTATTGCCCAGGTTGGATGCAGATCTGCCCATAGTTTACGAATGGGTACAATACATAACCAAGGAAGGAGGGGGAATGGTTAAGTACTACACTGTGTCCCATTTTGCACTACAAGAGGCTTATATACTGAATAATAAATATAACATGTCTATTATAAAGATTCCTATTAAGAAAAAACAGCCTAAACTAGCACATTCTGTAAACTACAGCAGACTAAACAATATTATCTGGCATCAGAACTGGCCACAGATATGAGAAGTTTTCCTTTTTAGATGTTCCGCCGACAATGGGCAGCTAACTGGCATGGGCAACACCTACAGATAAAATACTGCCAACAGCTAGCTCAGGTGACTATTTTGTATATATCAAAACACTAATTATAAAAAAAGTCTTACCATAAAGCCAAACTTTTAGCTTATATTAAGAAAACGTATTCATAAAAAAAAATCCCATTATGGCATCCTCACACTTGTGCGTATGTCAGTGCACTTGTTTTCATGTGTTGAGGGTACTAATTTTATCCTGGTTGGCCGGTAATCACCTACTGCACCATGTGGTCATGAGTTTGTCTCCCCATCTAGCCAAAAAAAAACTCCTCTTATGTCTCTGGGCTACTTAACTAATATTCAACCAGACATGAATTATCCACTTTTTGCCACTTTCCCACTTTTCATTCCTAATCAAACGAATTAGGATACACAATTTACCACAATGCATTATAAGGTTTCCCTATCTTTCTCTATTGCTTGCAAACCCAGTGTCATTTTATGGTTACTAACCACCGGGTTATAAAATGTAACCACCTTACTACCCCCATGTTATTCTGGACCTTCTTTAAATGACACAGAGGGGTAGCTTGTGGGACAGCACTTTTCCATTCCACCTTTAATATTGTTATGGTTGTTATAAACATTATGATTGCCACTGTTTTTTTAAAATGGATTACCCCCAATGGTTTTCAGAACTTGGGGTGAATACTACACACTGAAGAACTGGTATATAGCACCTTCCCAACTGCTTGGTGGCCATTCATGCAGCCAGTCCAAAAACAAAACTTTGTAAAATAATTCAAAAAGCCCACTGAGTACTGTTAAAGCCCAAATGGAAATATATCACTTTCGGGTCTCTGTCTCTGCTACTTGTGCAGGCTACCAGAGTTTTGTAGCATCAAACTTATATTTACCATGGATTTATACATTTATCAGTTACTTGTTGGAAAAAGAATTGTCATAACTACAAATACATAATTAATGAATATTTCCATTGCGTCCAAATAAATAAAACATCCAAAGATCGATACCTGGGGTCTCTTCCCATTATTTAGCCTTGTAGCCACTATTGGATTTGTTAGCAATCTGAGTAATAAAATGAAATATTTAAAACCCAAATGTGAGTCAGGAAACTTATCCTGCCACCTTCAACACCAGAACTTATATGGGGCAAACAATCAGTTCACCCTCAGTTCACCCTCTCACAACAGTGCTCAGACTTGGCAACTGGCTAAGGACACCCAGCACTGCATTGTTGGCGAAAGATAAGAGAGACCTTGGCTCCCCCATACCTAGAACGTTTAGGTAATCCACAGTTTTTTGATGGGCAAGTAGGGTTTTAGAGGGAACAGAAGTTGAACACTGGCATCAGGAGAAGGCCTGTGGACAAATATTTGAACCTGTTTCTTTGCCTTGAATGTGCAAAGTACTGGGTCAATTCATGCTAAACATAAACAAAATATAACTAATACCCTATTCAATTACAGTACATCAAACTCATGTTTATGGTGAAGAACATTAGGCAGCTGACTATTACGTGAGGAAAGACTTCAACTGGATGGGTTTGAACTTTGAAAACCTTCTCCATTTCCTACTCTTCCCTCTGAGATATAGTAAGATAAAGAAAGGTCCTTCCCCTTTCTCCTCTAGAAGGCTGGCCATACACCAGTAGAATTTTAGTCAAACATTCACATGGAAATTCTGACAAATTGTACATTGGTGCATTTGATCTTGCTATGGTTGAGTCAACTAATGTTGTTTGAAAGCCCTTAAAATGTTGTCCACAGCTGATACTTGAATGCAATCCCAGACATATTAAGCTGGCTTTTTATGCTTCTTTGTGCCTAAAACACGCATATAACAAAATGTGCAAATTTTCCTGAAAAATAAAGTTTTCAAACAAAATTCTCCTAATTATGACCAGCTTTTCTCACACAAGGCAAGAAGTTGAAAGAAATCTCCTTTATACACTTTAAGTATACATAACAAAAGTGAAAAAGTTGAATATACTAGACCATCTGAATATCTGAGTTCAGGTGGGCCCCATCTAATGAACTTTTATAATCTTTTCATAGTATAATTTCTGGCCCAGCCACCCCAATGTTCTTCTCTCTCGCTTATCATGTTTCTGTCTGAGTTTTAAAAAGTGCATTCTGTTTGTATCACTAGGTAGGTCATCTCCCATCATTCACTGTATTGTTGCTTCACGGAAAAGGGTGTGTTTTACCAGTCTGGACCACACCTCCTTAATTACTATACCACCACCTCTTGTTTTATTTCTACCCACTTTCCTACTTCTTCCCCTAAGGTGACCATACACATTACAATTTGATTTTATAAGCTGCTTTTAGATCTCCCATCAGCTAGTGTATGTAATGATATGATACAAATTAAATAGATTGTTCAGGTGGGTCCTCCTATTCCATAGTTCTGGTAAATCTAAAGGAACTCGTACAGAGATTGTACAATCAGATTACATAGTGTATGGCCATCTTTATGCAAGTACATTGGAGGAAGTAAATGGAAAAAGAACATTTTCACTATCAGACCCCATTCACACTGTTCCCACATGTGTTTTATGGGGTGCTTTTTGTAGAGTTTCCACTCATCACTTGAATGAGCTGCCCTATGTGCAACAATCACCCCAAACAAGCTCCAGACCATTTTATTTATTTTTTTTGGAGCATGGTGCGTTTTTTTTACCATGCTTTTTGGTGCATTTTCAGCGCCTTTCTGAAATGCACGGCAGCATGCATTTTCTGTTCGATTTGCCATGCATTCGGAAATACACAGAGCTGTTCTTGTGTAAATGCACCAATTTCTGTTTCAGGCCCCAGTTACACATAGTGTAGTGGGAGCATAACTTTTTTTGGGCTTGTTTTTTCCCTGTGAGAAAAAGAAAAGGGCAACCTATTGATTCCAATGGGCTGCCCTATACATTGCAAAGTAGCTCATGGGACATTTTGGTGTGTTGCACGTTTTCTACTGTGCGTTTTGCTGTGCTTCTGTCACTCTTTTTTTCATGTGGCAAAATGTGTGAGTCTGTGTTTGGTGTGCCATTGTCAGGAGAATTAGTAGACCAGACTGTGTGGACTGCACAGAGATAACCAAAAAATGCATGTAAAGTGAATAATAATAATAATATTTATTAAGATAGGTAATAAATAAGACAATACAAACAGTGCACAACCAACCCACCAAACCCACCAACGACAACAGTATATACAGCAAGGGGCAGTATCAGAAACACAGATGTCAGCCAGGCCAGAATCATACACAGCAGGTCAGCAGAAGGTCATACACAGGGAGATCAGTAGAAGAGGGACTGGGAACAAACAGGACAAGGAGGGGATGGATCAGGATGAAGGTTAAAGGTAAGGGTACAGGAACACAGGAGGGACAAGATCAGGATGGGATCTAGATCAGGTGCAGGATGCAGGGCATAAGGAAGATACCAAGACAAACATGTGAGTTTTTGCCGGGTATTTATATGCCTGTAATTGGTCTCAAGTGACACCTGTTTGCAAGAGGTGCTGTCTGCTCCACACTGCCGTGATCCATCCGCTGGTGGACGCCAGTACTGTGGCCCAAAGGTGACCTAATACTACCAAAAGTACTGCACGCCAAATATTAAGTGGATGTAACCTTCCCTGACAGCCATTAACAATTAATGGCACTAAAAGCACAACTAGTTAAAGTGGTTCTAAAGCCTAAACATGTTTTACCCTGATGCATTCCTTGTGTTAAAAAAATCTAGGTATCAGCATCCACCCTCACACCCCCTTTACTTACTTGCACCCTCATTCCATCCAGCGCCGTGCACATCTGCAGCTCTCCTCTCCCCTCCCTTCACTGGCTTTGCTGGGGCACTGGGAGCTATTGGTTCTCAGTGCTGTCAATCAAAGCCAGTGATGAGGGAGCAGGGGTTGGGGCCAAGTCCTGCTGTCTGTGTCAATGGATGCATCACCGGGGCTTGGGAACGAGCACGCAGGAGTGCACGGAAGCTGTTTCCCATGGGGCACTGGAGAGAGAGAGGTTTCAGGGGACCCGAAAAGAGGAGGTTCCCAGACGCTCTGTGCAATTCTATTGCACAGTGCAGGTAAGTATAGACATGTTTGTTATTTTTTATTTTTTTTACCTTCACAATCATTTTAATTTTAGGTGTATAAAGATGGCCATACACTATATGATCTGATTGTACAATCTCCGTTAGATTTATCAAAACTATGTAATAGGAGGAGACACCATCTATTTAATCAGTCTGTATCCAATCAGGCAGGCCTTTGTACTACATAGTTTATTATAGATCTTAAGGAGATTATACAATCAAATTGTATGGTGAGCTTTACAGAACCCAGGACATACTTCTCCTGTTTTCAATACTACAGCTCTATCCACATAAGCTGTTATCTGATCGCTCAGCTCCTGCACACTCTGCCAAATGAACAATGACTGTATTTAGTGAGAATGGTATTCACAGATTTCATTGGGAAAATGTGCACCTGATGAGGTGGGTGGCAGTGATCTGCTGAAAGGGTTGAGGTGCAGATGCAGGGTGTGTGTTAATAAGGTCAGCTTGTGAACTCCTTCCTGTGTCATGTCCTAAGATCTGTCCAGGAAGTAATGGAGAAGTTTATACAGCCAGCTGAACACTGAGGCCAGAGCTGTGTAGAATAAACAGAAAGCTTTATATTTCTGAAAAAGAAGTACATTAATGCTATATTGGTACAAAGGGGAGTTGGAAAAAAAAAAAAAAAAGAGGTGAACTTAGCCTTTAAGCTAAGTACGGTCAGAATTCATCACAGCTGGGCGAATGTTAGTCTCATTTGTCCTACAATTTTTTTTTTTTATAACTAGACCCCTTAATGAACAGTTTGGAAATGTTAGATGTAAGATGTAAATGAACTGAAAATATGTGCAATTTGTGTATATGAATATTTACTGGTCAATAAAGTATTATTTGTGCATGTATATTCATTTACCTTTTTTTTTAACAATACTTTTTAATCTCAGGTGAAAAAACAAAACCACTTTTGGAAATGTTCTCACTGACTACTTATAACTTTGCAAGCCCCATGATGCCACACATCTATAGAATTATGACTTATCATCACATGATGTGCTATTCATTATAGCTATCTTGCCTGATTGAAGGAGTTGACTTTCTATAAATATCAAATACAGTGAGTACAGTAGAGTAGGTGTTATCAAAGACATTAATGGATTCTAGCCAAGGTCTTCATTGTAAGCTCAAGCATGTTCAACAACTGCCGTGCCAACTATTCCAGTCACTCCCATATCACACATAGTGACAACTCTGGCACATGCTGAATGAAACATAATACTACGGGATGCAGAAACAGGCATCCCAATTGGCACTACTAAATGCCTGGAGCATGAATGGTTATGAGATCCACACAATCCTTTTACAAGTGGCAACATGGCATGATGTCATCACATATTCATTCTAGTCTGAATAAAATACTTGATCTATAGCAGTAAATGTTCTCGTGGTAAGTACATTCTCCGCACTGACTTGGGCAGCCCTTTTCAACCATTCCTACCACAGAGGAACCCCTGTAATAATATTTAGGTCTCATAGGACCTCTACTAATAATTAGTACATGTATCTACAACTCAAAGTACATTAGTGCGATCAAATAGTCATAAATATGGTAATAAATAAAAGGATAAATATTGTGGTGTGCTCTACAAGAGAATTTCATTTTTAGTGAGGAACATAAACTAAAATAAAAATGACCAGAAAAGAAAATGATAGTGCTTCCTTTATATTGGTGGTAAGTAAAGAAATGTCCCCTTACATTTATGGTTTTGGTCCACTTACATTCGTGGTCAGGGTCAACTTTCATGGTCATGGTCCATTTACTTTCATGATCATAGTCAACGTTCATGGTTGTGGTCCACCTACTTTCATGGTCATAGTCCACTTTCATGGTCATGGTCTACTTAAATTCATGATCACAGTCTACTTTCATGGACATGGTCCACTTACATTCATGCTCATAGGCCACTTTCATTGTCATGGTCGACTTACATTGATGATAATAGTACACTTTTGTTGTCATGGTCCACTGACATTCATGGTCATAGTCCACTTTCATGGTTAGGGTCCACTTACATTTATGGTCATAGTCCACCTACGTTCATGGTCATAGTCAACTTTTATGGTCATGGTCCACTTGCATCCATGCAAATAGTCCACTTTCATTGTCATGGTCCAGTTACATTTATGGTCATAGTTTACTTTAATGGTCACAGCCCACTTACATCCATGGCCGTAGCCCACTTTCATGGTCTTGGTCCACTAACATTAATGGTCATAGTCCACTTTCATGGTCAAGGTCCACCTACATTCAAGGTCATAGTCTACTTTCATAGTCATGGTCCATTTACATTCATGGTCATAGATTACTTTTATGGTCATGCTCCACTTACATTCATGGTAATGGTCCACTTTCATAGGGATGCTCTACTTACATTCATGTTCACAATCCACTTTCATGGTTATGGTCCACTTACATTCATGGACCATCTTACTTTGCTGGTCACTGGGAGAAGAGCTCCCTTATAAACAGTTAAAAATATCACTGGTGTCAATGGTTACTTACCTGAGAGATGAGAGGAAAGGTTCTACTGGTCCCACACGACTGGCTCTGCTGGGTGACTTTGGGGATAAAACTATGTAGACACGATGAGACAGGAAATCAATCCATCACTGTTCTATGCTCAAGGAACTCCTAAAAACCTCTGGAGGAACCCTGATGTTCCATGAGACCCTGGGTGAGAAAAGTTGAGCTAGGATTATTTAACAATAAACAGAAAGATACTAAGCTGGCCATACACCAGCACAATTTTGTTCTAAAAAAAAATTTCATAACATTTGTGCAATTTTCTAATAGTGAGACAATCATTTTTGACCATAGTGATGTTAAAAAACCAAGAAGCAGGTTGGAAAATTTTTCTTGAACAAAATTGTAATGGTGAAAAATCATGCATATTGTAATGTGCATATGATAAGATAGAAATCTGTTTAATATGTCTGGGATTACAATCATATAACAGGTCTGGATGAAATTTTAGGGCCTTTAGTTGACTAATGGCAAGATTGAACAATTTTTCAGAATTTCCCTAGAGAGAGTTTAAATAAAATCCAACTGATGTATGACCAACTTTAGATTGCAGAAAGCTCTTAATTTCCCTATTTTGGGAACCCTGCTGTGAACGAGGTTGGAGGCCCAAAGTTTTTCATTTGCAATTCTACAATACAACACTTTCTTGCCCCCAGCCTGTGATTGGACAGAAAAGGATCATAAGCACCTTGATTAACACATCAATCTTCTTTTTTCTCCTGTGCATCCCCTTTGAGGATACTCCCAACTCTGTACTGGTGGCCACTGTCATCAAGAAAAAGGGTAAATCCAACATTTTAGAATAGTCACCAGAACAAGAGGTGTGACCTACAATGGGAACAAGTAGAATCTGTGCCATCCATGAAGCCAATTGAGGTGGTACACATGAAGGCGCAGTGGGGAGCAGCACTGAGGCTAGAGTGTCGATACCATACACTCTGTCCTCAGTGTATGTTCAGTTTCAGGGTTGCAAAGGGTCATTGGTTGTTATGGCACAGGCATCCAGAATTGCTCTGTGTTCTCTGGCCACAAGCCTGCTAGTGGTCAATCACAGGGGGTAGAAAAAACGGTCACATATCTTAGGAGATTGCAGCGCAAGAGACTCACAGTTGCCTAAGATGAAAATCTTTCTCACTTGGGGGATCTCCTCTAAGTTCTGGTTGCATCCCTGGGCCGGGACGTAAAGGGAAATTTCTCCAATGGTACACAGACAGTAAAAAAAAAAAAAAAAAAAACTTCTACTCTATCCAAACTTAAAGGATAAAGTTTTGGCTATACCTAGGCCTTGTTAGGCCTTGGATGCACGGACACAGTCCGTGCTCTCAATTTGACATCTGTGAGGGTGAATGACCCCGAATGCAGACAAAATGCACCCAGGTGGCTGTCAAATCCGTGCGTACGCTGTAGTACGCCCCATGTGAATGAGACCATACACTTGAGCAGGGATGAGCTCAGGCATTTTGAGACATGAGTCTGAACCTACCTGACCTATCCTGCTGGGAAGCTGTTAAAGCTGATAGCCAATCATAGGTGGCAGAGTCATTCCCCACCTATGATTGGCTGTTTGCTTTGAGAGCATCTAGGGGTAATAGCTCAGGCAGGTTCAGACTCGTGTCTGAACCTGCCTGAGTTCATCCCTACACTCAAGCCTTCATTTGCCTACTGTGATTTGCAGTAGCAGGACTCTCCGGATTCCTGCGGCTGGAATTGACAGATGTGTGTGCCCATACAATGCAATAACAGGCTGTTACTGGCCACAGCCAAAGCAAGTCCACAGGTAACCTGATAGCCTGCAGTGGCTGCAGCTATTTGCACCCACCTGTTAATTCCAGCCACAGGAATCCACAGGTTCTTGCTGCTGGAAATGGCAGTTTATGTGAATGGAGCTGTAGGGATCTGCTGCCCTCTACTGTCTGTATTTGTAAATAGCTGTGCTGCTTTTCACTGAATTAATTATGTAGAGCACTTCCTGTCTCTGGGTTGTTGGGTTGAAAACCTCAAAAGGAGGCAGTTAAGAGAGAGTTTGAAGCCACATGTCCTGTCAACGGAAGACCTGTTGCTAAATTTAGAGCAGAAGCAGACTTGTGTTCTTACATATCTAGTCTGTGATCTTGTGTGCATGTGTGTAGTGGTCACCTTGCTGTATGTTAGCAGGCGAATCTGTTTATTGCAATATAGTTTATATGCAGTTCCTGTTAATTTAATTAACCCTTTCAGTTCTGGTCTGGGATTCTTTGGCTAGTTTTAACTTGGGGCTCTATAACCAGCATAGGCTAGATCCAGGTTAGGCATATGACAGCCACTTCTGGTAGTTAGAGGTCCAGCTGCATTACAGATTAGACACTATTAGGAGCTAAGCATAGAGTAGATAGGCTGACTCTGAGTTCCAGCACCACAGCACAGGTTCAACTGAATCTGTGTTCCAGGCTGGTTGGACAGTGGAGGAGAAACTCCCAATCACCAATGATCTTGCCTTCAGGTCACTGAAATAAAGATGGACACTGCATTGCGATCACCCTCAGGAGCCCCTAGACTTTGCTGCAACATTCATCTGGAGGGATCTCTATTAATAACTATATATACCCTTTGCTGGGAATACCTGTTTGTACATTGGATGTATGCACTGTAATTAAAGAATAAGTTCACTTTTACAAATAAATAAATGCACTTTTTAGCAGGTTTTTTTTGTTAGGGACCTGTAAAGCATTGAACCCACGATCAGCAGATTGTGGGTGTAACGCCATGGTCCTACAGACTGTCTGTGTAGCTGTCTACCTGTACCTCTGATACAGGCAGACAATTACATTCTGACAGGGAGATTCAATGTACTACCTCCTAAAGCAATCAACAGCGCCCTGGTAGTTCATTGAGAACTAGAAGCTGACAGCGCCAAAGACTGTCAGGACTTGTAGTTTTTCCATTGACAGAACACTGTGAATGAGTGACCCATACAGGCAGAGTTTTTATTTAGTTTGTGACAGCCAGCGGGGGTGATGATCCCCTGATAGCTGTTAAAATGGGGAAGTTGCCTGGCAATGTTCCACCATAAGGCCGCGTACACACGGGCGGACTGTTCGCCCAACCTTGTCCGCTGAACAGTGTTTGGGCGGACAGTCCGCCCGTGTGTGGGCTTTCAGCGGACAGTTTCAGCGGACAGTTGGACGGACAAAGTCTTTCGGAAATTCCGAAAAACTGTCCGCTGAAACTGTGTTTGAGCGAACAGTCCGCCCGTGTGTAGGCTACTTTCGAAATGAGCAAACTGTTCCCGCTCGGAAAGTCCGCCCATTTCGAGCGCGTGTACAGGTAGGCGGGGCCCGCGAAGGAGACGTCGCGGGCTCCGCCGCCTGGAATGGGCTTAAAGGGGAACCCCAACGCTGAAAAAAATCGGCGTGGGGGTTCCCCCAAAGTCCACACCAGACCCTTGTCCGAGCACGCTACCCGGCCGGCCAGGAAAGGGGGCGAGCGAGCGCGCCCCCCCTCCTGAGCCGTACCAGGCCGCGTGCCCTCAACATGGGGGGTGCCTTGGGGAAGGGGGGGCCGCGCGGCCCCCCCCACCCCAAAGCACCTTGTCCCCATGTTGATGAGGACAAGGGCCTCTTCCCGACAACCCTGGCCGTTGGTTGTCGGGGTCTGCGGGCGGGGGGCTTATCGGAATCCGGGAGCCCCCTTTAAGAAGGGGGCCCCCGGATACCGGCCCCCCACCCTATGTGAATGAGTATGGGGTACAATGTACCCCTACCCATTCACCTGTGAAATAAAGTACAAAAAAAACACAACACAGGGAAAAAATATTTTATTGCACAGCTCCGGGGGTCTTCCGTCTTCGGGGGTCTTCTCACCGGACTCCTCCGCTATCTGTGTGTAGCTCTTTTGCTAGCGGAGGAGTCCGGCTTTCTTCCTCCCCGCCGCCGGCCTCTTCTCCCGACTTCGGGGGTCTTGTCCCCCTCTTCGGTTCTTCTGCCGGGCCACCGCGCCTTCTTGTAGCTCTTTTGCAGGCGGTGGCCCGGTCTTCTGTCGCCGCTGCCTTCCGTTCTTCTGTCGCCGCCTTCGGTTCTTCTGCCGGGCCACCGCGCCTTCTTGTAGCTCTTTTACAGGCGGTGGCCCGGTCTTCTGTCGCTGCTGTCGTCGCCGCCGCCTTCCGTTCTTGTTCTTCTTCTTGTTCTTCTTGTTCTCCTGGAGATGTTGACTCGACGAGCTCTCCGGCCGGAATGCCAGAGCCGCGCTGTGCGGTCACTTATATAGTGACAATGGGGCGGTGTCACATGGTATATGTCACATGGGTTGGTCACATGGGTTGATGTCACATGGGGACTATGACATCGTAAGGGGGCGGGGTCACCATGTGACCAACCCATGTGACATATACCATGTGACACGGCCCCATTGTCACTATATAAGTGGCAGCGGAGCGTGTCCCTGGCATTCCGGCCGGAGAGCTCGTCGAGTCAACATCTCCAGGAGAAGAAGAAGAACAAGAAGAAGAACAAGAACGGAAGGCGGCGGCGACGGCGGCGACGACAGAAGACCGGGCCACCGCCTGTAAAAGAGCTACAAGAAGGCGCGGTGGCCCGGCAGAAGAACCGAAGGCGGCGACAGAAGAACGGAAGGCAGCGGCGACAGAAGACCGGGCCACCGCCTGCAAAAGAGCTACAAGAAGGCGCGGTGGCCCGGCAGAAGAACCGAAGAGCGGGACAAGACCCCCGAAGTCGGGAGAAGAGGCCGGCGGCAGGGAGGAAGAAAGCCGGACTCCTCCGCTAGCAAAAGAGCTACACACAGATAGCGGAGGAGTCCGGCGAGAAGACCCCCGAAGACGGAAGACCCCCGGAGCTGTGCAATAAAATATTTTTTCCCTGTGTTGTGTTTTTTTATGTACTTTATGTACTTTATTTCACAGGTGAATGGGTAGGGGTACATTGTACCCCATACTCATTCACATAGGGTGGGGGGCCGGTATCCGGGGGCCCCCTTCTTAAAGGGGGCTCCCGGATTCCGATAAGCCCCCCGCCCGCAGACCCCGACAACCAACGGCCAGGGTTGTCGGGAAGAGGCCCTTGTCCTCATCAACATGGGCACAAGGTGCTTTGGGGTGGGGGGGCCGCGCGGCCCCCCCTTCCCCAAGGCACCCCCCATGTTGAGGGCACGCGGCCTGGTACGGCTCAGGAGGGGGGGCGCGCTCGCTCGCCCCCTTTCCTGGCCGGCCGGGTAGCGTGCTCGGACAAGGGTCTGGTGTGGACTTTGGGGGAACCCCCACGCCGATTTTTTTCGGCGTTGGGGTTCCCCTTTAAGCCCATTCCAGGCGGCGGAGCCCGCGACGTCTCCTTCGCGGGCCCCGCCTACCTGTACACGCGCTCGAAATGGGCGGATTTGCCTCCTCCTTACGTGGGCGAGTCCGTTCATTTCAAAAGTTGAGCGGACTGTTTGCCGAAACTGTTTGACGAACAAGGTTGGGCAAACAGTCCGCGCGTGTGTACGCGGCCTAAGTTGCGTGACTTTCAGGTTGCAGTAGTGTGAACAGAGCTTCAATCTCTTCTTATATCAAGCTTGAATTATTTGTATACTGGTGTACATCTATGTACTTATGGTTAAAGTGGTAGTAAACTCAATATTGTTTACGTGTACCTACAGGCAAGACTAAAATAAGGCTCACCTGTAGCTACAATAAATATCTCCAAAATGTGCAACGTTTAGGAGATTTTTACTATAGTAGCAGCCGGTGAAGTCACCGACGCATGCACACTACACTCTAAAGCTGGGTTCACACTGATGCGAATTGGATGCTGGTTTCCCCTTATCCAATTCGCATGACAGGAGACTATGACTGGCTCTCAATGGAGCCGGTTCACATATTTCCGGGGCATCCATGCAAAGCATTGCAGAAGGGTTCTCTGCATCTTGGGCTCTGCTTCAGGTCCGAATTCAGGCTAAAATTCGGACTGGATTCACCCTTGAAACGGAGAACAGGGATGCACCAGACCCCTGCTGCAAGCCACTCCGCATATAGTGTGAACCCAAGCCTGAATGGAAGGCATGCCATACATTGAGAGAGCCATGCCGCGGCCATGACTCCTGTGCCTATGCCAGTTAAACAGCCGAAGCCTGCAAACCTGAGAAGACCAGGTGAAGATGAAAGCCCTATAAGCGATTTCGTTCTAACGTACGTCTTTCATAATGTGCTAGTGTGTGATGCATACTAGCACATTATGTTCTCACAGCGGAAAGTAAACCTCCAAAAGAAAAAACACTGCAAGACTATGGCATATTGTACTAGTATACATCACATAATAGCACATTATGAAAGACTTACCTTAGAACGAAGCCCTTCCAGCAGCGCCCGGTCACTGCTGAGAGGGCTGACATCTCCCATCCTATCTTCTGGAATTGCGGGCTCCGGCGCTGTGAGTGGCTGGAGCTGCGATGACCTCACTCCCGTGCATGCATGCGGCACCCCCTGGTTCCAGCAAGAAGCTCTGAAGGTCCGGCACGGTATGCCGGTGTTCCGTCAGAATCGGCAACCCGTCAGATTAAGTAACGGAAGTGAGTTTCCGGCACCAGCGCATGCGCTCCACCGTTACCAGGTTTGCTCATCTGACAGAACACCTGCACTCAGAAGAAGGCAGCAGACATCTTACTAAACCCAGCTACGTCTTTAATTTCACAGTAATGCACATGAGCAAATCTGGTAGTGGTGGAGCGCATGCACACCTGAAGGAAAGTCACTTCCGTTACCTAAAATGACGGGTCACCAATTCTGACAGAACATCGGACCTTCATAACACATGCGCCACTGCCATCAGCGGCTGCATGCAGGGTGAATATCTCCTACACTATGCATGTTTAGGAGATATTAATTTTACCTACAGGTAAGCCTTATTATGGGCCTAAGGCTGGATTCACACTTATGCATTTGTAATGCTTTTTGCAGATTTGCACTACAGTCCATTTAACATGGTTTCCTATGGAACACGTTCTGTAGTGCAAATCTACAAAATGCAAAAAGCACTAAAAATGCATGGGTGTAAATCCAGCCTTAATATAGGCTTACCTGTAGGTAAAAGTAACAAAGCGGGCTTTACAACCACTTTAATTCTGAGTTCCACCCAAAAATTAAACTTCCACTTTAAGTGCAGGTGACCCCCTGACATGCCACATTTGGCATGTCATTTTCTTTGGGGGGGGGGGGGGCGGATAACCCACTTAGAGAGATCCAGCTCCCACTTTCTCCTGGGGGCATCGCGGTGCCAGAAGGAAGTTCACTTCTCCCTAATTATCTGGGCACATCACAGGTCCCAGATGATTGCCCTGCCAGTCACAGCACAGCTTGCGCCTGGCTGTGAGGCGGAAACCCACAGTGACAATGCCGGAGCTGCAGGGAGGACGGGAAGAGGAGTGGGGAGAGGAGCAGGGCTTTGTTTGCCCACATCGCTGGACCTTGGACAGGTGAGTGTCCATTTAGTAAAAGTCAGCAGCTACACTTTTTGTAGCTGCTGACTTTTATATGGGTGGAACTCCGCTTTAAATAGGAGTTCCGCTTAACAAAATTTTTAAAAGTCAGCAACTACAAATTTTGCAGCTGCTGCAGGGTCCAGCACATCTCCCCTTCTTCTCTGTGGTGTTGGCATTGTCACTGTTCCAACGTGAGCCGTGCGGCGCGCTGTGACTGGCCGGGCAATCATCTGGGAACTGTGATGTGTCTAGATTATTGCTGAGAGGGAGGGGGGAGAGGTGATCTCCCTTCTGGTGCCATGGTATGCAAGGAGGAAGTGGGGTATCTACCCCCCCAAAAAAATGACATGCCAAATGTGACATGTCAGGGGGTCACCTGCACTTAAAGTGGTTGTAAACCCTTACAAACCACTTTGACCTACAGGTAAGCCTAGATTAAGGCTTACCTGTAGGTCCAAGCAATATCTCCTAAACCTATATGGTTTAGGAGATATTTGCCCGAAAATGGGCACCGCTGTTGTTAGGTTGCTCGTCTTCTGTAAGTAACCCCTGGTAGCCTAGGCTAGGATTGAAGGGCGGAGGTCCCTTTCACCGGTGGACAAAACATTACACATACACGCTATTGTACGTGAATAATGAATGTGCCTATTGAAGCACACACAACAATTTTATTTAGTTTGAACAGAAGGACAGCCCTGTGGTTTAACCAATCAGGTAATTCATACATACATCGACATTTTTCTTAAACTCATGACATTATCTAAGTCAAAGGTGAAATACAGTCTTCTGATAGTTATTTCGTCATTTCAACATCTGCTGACTGACCATATTCTTGCGTAACCAGTCCTATCTTAGCTTTGTACCTCTTACCGCAGACAGATGCATCCTAATATGTCAACATCTTGCACCTTAATTCTGAACTTAGTGAAATGCACGCCTAAGCATATTATCTTAGACCTTTAACCTAGTACCGTATATCTTTTGGCAACCTTAATAAGTATTCCCTTATAATCCTTCCTTTGATCATTCTGTGATTTACATAATGATCATTCCTTTTCTAATTTAATAGCACAGGCTTCATACTCCGAACCCTTGTGCTCTTGGTTTCTATACCATACCGTTGGATCCTTAACAATGGAAGTGAGTTTCAGATCCTTCGGAGCGACCGTGTTTCCCTTTTTACATAAACATTTGATTATCTTATAACAGGCATATAAAAATAGAATGAAGAGAATCACAGTGACAATTGTCATGGCAGCATTTCGGAGCCAAGATATTAATCCCCCAAAACTAAAACTGCTCGAGAAGGGATCCCAGTTTTTTCCTATGTTCCTTGCCTCTTTCTGTAGTTTATTTACCTCTTCCCTGTGTTGAGCAATAACGTCATAGTAGTCTGGGACTTCGATGCTGGTATTATGAATCCAGGTACAGCACTCATAATCCTCAGTAGTCTCACAGAGGCCAGTAAGGGCTGCACTCATACTTTCTATAGCCAACTCATGTAGTTCTAGTTGCTTCCTAATTGCCCTAGTTTCTAGATTTAGTTTGGTTATGTCATCAGAATTTTCCTCCAGAATCTCATCAATTATGCCAGTGTAATTATTTAATCTTTTCATTAGGTCAATTCCCCACCCTGTCCAGGAAGGGAACCATGCCCAGGCCATATCTTTTCCTAAAAACAATTCTCGTTTATTACGGTGTCTAAGGGGATATCTAGGATGCATGCTGGCTTCAAGGAGGTGACTTCCCTTGTTATCCCCTAATACCCCCATAATAGGAACCAGGGCTGCAAGGTAACACCACCCCTGGGGTTTGGTTGGGATCCAGGGGTGACAGAGTTTGCCGCAGCATATATATATGGTATTTCCTAGAGCTAGGGGTCGTTTATGGAACACGTTCCTAAGAGTATCAGAAAGGCCAGAGAGCACCAGAATTGACATTAATTGGTGTATTGTAGTCTTGGTACTGGAGCTAAGAAAGTCTAAAAAGGTGGCATTTAGGGTGGGATCTGAAGTATGGAAGAAAGAAGGACTGTTAAATGATGTCATTGAAATGTTAAGTTTTGCTTGTTTGCAAACCTCGGCTCCATCTGTGGTGTTTCCCAGTCGGAAACACCAGTCTGGGAAGTGGCTTCTACCTATAATTTGGAAAGTGAGGGTTTTATTTGGACGGGTCCTAGTAACATTCGTTAGGACGATAGGGGGTGTTCCATTAAGGAGGGGGGTAAAATTCAAGGGGACTGCCATGAGAGGGATTCTAGCTGTACTGGGATGTAGCTTGCTGCAAATCCAGCATTTCTCAAAACCGGATTTTTGAGCATAGCTATATTTGAATTTTAGTAGTAACATCTTGCTAGTCAGTCCCTTAGGTGACTCATTAATGGGTACAATACTTCTACTATGTCTTTGGCCGGGGGTATTATTCATCTTAGGTGGTCCACATATCCCTTTTAATAGACCTAAGTCTTCTGGATGATATATACAGTTGGCTATCAACCAGGTTGGTAGGAACACTACTAGGGTAATACAGCATAAGAGGCACAAGGCCTTCCCTGACACTGATGGAGAAAGCATCTTTGTTTTTTTTAAAGTTCTGATTATTTGTTATCTAAGAGTTCTGTTCTTCTTCTTCGTTTCTCATCCCGGCAGTTGTTGGCTCTGTTTTGTCCTTTTGAGGGGGTGTGGGATCTTCCAGGGAAATTTGTTCTATGCCTCTCTGAACTTCTTGTAGATCTTGTTCTTGGGAGTTGCTGCTCTCTGTCACTGCCAGGGGCTCTGGAGTCGAGGGAAGCTGGGGACACTTTTTAAGACGGCTGGCGTGGATCCAGGTGTTTCCTAGGTCTGTTAACACTGCGGTCCTGGATACCTTTTCCACCTTCCATGGTCCTGAGAAAGCCGGTCCGATACTCTTTCTTTGTGCTAATTGTTTGATCAGCACTTTATCCCCAGGGATGAAGGGATGCGTTGGTTCTGTGGGAAGAGGGAAAAAAGGTGACAGAAACTTGTTCGTTTATTTCGTGGAGCATACTTACCAGGTTTTTCACGTACATTTCCTGTTGGGAATAAATGTCAATATCAGTGTCTTGGTCTAATGAGGGTAATTCTATGTTTGCGGGGATTCCCATGAGGACCTCAAAGGGTGATAGTTTTGTTCTTGCATGTGGATCTTCCCCTCTTTTGACCAAAGACCTTCAGGGTCTTTGGTCAATCCTTCCTTTGTCCAAAAATGGACATCATCTTCTGTGGCCATTGATTGCATCTGTGCTATGACAGTTTTAAAGTTAGGTGCTGCGAAGTGTTCCTTGAAAAACATTGTTGTGGGGGCAGGTGGGTTAGGGGAAAAGGCAGCAGCTCTTTTAGCTTCTCTGTCAGCAAGAGCATTCCCTTTTGAAACACGACTGCTGTCAGAGGAGTGTGCCTTTACTTTAATTATGGCTACCTTTTTTGGAAGAAGAATGGCTTGGAGGAGAGCACTAATCTGTGTGGAGTTGGCAATTATTTTGTTGTCTGCTGTTTTAAAACCTCTATTGGCCCATATCACACCAAAATCATGCACCACTCCAAAAGCATATCTACTGTCTGTGTAGACGTTCACCTCTTTACCGGTGAATAGAATGCAGGCCCTAGTGAGGGCTTCTAACTCTGCTACCTGGGCTGAAGAAGGAGGTAATGATTTTGCCTCCAGTACGATGTCTGGTAGTTGAACAACTGCATAACCGGTTAAAAAGGTGGAGTCAGAGGGACGTGAGCAGCTACCGTCAACGAAAACATCCTCTGCACCTGAGATAGGGGTGTCAGTGAGATCAGGTCTGGGACTGGTAATAGCAGCAACCTTTTCCGAACAGTCATGTATAATGTCTGGGTCATGTGGTAAACGCAACATGGAATGCAAAAGGCGCACAGCGGGGTTGCTGGCAGGCACATATTTGAGTGTGAGGTTATCAGTGTTCATCAGTGTTATCTCATAACCACTAAGTCTTTGCGAGGTCATATGTTGGGTATTCATGTTCTGAATAAGATGCGTGACTGAATGAGTGGTATAGAGAGTCAATGGGTGACCTAGCACTAATTTGTTTGCATCTTGTACAGCCATTGCACAGGCAGCAAGATTTTGGAGACAGAATGGCATTCCCTGTACTTGGATGGGGAGTTTTTTTTAGATAGGTAGGAGACAGGGTGGTAGCCTGTTCCATGCTGTTGTGTTAGCACGGCGGCAAAAGAGGTCCCCGAGACTACACAGTATAGTTGAAAAGCTTTACCATAGTCTACCAACCCTAGGGCGGGAGCATTTGACAGACTGTTTAATAGAGCTTGAAAAGCTTGTAGTCTGTCTTCAGTCCAATCTATTAATTTAGGGGCTGTCGAGCCAGTAGCCTCTCTTAGGATACTATCATAATGAGAACAGTCAGGAATCCATTGGCGGCAATATACCATTGCACCCAAGAACGAGAGTAGGGCGGCTTTGTCTTTTGGGGGACTGAGAGCTCGAAGGGCTGCGGCACGTTTGGGGGACACTAGCCTTGTCCCTTCCTTTAGAATGCACCCTAGGTATTCTACCTGTGGCTGGCACCATTGTATTTTCTTCCTTGAGGCTAGATGCCCGGCGTGAGCTAGGTGTTGTAACAGTGATGTTGAATCGACCGCACAATCTTCAGCAGTTCGACTGCACAGGAGCAAGTCGTCCACATACTGTATCAGTACCGACCCTCGCTCAGATGTCCAAGACTTGACAGTCTCGTTGAGTACCATAGAGAAGGCGGCTGGACTGTCTACATACCCTTGCCAGGTTAGTTGGCCCCCGGCCCAGGAGAAAGCAAACATAGGTTGGGCTTCCTCTGCAATGGGAATGCTAAAGAAAGCATTCGCTAAATCAATTACTGTGTAGCATAGAGAGTCTGCCGGTATGCATGAGAAAATAAAAGTGATGTCTGAGACTAGGGGTGGGAGGGGAATCACTTGTTTGTTTACTGCTCTGAGGTCTTGGACGAGTCTCCACTCGCCACTGGCCTTCTTTACAGGGTAAATGGGTGTGTTCCAGGGACTGATGATTGGTCTCAGGATACCTTTTGATATGTAATCATTAATTTGAGGGGAGATGCCTTTGACTTTCTCTGGGGGTAGGGGATACTGTTTTTGATATTGTATCCCTGCATCTGACCGCATTTGGGGTGCATATGGTGTGCAATTAATAAAGCCCACACTACCTTTGTTTTCTGCCCAAATCGTGTGATGGTCAAGGGAGGAAGGTATCATCAGAAAGAAACTCCTGTGTGCATGTCTTTTTGGGCTGTGTAAGTCACAAAGAGGGGAACTTGCAGTGAGGGAGCCGTCTTTGTCAAACTTAATGGTAATGTTCAACTGGGATAGTAAATCTCTGCCCATGAGGGACACTGGACAGGAAGTCAGGACAGCGAAACTCTGCATACATAGCTCTAGTCCATCCGGGGTAGAGACTGGTAAAGGCGGGGTGACGGAATGAGTGACCGATGTCCCATTTATTCCAATAGAGTGTCCCTCAGTACACAGTGGTGTGTCATACCTCTCATCATTTAATGAGCTAAAAGTGGCACCTGAATCAAGCAGGAAACACACTATGTGGTTGTCTACGCGTAATATAACTTGTGGTAGACTCTTCCATGATAGGTTGTGGCACACCAGACTGAGGGAAGGAACATACTCTAGGCATCTCTATTGGGGGTGTGTTTGTCGGGTAGACGGCCACTGCATAGGGATTCGAGGGGGAGGTCTGTTAGAGGTTGGGGTGTAGGGTGGCTGTGCAAGCCCATGGTTTTGAGATGGTGTTTGGGGAGGTGGCGGATATTGGGGGTACCTTGTAGTGTGAGGGGGGGGGCGATTAGTAGCATTGTACCCCCTTCCTCTGCCCCTTGGATAGCTCGCCCTCTGTCTATATGGGCACTGTGATTTCCAATGTCCCTGTTCCCCACAATTAAAACATCCTTGGTCAGGTGGGTAGGGCTGCATGGTCATGAGGTGCGGTGGTGAGGATGAGGTTTCAGGTGTGACTAGGGTTTGTGTTTGTGTCAAGGAGGGGAAAATTCCCCCTTTTTGTTCAAAGACTCCTGAAGTCTCTCTGGACCTAGCGTCCTTCATGAATTCATCTGGTGCTTGCTCTGCCCATTTGGGGTTTGTGAATTTGAGCAAGTGCGTCACTTTGGGATCGCCTCCCGACATGATGGTAGTAGTAAATAATTGTGGTGTGACCCCATCTACAGCTTTCCATAGGGAGTATACTCTGGTACAGTAATCATAGAATTTCTCTTTAGGTCCCTGCTTGGCTAGGATCAGTTCTTGGAGTGCAGATGATCCTTTGTATAATTTGGACCAATGACCTCCCATGCCTTTCCAAAAGGATATCCAATCCTTATTGGTCTGAATATGGGTTGTCCATAGGTTGTCTACAGGGGCTACTTCTGGGCTGTCTGGGTCTACAATGCTAAGAATACTTTTTATGTCATCTTTGTCAAGCCCTGTGCCTGCACTATATTTTGCCAGAAAGGTACCTGCATCTCGTGGATACTTCTTGGGATTGGGACATAGTTCTTTTATTTTGGAGAGTGTACCCAAAGGTAATGGTATATGCACCTCGGTGTTCCCCATAGTCATCAAAGGTGCTTTGAGTGAAGCCCCTACTGCTTCTCTCTCAGTTTCCTCTTCTATGGATAATGTCCCTGTTTTACTAATTGGACCTGACTCCTCAGTTTTGGGAATAGGTGTCTCTTTTGTATGGCTTCTTGTAGTGGTGGGGGGCAGCGCTATAATCCTATCCTGCGCTTCTTTCAACATTTCCTCCTTCTTCCCTAATTGCTTTCTTAACTTTTCTAGTTCCTTTTGTAAGTCCTCCATCCTATGTACCTCTCTCTCTCTTCCCTCCTGAAATTCCTTCTCCCTTACTTCCAAGTTTTTCTGATACATTTCTAACTCTATTTTCCTATCCACTTGTACCTTTTCTGCCTCATTGAGGACTATTTCTTTTTGTTGTAGGCCTTCCATAAGTGTTTCTAACTCAGTTCTCCTTTTTCCTATTCTCTCTTCTTCCTCCTTTTTCTTCTCTTCAAACTCTTTTATTTTTGCCTCTAATTCCTGCATTTCGGGACTACCCACTTCTTCTTGTCCTGTAACTTCTTCCTGTCTCCCCTCTTCCTCTCTGCCCCTACTTATTTGTTCCCATTGGGCCACTTGTTCTGGTGTTGCTGTGGCGTGTGCTATGGCGGCTAGGACTACAGGATCCAGTGAAGGATATAATTGAAGGTATGGACCTGGCGTCCCATCTTCGTTTTTTACCATAACATAAGGTGGGGGTGGACATTGAGGCGGGGGAGGGGGAGGTGAGGGGGGTGCAGGGGCTTCAGCCATAGCACTGGGTCCTATATTTGGAGTAAGCTTTGTAGTTTTATTAATATGCTTCTTTTTATATTTGTGTAGACATTTATCCCATGCATGGTAACAATCTTTTATATATTGAATATTTTCCCACTTCCCTGGAGGGTACGAATTTTTGTGGATTTGGCATATTTTACTTACTTCCTGCCAGTCTTCCTCAGTACAAGGACCATATGGCCCTGGGTCATGTATCCCCAATTGCTGACACCTTTCTCGGACTTGTGTCCAAAATGGTTCTACCTGGGGGCCAGGGATCATATTACTGACAAATTCATAGGGTGATGGGGTGGCCATAGCTTGGGTTGCTGCAGTATTCCCCATCTAGTAGTCTGGGCAGTGTGTGTCTAGTGGCAGGACACAGGTGATAACACCCGGTTTGTCCAACAATCCGGTCTCTGGTCTGGGAGTAGGATCCCTGATCTTTTTTGGGGCAGATGGACTTATATAAAACTATGAAGATTTACCCTTAATATACGATGAAGGGTAAATCTTTCCTGGTGGCGGGATATACCCCTCTTACACCAAGTCTGCAAGAGAACCCCCCTGGTCTGGTGGTCAGTAAAATCCACTTGTCATCTATTCTTAGGAAGAGTAGACCTAACGTGCAATGGGGGCAGGCGGATACTATGTCACTACAAGAGGGCTCCTCATATTCTGCACTCATTTAAACAACAACAATTATTTTCCTTATACTCTATATTAAAACTTATACTCTATATACTTACACGTGTACCTAGAGAGAAACAGACATATTCTTAATATACTTTAAGACATGAAATAACCGTATTGCAATACATTTATCAATTTATAGTGCACTTTTTTTTAAAAAAAAAATTTTTTCAAATGGGCGTCCACTCCACCAATCCCTTTGTCACGGGCGTAATCTACTACTTCCCGTGTTAAAAATACTATCACCAATAGTTTTAAGTCAGACCAACCTAGTCGGACTCCCCTAAACCTATAAATTCCTTGCGAGCCCTTTTCACCTCCCGAGTGACCAGCCTAGTCCATCGCGAAGGCACAGTTACTTCTTTTAATTTTAAACTAAGTTCGTAGCGGCCGCCCGGACAGAGTAAGTGTTTACACCATTCACCAATCAGGTAAAAAAGAGTAAAGTGACTTACCTGTCGCAAGACGAGACGAACCCCACTTCTGGTACCAAAACTGTTAGGTTGCTCGTCTTCTGTAAGTAACCCCTGGTAGCCTAGGCTAGGATTGAAGGGCGGAGGTCCCTTTCACCGGTGGACAAAACATTACACATACACGCTATTGTACGTGAATAATGAATGTGCCTATTGAAGCACACACAACAATTTTATTTAGTTTGAACAGAAGGACAGCCCTGTGGTTTAACCAATCAGGTAATTCATACATACATCGACATTTTTCTTAAACTCATGACATTATCTAAGTCAAAGGTGAAATACAGTCTTCTGATAGTTATTTCGTCATTTCAACATCTGCTGACTGACCATATTCTTGCGTAACCAGTCCTATCTTAGCTTTGTACCTCTTACCGCAGACAGATGCATCCTAATATGTCAACATCTTGCACCTTAATTCTGAACTTAGTGAAATGCACGCCTAAGCATATTATCTTAGACCTTTAACCTAGTACCGTATATCTTTTGGCAACCTTAATAAGTATTCCCTTATAGCTGTCTACGGCGCATGCGCCGTAGACAGCGGCGCGCAGGCGCACTAAACGCGGCAAGTCCAAGAATGGAGCTGCCTAATTTGTCGACTCCCGTGCGCATGCGCGGGAGTGACGTCATCGCGGCTTCGCCGAATGACAGCGGCGGAGCTGCGAGACGCGACTCCCGTGCGCATGCGCGGGAGTGACGGCTTCGCCGCTGTCATTCGGCGGAGCTGCAAGACGCCACCAGCAAGATGGATGCGGCGGACTACAGGGGACAGCGGTGACATCGCTGGCTCCTGTGTCAGGTAAGTGACACATAATGAGCTACTATGCGATGCATAGTAGTCCATTATGCTTTACCTTTGCAGGGAAAAAAAGAGGAAGTAAACCCATCAGGGTTTACTTCCTCTTTCATTCCCTGCAAAGGTAAAGCATAATGAACTACTATGCATCGCATAGTAGCCCATTATGTGTCACTTACCTGACACAGGAGCCAGCGATGTCACCGCTGTCCCCTGTAGTCCGGAGCATCCATCTTCTCAGTGGGTCTCGCTGCTCCGCCGCTGTCATTCGACGAAGCCGCGATGACGTCACTCCCGCGCATGCGCACGGGAGCCGACACTCGCAGCATATCGCTGCGATCTGCGGCTTGCCCAGTGCGCCTGCGCGCCACTGTCTATGGCGCATGCGCCGTAGACAGCGGTGGCTGTCTTCAGGTAAATATCTCCTAAACCTACGGTTTAGGAGATATTTCTTGGACCTACAGGTAAGCCTTAATCTAGGCTTACCTGTAGGTCAAAGTGTGTTGTAAGGGTTTACAACCACTTTAAAGCGGAAGTTCCATTTTTGGGTGGAACTCCGCTTTAAAGCAGAGTTCCACCCCTTTTTTAGTTTATTAAAAGTCAGCAGCTACAAAAAGCATAGCTGCTGACTTTTAATAAACCGACACTTACCTGTCCCACGCCCCGGAGCCCCCCTCCTCTCCTCGGCTCCTCCATCGATACTGTGGGCACCTGGCCATGACAGCTTACGCTGAGCTCTAATGTCCAGCCAATCTTCTGGGACCTTTGTTGTGTCCCAGAAGATCGCTGGCAGGGAGGGGCCACCTAGGGTGAGAGGAGGAGTCGCCTAGGTGGCCAAGAACAGGAAGTCCCACTAAAAAGAGGGTATGCACTCTTCCCCCCCCCCGCCCCCCCAAAAAAAAATGCCATGCCAAATGTGGCATGTCAGGGGGCAAGGAGTGCTTAAAGCAGAAATTCCACTTTCGGGTGAAACTCTGCTTTAACTTACAGGGAGAAGATCATTTTCCTTTCTTATTGCAGTTTACTACCCTTTAATGTCACATGCTGGTTGCAGTGGTTCTGCTCCCAATTACTTTGATTGGATTTCTGGTTGGTTTCCCAGGAGGGGAATCCCATGTGCTGCAGATATTATGTAAAGCTGTACACTGCACAGGAATACAGCTGCAGGCTTGGTGAATGTCCAGAGAACAAAGGAGCTCTGTTCAGATCTCTGGGTAGCTGACAGTTCACATGCACAGCAATCAGAGGACAGATCTGCATGCTGCTGACCTGTCCTGCTGGATGTCACTATACCATGCCATGCATGATGATGGGGTGACACCAGCCCAGTCCTCCCATCAATGAGGAGCCTTCTCCTCTCCTCCTCTCTTCTCTCCTCTGATCTCATTTCCTCCAGTCAGAGAAGAGGGCGGCTCCCTATAAGACCGGCCCAGTGGACAGATCCTCAGGCAGTGTCCAGGTTAGGAAGCAGAAGAGCAACACACATTCCGCTCCAGCATCACCACCAGTATGGACACCTATCAGAAACCTGAGGACGAGGACTTACAGGCCTTGAGGGATGTGGCCAACCGGCTCAGGATCCACTCCATCCGGGCCACCTGTGCCTCCAACTCTGGGTAGGTTCTGATCATCAATGATCCCCACGTGGTCCCCATCACCCCCCGTACAGGCCGACCGACCACGTGCAGGTTTAAATCCCCCTCTGCCTGCCCGGCCACGTGGGCGGTGCCCCCTGCATGCCACATCGCTGCAGCCTATGGAGGCGCGCTTTACATGACTTGCCCTTTGCTTTATAGCCACTGATCACCTTTAAAAAAAAAAAATCAATGATTCAGGCCGGCATGGAAGGGGTTACTGGCAGCTCATTCATAATGTCTCCCAGACATGTGCAGGCCTCGGGCAGGGAGATGGCTGCAGGAAGTGACATCTGGGCTCTCTATGGGTGGCAGCCCTGGAAGATCTCATCTCTGCTATCCTTACAGGAGGGCACTAATTATGTTATACATTGGAAAAGCTGCAAATAAGTGGGGAGGGGGGGGCTGTATATGATTGGGGGGCATCACAAAGTCTACTGTATGCATTGAAATTTGAATTTCTGCAGCAAGATCAGAAGAGATCACTGAGATCCCTTTCACACGGGGTTTTTCAGGTGCTTTAGCAAAAAAAAAAAAAAAAGCCGCCGCAATCCCAATGTGAACGCCTGAGTTCTTTTGCACTGAGGTGCTGCGCTGGCAGGGTGTCAAAAAAAGTCCTGCAAGCAGCTTTTTTGGAGCAGTGAATACACCGCTCCCTAAGTGCCCCTTCCCATGTAAATTGATGGGAAAATGCCTGTAAAGCGCTTTTGGCAGCGACGCTTTGAACCCTTTATTTGGCCACTAGCAGGGGTTAAAAGTGCCCCACTAACACCCAAAAACCGCGGGTAAGTGGGGCATTACGAGCGTTTTTCAAGCACTTGGGCTTTCACATTGGGATTGCAGATGAGGCTTCTTTCAAGCGCTTTACAGGTGTGTGTGTGTTTCTTTTTTTTTTTTTTTTTTTCTTTCGCTAAAGCCCCTGAAAAACACCCCAGTGTGAAAGGGGGTCTAATGTGGTGGGTGATTTGTTGGTGCACTTGCAAAAAGCTGGGTACTGTCTGATACACTTATTTGCAATAATGTAGCATTTTTTTCAGGACAAGGTTTTGGGAGGAGGTCCCAGCGGTACCCAATACCCCGAAGGTTTGTCCTGAGAAATTGTATGTTGCTGCAAAAAAGGTACTTAAAGTGATCAGAAATCAATAGCGGTGTTCTACATTGAGGTCTCCACACTAAAACCCTCTGGGCCACACGGGGTACCCCCTACTACTATTTATCTGGCTCTCTGCTTTTGATGTAAGGGGGAGGTGGCTCTGATGGGGGGGGGGGGGGGTGTGTCCTGCATGGTGCGCTTTCTGAAAACGCATCAGAAACATGTGATCTAATGTCTATGGTAAACATACCTGCAGTGTGAAGCTGGCCTTATTTACATTTATATTTTTCTGAAGGGGAGTGTGGGGTTATATATATATCTATATATCTATATCTATATATCTATATATATATATCTATATATCTATATCCAAAATAAACAGGGTGAGGGGATGGGTTGTACATGATTTGGGGGTAAATCAACATCTAATTATCAGCAGATCACAAAGTAAATGAGTTCTATTTGATATTTGTACTGTGCTGAATGTGCTCAGTTAGCTTGCGTGATTAGAAGAGAGAATATATTTTATGCAATGTAAATTGCATTTCTGAAGCAGGTCAGAGAATAAACGGGTGTTTCCTGCAGTAACCTAATTTTTTGTTCTCTTTTGACTATTATTGGGGCCCCTTTCACACGGGTTGTCTGATCCATCTGTTAGTTTTTCAGGCGGACCATCCAGTCGCCTCTATGGAGAGGTGGGTGTGCTGACACCTGCCGCCATCCAATCCTGTCTGCTGATAACAAATGGATGGTGGTCCTATTCCCTGTCCATCTAGATTGGCTGAAAACTGACAGGTGATCCAATTGCCCCATAGACTAAACATGTCACTGTGTCCGCATAGTAGAGGGGGACACAGACCTGTGGTCCCGCCTCCCCTTTTTACACCCCTGCTGAGCAAGTGGATTCTGCTTGATGGATGCTCCCCTATGAATGTGGGGGGGGGGGGGGGGGGGTTGCTGTGCAGAGTATGTATATACTAGGAACCAAAAATAGTTGGTCAGCATTCTGATGGATCTGAATTCTTTTGGCATCGTTGATCACTTGCAGTCAGAATTTACTGTTGCAGCTGCTTATTTCATTTATAATATAATGTAGAAGTTGGCTGCTAAATGCATAGCTGTAAGATATCCAATGTGTTATGCTGAGACAGCATGGATCTCCTTACATGCAGCAAAGAGATAGATAGATATAGTCTCCCCCCCTCCCCATTATTGTATAGGGCAGGAAAAGGTGTTCAGTAGGTGATAGTAATTTTTTTCAGGAATATATTAGCTGCAGGTTTCTCGCCACCCCTGCAAGTCCATCATCCTAATCTGTGTGATCCAAATTTAATAGGCTGCTGACAGCTGATCCCGTGATCAGGAGGACACATTGCCCTTGAAGCCTGCCTATTGTCTGTTGGGCCTTTGTGGCAGGATATCGGGGGGGGGGGGGGCTTTTTTAAAGTACAAAACTAAATGGACAGCTCTACAGATTCGACTTTGGATTCAGAATGTTTGAAGTTGAATTTTTAACAGAGGTCAGCACCCAGAGTACAGGGTGGAGACATGCTTAGTCCAACATCCTAAACTGGAGGTGACAACCAAGCCAGATCAAAGATTTTTTTTTTTTTTTTTTTCTGTACAGGCTTTGTAGGTCTTGTGTTCTTGCAGTTTATTGGTTCCTAATAACACTCCAGCTTTATAGTTTGGCTTGGGAGCATTTAAAAGTTCCCACCAGGTAACTTGGGCCACATTCACACCTTCCAGGCATGTTAAGATGTTCGTGTTTACCTGCAATGTATTGTGGCGGTTAGAAACACTCAAAGGCAGGGGGTCACACGTGCGACCCCTGAGGGCTTTCACACTGGAGCGGTGCGCTGGCAGGATGGTAAGTCCTGCAACAGCATCTTTGGAGGTGTGTGTACAAATCAAAATCAATGGGGCAGCTCGGCAATACCGCCGGCAAAATGGTGCTGCATCGCTTTGTGGGTGGTTTTAACCCTTTTTTTGGCTGCTAGCGGGCAAATACGACAGTAAAGCACTGCTAAAAAAAATAGCAGCGCTTTACCGCCAACGGACCCACCACCCCAGTGTGAAAGGGGCCTTAAGAGGCGCCATTGAAAACAATGAAAATTGTGGTGTCCAGCATTGAAGTGCTTCTTGTAAATCTTCAAATTGCACTTAAATTTGCTTCAGGTGAGTCAACTTCAAATGTGTAGTGGATTCTCATTCATGCCAATGCGGATAGATATGGCTGTTGCTAATGACTTCTGGGTTGGTTCATATCTCCAAACTCTGGATTTAGTAAAAACTTTTCTGGTGTTAATCCCATTTTGTTAATGTCTTGCACAAAATTCATGAAGCCGTTTGAAACTTGTGGTTCTGACAGACTTGTGCACCAAATTCAGATTGTTCTAGTTGGCCACATATACATTTGGTGCATTCAATGCTCCACAATTTAAAAGTGGTGCCAATTAAGACCAATCCCCCCTTTTGGCGCTCAAAGAAACTGGTTCACGCAGATTTCATAGGCCTCTTGCACACTGCAGCCTGAAACTCCTGTGGGGTTTTTTTTTTTTTTTTTTTTTTTTTTTATAAAAGCCAGCAGCTACAAATACTGCAGCTGCTGACTTTTAAAATGGTGACACTTACCTGTCCAGCGCGCCCGCAATGTCGGCACCCGAAGCCGATCTCTCGATTGTCACTCGGGGGCTGCTGCCGCCATCTTGGGTATGGGAATCAGGAAGTGGAGCCTTTCGGCTTCATTTCCCGGTTCCCTACTGCGCATGCGCGAGTTGCGCTGCGCAATAAGGATGGACCTGCTGCCTCTGGGATCTGTGTGTGTCCCAGCAGGCAGCGGGGGACTTTCGGAAAGGGGCGTAATCTACGCCCCTTTCCACAGAGGGCTATCCCGGAAGTGGGTGCAGATACCTGTACTGTACAGGTACCTGCACCCCCCTCCCCCCTGAAGGTGCCAATTGTGGTGCCGGATGGTGGGGGGGGGATTCCAATGAGCCGAAGGTCCACTTTAGGGTGGACCTCTGCTTTAAGTCTGAGCTAAAATACAGTTCATTAATTGTAATGTGCCTATGCACATAAACATGCACTGTGCATTTGTCATTAGAAACAAATTTGAATTGTTTTTTTTTTTTTTTTTTTTTTTTTTGGGTCAGTAATTGATGCCTCATGCATGCAAATGCCCATATACACCTTGTGCAGAGTAAGATCCCTTTCACGTTGGGGCGTTTTTCAGGTGCTTTAGCACTGGCATGCGCCTTTGCAAAGCGTCTGCTATTTATTCCAGTGTGACTTTTCACACTCAGGCGGTGTGCTTGTGGGGTGTTCCTGAGAAGTCCTGCAAACAGCATCTTTGGGGTGGGTTGAGAGCGCTGTCTTTACCACTACCAAAACACCCTGCCTGTTGGCATGAATGGGCAGCGCTTTGAAAGTGCTACAAAACTGGAGTTTTCTCCTTTCTTCTTCCAGGACAGCCTCTGAGATATAGGGCTCCTCCCTCTGGGACAGGAAACGCGTCTAACCAATCAGGTAAAAAAGGCGGTCCTCCAGGCCCTCAGTTTTTGCGTTTCCTGCCGGACGGGAAGGAAGCATGTGAGGAACCTGGGGAGCTCCATGTTCCAGGACTGTCATGGAGGGAGCCTCTGCAGTACCTTCTCCTCTGCCCAAAGAGCCCCTCTGTCTAGTGCAGTGAATAGAGGGCTGCTTGTACATCACTGCCTATAAGCTCGGGGAGAGTTGGACATCTGAAGAGCGGTGGATCCCCTACCTCCATTTTGTCACACAGTCCGGTCGTGGTTCTTCAGTGGAAGAAAGTACAGCGCCCAAGAAAGAACGGCGCCCACGAGGCATGCAGGACGTCCTTTCCGGGTATGGTTACAAATGTACCTGCGTCTGAGAAGGGGCTTGCGCGTTCCAACGAACGGAAGTGACGCAGCTTCTGGCGGGAACGCATCATCAGAGGGTGCCAGGAGACAAAGGTTCCAGGCGCAGCGTGTGTGACTTGTTGGGCATCCGGAGCCTGTGTAGATCCAGCAGAGGCTGTGATAATATTAAAGCGGGAGTCCACCGGGACTCCGCGTTTTTTTTTTTTTTTTTTTTTTTTTTTTTTTAAAAGCCAGCAGCTACAAATACTGCAGCTGCTGACTTTTAAATAGTGACACTTACCTGTCCAGCGCGCCCGCGATGTCGGCACCCGAAGCCGATCGCTCGCTCGGCTGCCGGGTCCCGCCGCCATCTTGGGTATGGGAATCAGGAAATGGAGCCTTTCGGCTTCATTTCCCGGTTCCCTACTGCGCATGCGCGAGCCGCGCGGCGCAATCCGGACGGTCCCCGCTGCCTCTGGGAGCTGTGTGTTTCCCAGCAGGCAGCGGGGCACTTGCTGAAGGGGGCGGGGCATTGCGGAACGGGGGCGTAACCTACGCTCGTTCCGCAGACAGCTAGCCCGGAAGTGGGTGCAGTTACCTGGATTATCCAGGTAACTGCACCCCCCTCCCCCCTGAAAGGTGCCGATTGTGGCGCCGGAGGGGGGGAGGGATCAGATGAGCGGAGGTCCATTTTAGGGTGGACCTCCGCTTTAAGGAGCCATGGAGGGCATTGCGGCAGTTGACTCTGGTTCTTCCGGCACCTCTCAGGTCAGCATGGTGAGGGCAGACCATGGCTCCCTCTGGGAGGGGGTAAGGTCCTTGTGACCAAGGCCATTCTCTGGGTGGAGAACCACAGGTCAAGAACTGGGCACTTCTCTCCTCTCCATCATAGATTTAAAATACAGGCTCTGGTATATATTACGGCATATCAATGGATAGAAAATATATGCAACACTTAATACAGAAATGGTTACAGGAACAATTTGCAAATACAACAATTTTTCAAAGGTTGCAAATAACACCCAGGCTGCCCCAAAGCATTTTGACCTTCAAGGAGTCAGGGTCTTCTTCCGGGGGGGGGGGGGGGGGGGGGGGGGGGGACAACAAAGCCCAAGCGAAAGGGATAATTATATTGTGTATTCTGCAAGTAATCAAAGGGAAAAAAAGACTCAATATAATAGGTTTTTACCAAAAAATTTATGAATTTTCAAAACTTGTTTCAATAATATTTACCAATTCCACCGAACCGTTACTGTTCAACCAGAGACTTAATAAAATCTGAAAAAAGAAATGTGCCTTCGCTCAAAGGGTCATCCTGGATCTGCTGCCCTGCTGTTGCCCCCCCCCCCCCCCCTTGAAGACCCTGACTCCTTGAAGGTCAAAATGTATTGGGGCAGCCTGGGTGTTATTTGCAACCTTTGAAAAATTGTTGTATTTGATTTGCAAATTGTTACTGTAACCATTTCTGTATTAAGTGTTGCATATATTTTCTATTCATTGATATTCTGTAATATATACCAGAGCCTGTATTTTAAATCTATGATGGCGAATAAGCCATTGAACCAATAAAACATATTTTTTACGATTCTATTTCTGCTTTTTGTTGCTGCCTGAAAACCCCAAGGGGAACTTATCCTTTCATTCTCTCTAGAATACTTAGGGGTGTGCAGCTAGCTCGTTTTCTATTTATTTTTATGCACTTCTCTTTTTTTTTTTTTTTTTCCCCCTGAACAGTGGTGATGATGGTTGGGAACAGGCTTTCATGGTTTTTCTGTCCTTTCTTTTGCTTTCAGAGGTAAAGCAGGGACAGATCTCAGATACAGCCTGCAAGGAGAAAGTGTGCTGTTTGTGGGATAAAGCTTGCATTCAGTTGGGAGAATTGCCCCGAATGTGTCAATTTATCTAAGGAGGACTCTGTCAGAGTGTTCGGTCCTTTCGTCAGTAAAGATGAGATTGCATCCACATTCAAACCATTTAGAGGAATGATGGATAGGATGCAGGGGTCCCTCTGTGCCCTTATCTAGAGCGGCAAGTTTTCCCTCCCTGTCTGAGCGCAGTCAGGAGGATGGGGAGAGTGAGCCCAGGTCGCTGGCCTCTTCTCAGGTGGACTGAGGAAGATTGCTCCAGAGGGTCCAGGTACACATTGACATTGGACGAGGTGGGGAAATTGTTAAAAGCAATCTATGGACACCCTAGAGATCAGAGAGGAGTCGGTACAGTTTGCTAAGCATGACCTCATGTATCAGGGGGTTTCTGCTTAAAAATAGTTTTCCCTGTGCTCAAATCTCTAGTGGAAGCGATCCTGCTGGAGTGGGAGCACCCTGAGTAGACTGTTCTTTTTAAGCAGTCTCAAATGCAGATTTCCCTTCGTGAAGGATAGTACCAGCCTTGGAACAAGGTTCCTATGTTGGTTGTGCTGCTACGGAAGGTGTCCATTAAGGACCCAATGGACAAATGGGGTGTGGTGCTGTTAAAGAAGGCTTGGGATGCCTCCTCTATTGCACTCAAACCTGGCCTTGCAGTCACTGGGGTGGCTAGAAATTGAGAATGCTGGTTAACTCGGGTACAGTCTCATTTTTCTGCAGGCACGTCCCGACAACAGCGGCTGAAATCACTTCCTTTACTATTTAAGGCAGTTGGGTTCCTGACCGATGCTTCTGCAGAGTCGGTAAAGCTAGCGGCCAGGTCTGCAGCTTTGGTTAATGCGCCAAGAAGGGCTGTATGGCCGACAGCTTGGTCGGGAGATGCAGCATCTAAAGCGGATTACCTTTCTCAGGCGATCACCTTTTTGGCCCTGGGCTCCAGGAGGCCCTGGAATGTACCCAGGACAAGAGAGCCTTTCCAGAGAAAAAGCCTGAGAGCAGATGTCTTTTTCGAGGGTTTAGGCAACAAACCCAGCGAGAGGGGGTCGGACTAAACGCTGGTCGGGTCGCTAGGGGTGTGGAGGAGGAGTACTATAACCAGGAGCCCTGCTTTGCAGAAGATGGCAGAGATTTTCTTTTGGGTCAAGATGAATCTAGTGTCTGTCAGCGGTTCATCTGATGGAAGCTTAGATCTCGCTGGTGGACTTTCTCGGTCATCAATGCATAGTAGCCCATTATGCTTTACCTTTGCAGGGAGATGCCATAAAACTCACCAGGGTTTAATTTCTTTAAGGAGATTCATCCTTTGTCCTGTTTACCATTATCGTGTGGAAGGGGGATCCCAAATTTTGGGTTGTCCCCTGAAAAGTGATGTAAGAGGAAATTTTCCGATGGAGGCACTAGTTCTGGTGACCTGGGGGGACCCCCCCCCCAAGGTATTTCCTTGGGCTCCTTTCACACTTGCGCAACTAAAGTTGCATTATTAATTTTTTGCTTTGCTATGACTTGAAGCAATGCCTGTGTAATCTTGAGGTCTGTGAACCTAAAGTCTGACCAAAGTAGTGTAGGGACTACTTTGAACTTGCACAGATATGAATGGTACGCTTTGGAAATCATGACTTGTCATGTGACTTTGCAATCCCAAGTCATGTAAGTTGCACAAGTGTGAAAGGGGCCTGAGGAAATACCTTGGGACTGCCTCTTCCTGTTTGGTTATGGGACAGGAAGTGAAGGGAAATCTCCAATGGGACACAGACGGCAAACAAATCTGGTGGGATATAACCCTCCCTTGCTCTATCCTAACTGATATAGACTATATATTTCTACTTTAACCACTTGCGCCCATAGCATTGTAACATGACAGTCAGAATCCTCTCTTGTTCTGGGGCACAGCAGTTGCACGGTGTTCCAAGGACGCTGTGTGATCCCAATCTCAGTAAAGGGCCAATAATGCAGCTCTTTACCCATGTTATCAGTTGTGTCCAATCACAGCCGGTCACATGTAAACAAGGAAGTTACATTTTTCGTCTTGCGCTGATAGTGTGGCGATTGATAAACGATCAGCAGCCTCTCCTCGCAGGGGAGATCTGTACAGGTAATCAGAGCCCTGATCAAATAGGGGGGGGGGGGGGGGGGGGCTGACAACAGTGCTGAAAAGTGGACTGGGAACTAAGTGGGTGGAAGTGGCCAGCAGGCAAGTCGTTAAGGAAACCACAAACAAATCCTGACGGGTTCTAATAACGTCTAAACATTTTTAATTTGAGGCTCACTTTTTTTTCTCTTAACCCCTGCAATATAAACTCTCCCTAGTGATGTAATGGGAGTTATGTACTATGCTAATGAGTTGGCGGGAGTATTGTTTGCCATCTGGCATGCCTCCACTTCCAGCATATCGGTCTAGGCAGGTGGACTGGTCTGTAGGGTTTGCCCCTGCTGGCTGCAGATCAGGAATTTGCTCTCGTTACATTTGTGCACACATGCATTCAGATGTACACCTTTTTAGGGAATGCCTGGTTGCCACCCAAACTGTTAACATATTACCCTTCTAGACCTGGTGTCAACCCCACGTTTTGGGCTTTTCTTTCACTCTCGCTGATGACCATAAATGGGACAAATGGAGAAACGGTGAGGGCACACAGCAATAAAAACCTAGCAGGTGTTGTAATCCACTCCATCCTATCAAACACCAGCTTTTAGTTCTACATACTTCTTATTCCTTTATTTTTGTTCCTGACATGCTCAAACCCCATTGTTTTCAGGTCGGCCTGTTTACACCTGAGCAGTGTTACTGAGTTTTAAGAGAGCAAGTTCTTGGACAGAATCGTCTCTTTTGACTCCATAGACATTAATATTGAGTCCTCACACCCCCTTCTCTATTTAAGTCTATGGGGCCATGCTTTCTATGAACAAGATGCTCTCCTCGCCCCTGACAGCATGGAGAACTGTAAATCGCGGGTGAAGAGTACACAAAACGTTGGTTTGCCCAGGGGAGCCATCCTGCTGCATTACAACGGTGGCTGTTTGGGAAGGGGTTAAAACCCAAACGCATAAGAATTACACAGGTTCTAGGCTGCTTTGAAGCAGATGAGGTACAAAGTGAGCCTAATTGCCACCTTAATCGCCTTCAGAATCTGTAATTAATGTTTGCTTTTTAAAGGGATGAGGTGGCAACTCTAGGGCTAATGCACCTCAAATGTAATTGTGACCCGCCTTTAGAGTGATCAGCAAGTATGTAGGCCAGGCTTGTGCTGTTAATGGTCAGGTGTCATAGCACAAGGCATCATGTGATCTAAAAATTGGAACTTGTATCTCTGTATCTTCCTATTAAACAATTAATGTGCTTTGCTCCTTGTGACAGGCATCCCACATCCTGCTGCAGCGCTGCTGAAATCTTGTCTGTCCTCTTCTTCAACACCATGAGATACGATGCAACTGATCCCGGCAACTTCAACAATGACCGCTTTGTTTTGTCAAAGGTGAGAATGACTGAGGATTTGCCACATGGAAGTCATGTAATTCAGGTTCTGGATGTGCTAAAGTCCTATTTAAAAGCACAGTCCACCCTAGTATATGCAATGCTCAGGGTCCCAGTCCATACAGAGGTATAGACCATGTTTAACCACACTGGCTCACACCTGTTTACCCCCTATGGACCAGACAATATTTTCAGATTTCTGCTGTCTGTTCATAAGTCTAACTTTGTAATTGCTTAAGATAATTTCTATCTTCTTGTGACCTTAAGGTCCTCTGAGAATTTTTTTGTTTAAGGGGAATGAGTAAAAAAAAAAAAAAACTTTACAAAAGTTTGATCAGTAATATTTTTTTAACCCCATTAGCCTACTTTCACATTGCCAGCGTCGGCGGTATAAAGTTCTCCTAATTTTAGTGGTACTTTTACTGTTACGTCGCTGGCGCAGAGCTTTGGCAGCGCTGCCTATTCATTATGTAGCACTAAAGCCCGAAGGAGCTGCTGGTTATTTTTGGCCTTACCGTTACCTTCTGTTTTCCTTGTTTCAAGTCTAGTGGATGTCTTGTGGTAAATAGCCCAGTAACTTGAGACTGATGACAGATCCACTTAAATGGATTTTATTTGCAAGACTCGGTCAATTGAACAGCCTTTCAACTTGAGATCAGAGGGTTGGGAAGGAAGTTCAGGTACTCTTGGTGTCAGTCCAAAAACTTTAAAGAACTTGCTTACTTTGACTGCATCCAGAGAATAGCCATTCGCAGCTGGATGATCACTAAAGTTGGACAGTCCTTAAGGCCTAGCAGCCAACAAGGTGTCAACTCGGGAACAAAGTCTTTGCCACAGATGTTGTAGAACGTGTAGGGAAACTAAACTTGAAACGCTTGTAGGATACCTGGATCTTTCAGCCTGCTTGGTGATATCCACAAGACCGGATTCTCTGTTACTTCAGCCCTCCCAGGCTCTTAAGAATACCAACCCGTATGTGGTGCTCTTCAGTACTCTGGGTCTCTACCGAACCGGAGACGGCACCCAACCACCTCAGAATCCTCCAGTTTCCTTGCCTCGGGCTAGCCAGCCCTGAGACATCAAGATCGGATGGATCCACACCCCAGGCCATAGCCTTCCTGGGGGCTGGTCAGGAGGATCAGGACAATGTAATCAGCACTTCATACTGGACCGGAACCCCAAACCACATGACGTCCGCATCTTAAATACCCTCTCCCAGAGAGCACAGCGAGAGGACCACTGACCTGGCTCCAAAAGAGTAACTTTAGCACCTAACCAGACCATAGTTCCATGCCACTGCCACAAGACAGTGCTCTCTGTGGCCAGGCTGAACATCTTGTTCCAGTCAGATGGATTCTCAGAGGTCCAATTTAGACCATTATACCCAAACCAAACTGTAGTTTAGACTTTGAAAAACACATAGCGTGCGCTCTTCATGAGCCGCCATTACAATGGGCAGGGTGTTTTGGGAGCAGTGTACCCACTGTTCCTTAAGTGCCCCAAAGATGCGGCTTGCAGGATTTTTCAGAATGTCCCACAAACGCACCACCCCATCTGTTACAAGTGCAGAATTTATACAGCTTGTCTGAGCTTCCAGGAAACTGGGTTGGTAGCTGAAGTTACACTTTGCAGAACTCTGAGGGCTCATTGTAGGGAAGGCAGGGCATGGGACCTGTGCTGGGGATCCCTCCCCGGGGGGGGGGGGGGGTTTGTTTATTGTTCTCCATGTATGAGGTTGACAAACACTTAGGGGCCCGTTTTCGTGTGTGTGGAGATGTTGCGTTAAGGCAGCCTGTTAAGTCTACATTTTTGGCTATCCACACCCATAAAAATTAACCCCCCCCCCCTTATGTACATGATTCAATTGGATTTAGTCTTCTTTTTGGTTGTTGCCTATGGATAAATATCCAATGTAAAGGGTGCTTTGAACCCCAAAGGTGTGACCACAGGTCTGTCTTGGACAATGGGGAAGAGTTGGTGTCACCTGGACAGGAAGTGAGGGAAAACTGTTACCAGAAGTAGATTAGACTCCTGTTCTGGTGGAGATGGTCAAAGGCACCCAATCTCAATGCACCCCAGTCCCCACCTAGCTTCACCACCAAAATGTATATAAAAAAATAAACACTAACCTTGAAACTTTTTTTTTTTTTTATATTTTGCTTTTCTTTTTGTAAATGTGTAATTCTTCTATCCAGGGTCATGCTGCTCCCATCCTGTATGCTGCATGGGTTGAAGCTGGTTATATTAAGGAATCCGACCTTCTCAACCTGAGGAAGATTGACTGTGACTTGGAGGGCCATCCCACTCCGGTAACACTAGCTGTGTATAGCTATAATTTGTGTTCTATTATACCAGATGCTGCTTGCTATGGTCTGAATAGTAGCTAAAAATGAACCTATAGGGTAAAGAAGCTTTGTGCGCCACCTCCTGGCTGAACATGATACTACAGTATTCATGTAATTTTTTTAAGTTGGGCAAAAATTAGTAATTTAAACATGGTGCATCTCTAACCAAAATTGTCTGGCTATCTGTCATACGGGCTTTATTTTTATTCTTGCTGGAATAAGAATATTGACTTGCCATTTAAATGGGGTGGGAGAGAAGGACAAACTTCCCTGTTTACACCAGCACCCTTCTGAAAAATGATTTGAGGGGTTGCAAGTTTGTCTGCGCCCAGCAGTGGGATAGACAAATTGGTGTTTGTGTGGGTGTTTGTTGTTGTGTGTGTTTTTTTTTTTTTTTTTTTTTTTTTTTTTAAGCATTTTATCTAAAGGGATTTCTATTTTAAGATGCATTAAAAAATTAGTTTATTCAGCATGAAATGGAGCTTAGTTATGTAGCACAAGGCTGTATATTCTGCAATAGTTACATTTTTGGTAAACTCAGTCAATGAATCCAAGCTGAGATAATATGCACTACATTCACATAATTTCACAGTAACCATGAGATAAAGTAATATTCCTGATTTATGTTTTATCTCATTGTTTAGTGAATCTATATACACAACAACCTGATTCATTTTTATCGCTGTTTGACTAACCTGACAGCTGCTTATTCTAAATGGAATCTTTGCAAACATAATGAAGGTTTCCGAACTACCATCAAGAATAAGTCCTTACATTTAAAGTGGTTGTAAACCCTTACAACACACTTTGACCTACAGGTAAGCCTAGATTAAGGCTTACCTGTAGGTCCAAGAAATATCTCCTAAACCTACACGGTTTAGGAGATATTTACGGAAAGACAGGCACCGCTGTCTACGGCGCATGCGCCATAGACCACGTGCACTGAGCGCGGCACCGTCAACGACTAAGATGCTGCGCGTGTCGGCTCGCATGCGCAGGAGTGATGTCATCGCGGCTTCGCCGAATGACTGCGGCGGTGCAGTGAGACCCCCACCGAGAAGATGGCTGCGCCGGACTACAGGGGACAGCGGTGACTTCGCTGGCTCCTGTGTCAGGTAAGTGACTAGTAGTCCATTATGATTTGCCTTTGCAGGGAATGAAAGAGGAAGTAAACTAATCGGGGGTTTGCATCCTCCTTTAAAGGGCACCTGTCACTTCAGATCCATCATGGCAGCACTTGTTAGCGGGCATCCACTCACCTGCTGCCACCATGCCCCTCACTTTGTTGTCACTACTGCATTCCCAGCTGTCCCATTAATGTTAATGAGACTGTGTCGGTGAGTCAACAGTGGGTCGGAGGAGCTGCTGCAGGACAGAAATGACAGTTGCTCTTTAAAAATGATGGTTTAAATCCAAGCCTTTTTACTAGTGATTTAAATCAAATCCACCCTGGTATGACACCAATCGTCTTCTAATTTTCATCTTGTTCAGTCATGTTTTTAAAATAAAGCTTGGTTACCATGCGCAGCTGCTTCAGGGCTAGTAACCTACCCTCCAAATACAACACATAACTGTAGCAGCTGTGGTGATTCTTGGGTCTGTTTTCACACTTGTGCGACTTTACCATGATTTGAAGCGATAAATGTGTAATCTTGAGGTCTATGGACCTTAAGTTACATCAAAGTTCAGGCCAAAGTAGTGCAGGGACTATTTTGAAAATGCTGCGACTTGAAGTTGCACAGATCTAGATGGTACACTTTGGAAATCATGGGGTATGCCTTGCGTGACTTTGAAGTCCCAAGTTGCACCAGTGTGAAAGGGGCCTTAGTGTTTGGTAAATCAATTCTAAAAAAAAAATTGAGCTGTGTTCTGTTGCCCCTCACAATTGACAAGCATCTTGGATGTGCTCAGTAAATACCTGTAAAGCCAACTAGTGCCCTGCTATAGTTGAGGTGTGTGTGGTCATGACTTCATGTATGTTGTCCATGCTCCTGAGATCTACAAAATGCAGAGCTAGTATGTCTGTCTGTAGCCCCATAGTCAACCTGTGGTGCCCAAGGCGCGCTCCCATCCAACCCTACCTGACTACTGGCTGGATCTTCTGTCACAAGAGTGGCAGTCTTTGTTTCCACAGCATGGAGCATGGGTTATTAAATGCAGTCATGCCCTGCACACAAAGGACAGCAGCCATGTGAGTCACTTGATCACTAAATTAAAAAAAGGTAGGAAAAATCTCCTAGGTAAGAATGCAAAAAAATTTGCATGTCAGTGTGACTTGTATGACCATATATATACTTCATCCATAATGGCATGTGTGGGTTATATTTTTATTTTTTTGATACAGAAACTGCCATTTGTTGATGTTGCTACTGGCTCTCTTGGACAAGGCCTGGGAGCATCCTGTGGCATGGCTTACACTGGGAAAAACTTTGATAAGGCCAGGTATGTATGCCATACGTATTGGGGGTTGCAAACTGTTGGTGTTATATATATATATATATATATATATATATATATATATATATATATATATATATATATATATATATATATATATATATATATATATATAATTCTCTATATCCTGTATAATTTCTCCTTCACTTCCCATCCCCAAACTATATGGGGGAGGGGGGGGAGAATCTAGTTCCCAAAAATTCAGTTGTGTTCTAGTGACATAGCAGTATAGATAATATGGCAGTTCACTGCTCACACTTCTATGTGGAAGTGTGTGTATTGATGATTAATTTGCGAGGATGTCGTGCCAAATTTTTGTTTTCGTTCTTGGCTCCAGTCAAAAAAAAAAAAAAACGCAAATGGTTGACAACTGGGAAATGGTGAAGGGAAGTTAATAAACATGTTCTTGGTACGTGGTCCTCTTTTGCAGTTATCGTGTCTATTGTCTGCTGGGTGATGGTGAGTCCTCTGAAGGAGCTGTATGGGAAGCCATGGCCTTTGCATCTCTTTATAATCTAGACAACCTGGTGGCCATCTTTGATGTAAACCGTCTGGCCCAGAGTGAAGCTGCCCCGCTCCAGCACCAGACTGACATCTACAAGAAGAGATGTGAAGCTTTTGGGTAAGTGCACTTTTTGTACACTGATAAGCCATGAAGCGGTAACCTTGTTCAAACTCCATACCTTTCTTTTTAAAGTTGAACTGTCGCCAATGGCGAGGCACAGCTTGATTGCTGGCTAAGCCTTTTCTGTTGGTATTAGAGCAGAAAGGGCTTCCCTGTGGCAGAAATGCATGATTGCAAGCAATAGTGCAAGGGGGAGGCAGCCTGCTTCGTCTGCTGAGTAATGAGCAGCATAAAACCTTTTCTGGGACTAAAGTAAGGGTTAAAATCTCTAGTGGTACCTGGGCAAGATGGCATTGGCCAACAATCGGACAAGCCTGTATTTGGGGAGATCTCGGATCTGTGCAGCGGCAACATGATTCAGCTCTCCCACCCTTTTACCTGTCACTAGAGGCTGATCTTGTCAGCAAAGGGGATCAGGCTCTTTGGACACAGTCTTGTAAGCTGTAGTCCCACCCTAATGCTGCGTACACTCTTTGCAGCAGAGGTCCGCTGGACTTTCAAAATGAGCAGACTTGCCCACACACGAGCGGACTTTTCTGGCGGACAATCCACTGGACTTTTGGCGGAGGTCCACTGGACTTTTCAAATGAACGGACTTGCCCACACATGGAGTAAAGTCTGTTTAAAATGAACAGGACTAGTGAAGGAAGTCTGTCGTTGGCGAGATTGACACCTCGTCGCCTAGTATAGATTTTAAGGGGAACCCCTACACTGAAAAGGCATGGGGGTCCATACCAGACCCTTATCCGAGCACGCAGCCTTGCCGGTCAGGAAAGGGTGTGGGGACCAGCAAGCGACCACCTCCTGAACTGTACCAGGCCGTGTGCCCTCCACGGGGGGGGGGGGGGGGCTTTTGCTTGCCCCCATGTTGATGAGGACAAGGGCCTCTTCCTGACAACCCTGGCCATTGGTTGTCGGTCTGTGGGCGGCTTATCAGAATCCGGGAGCCCCCTTTATAATGGGGGGGGCCCACCCTAGGAGTATTCACCTGAGGGGGAAAAAGTGTTAATAAAAAAACACAACACAGGTTTTTAAAGTACTTAGACAGCTCTGGGGGTCTTCTCGCTGGGCTCCTCCGCTAGCTTCTGCTCTTTCGGAGGAGCCCGGGGGTCTTCGCTCTTTCTTGGCTCATGTGACCCTGCCCCTTATGCCTAATATAAGGCACCGCGTCCCCAGCATTACAGCCGGAGAGAGCATCATGTCAACATTGGAAGAAAGAAGGCGACAGCAGCAAGAGCGGGCCAATGCTGGAAGATGACTCCTGGACGGCGGTGACTGAGAAAGCCGGGCTCCTCTGCTAGTAAAAGAGCAGAAGATAGTGGAGGAGCCCGGTGAGAAGACCTTCCCCCCCCCCCCCCCCGAACTGTCTAATCTACTACTTTGAGTCAAGACTTCTTTCTTTGTTCACCAGACTTTTGGGAAGAGTCTGCTGGAGCCCACACTAGAGGTCGACCGATATGGGTTTTTCTCTGGCCGATGCCGATATTTAGAAATCATGGCAGCCGATATGATGCAGATTTTTTTTTGGGCCGATATGTTAGGCCGATTTTATTTATTTTTAATCCCCCTTGATATAACACACCTTTCCCACTGGGGCGTTTTTCAGGCGCTTTTGGGCTAAAAATAGCGCCTGTAAAGTGCCTGCAAAATGACTCCCCTGCAGTCTGTGTGAAAGACAGAGAGCTTTCACACTGAGGCGATGCGCTGGCAGGATCTTTAAAAAAAAGTCCTGCAAGCAGCACGTTTGGAGTGGTGTATACCGCTCCTCCACCACTCCTGCCCATTGATATGAATGGGCACCACTGCCGAAGCGCATGCAATGCGATTTGGCAGCAGTGCTTCATGGGCGCATTCAACCTCTTCCTTGGCCGCTAGCTGGGTTATATTTGCCCCACTAGCAGCCAAATAGCACCGCTAAAATGATGGTAAAGAGCCGCTAAAACTTGTGTTTTACCATCAACGTCTGCCCGCTCCAGTGTGAAAGCAGTCTTCATAAGTGATACAGAAAATTTCTTACATTTAAACATTTATTAAACAAAACAAACCTCCAATCAGTTTACTTGTATGTATGATTTAGATTAAAAAAAAACTATATATTCAATAAAAACAGGTAGTCAAAACTTTTGGACAAAAAAAAAAAAAATGGGCTAACTTTACTGTGTTATTTTTTAAATGGTGTATTTTTTTCCCAAAAAAATGCATTTGAAAGACCTCTGTGCAAATGCCATGTGACATAAAATATTGCAACAACCGCTATTTTATTCCCTAGGATCTCTGCTAAAAAAATATATATAATTTTTGGGGGGTCTAAGTGATTTTCTGGCAGAAAATACAGGATTTTTACTTGTAAGCAACAAGTGTCAGAAAAGATTTAGTCTTTAAATGGTTAAACTGAGAACTTCTACACACAGAGATGACTTCATTCATTCAAGTGTAAACATTGTATCATTTTGTTCAACTCAGCAACTTACACTGACTTCTTACAGAAGTCATTTCAAAGTCCCACTGTAGTTCTAAATCGGCTTTTTATCAGCACAATCGGCCAATGCCGATTATTAAAAAAACGGCAAATATCGGCCGATATATTGGTCGACCTCTAGCCCACACACGGGTGACTTGGACTCTGGACCGCCGGATAGTCCGTGTACATGGCATTAGAGGAAGTGCTTGCTTTATCCTTGTAGGTGGCTGTCCTGAAAGATGCATCATATTCCCTTTCTTATACATCAGAGGCTTGTCACCCAGGGCTCACTGGGTCTTGTGCGTGCAACATCCTGGTAACAGACTTCTTTGACTTTTTAAATTTTTTTTATTTATTTATTTATTTTTTCTATTCCCCCCCCCCCCCCCTTGTGTTTGCAGATGGAACACCTACGTTGTGGACGGCCATAATGTGGAGGAATTGTGCTATGCTCTTTGGCAGGCAGCCAACGTGAAAGACAAGCCCACCGCTATCATTGCTAAAACCTACAAAGGAAAAGGCATTTCAGGTAAGGTCTCGCATGGCGTGTTCATATACGTTTGACAGTTGTAAGATATTTGTACGCTTTGTTACTTTATATCTTGTTTCTCTCTTCAGGTGTTGAAGATCAAGATAACTGGCATGGAAAGCCTATGCCTAAAGACAAGGTGGAGTCTATCATTAATGAGATCCAGAATCGGACCCAGACCAACAAGAAACTGACTCCCTTAGCTCCCATCAAAGATGCTCCTGAGGTCAGCATTGACAACATTACAATGCCCACTCCTCCAAGCTACAAAGTTGGTGACAAGGTGAGTGTGTGTGGGGGGGGGGGGGGGGGGTTGTTTATCGGGCAACTCCTATTTCCTATCTGACAATGTACCACTTGGTTTCATTCTCTCGGACATAAGTTGCATGTAGGGCAGACTCGTGGATCTTGCCCTATGTGAGGATTTAGATGAATGGAAGGTAGAGTGCCATATCTTCATTTGGAAGCCCATAATGAGTCTTTGTATCTGTTCTTGATGGGAAAAGTCACAACCAGTAGAAAATTGGTCAACATGTGTTAGGGGCCAAAGCTTCCCTTCATCAGGGATCAAACTTGCTTGTTGGAAGCTACTGGCAACACCGTACAGCCGCTAGAATCCACTTTCTTGTGTCTTTTAAAGAATCTTGTCTGGCAGGTAACACTAAAGTTATCAAGTAGAACATATCTGGATTTAAATTGATGGGAATTGATCACTATGTGCTCTATTAGAGGTCCAGACATCCTTTTATTCATGATAGCAAAGTCAAACCCAGTAGATGTCCATCCCAACACATTAAGGCAAAGCACAAGCTTGTTACAAATCCTAGAAGAACTGTGCTGTAACCTTCGAATAAAACCTTTTTAGTAGACATAATGGCGCTGTGCTTTTAACCACTTGCTTACTGGGCACTTAAACCCCCCTCAGTCCCAGACCAATTTTCAGCTTTCAGCGCTGATGCACTTTGAGTGACAATTACGCGGTCATACAACACTGTACCCAAATGAATTTTTATCATTTTTTTCCCACAAATAGAGCTTTCTTTTGGTGGTATTTAGTTACAGCTCGGAGTTTTATTTTTTGCTAAACAAACAAAAAAAGATGCAAAAAAAAAAATCATGTTTTAATAGTTTGTTATAAAATTTTGCAAACGGGTCATTTTTCTCCTTCATTGAAGTGCGCTGATTAGGCGGCACTGATGGGCTGCATTGGTGGGCACTGATGGGCTGCATTGGTGGGCACTGATGGGCTGCATTGGTGGGCACTGATGGGCTGCACCGGTGGACACTGATGGGCTGCACCGGTGGACACTGATGGGCTGCACCGGTGGACACTGATGGGCTGCACCGGTGGACACTGATGGGCTGCACCGGTGGACACTGATGGGCTGCACCGGTGGACACTGATGGGCTGCACCGGTGGACACTGATGGGCTGCACCGGTGGACACTGATGGGCTGCACCGGTGGACACTGATGGGCTGCACCGGTGGACACTGATGGGCTGCACCGGTGGACACTGATGGGCTGCACCGGTGGACACTGATGGGCTGCACCGGTGGACACTGATGGGCTGCACCGGTGGACACTGATGGGCTGCACCGGTGGACACTGATGGGCTGCACCGGTGGACACTGATGGGCTGCACCGGTGGGCGGCACTGGGGTGCAGCACCTTTGAGGCACTGTGGGGGGCACTATGGGCACTGACGGGGGGCACTTACTTTTGCTTTTATTTTACTTCAGGATGGCACTGCGGGAGGCAGGTGGGCACAGGCAGGTGGCAGGTGGTCCCTTGTATTGATGGCCGTGATCGGGACTGATGTCCCGATCACGGCCGCCGGTGATCGGCTTTTTTTTTCTCTCCTCGCGCTGTCAGCGCGAGGAGGAATAATAGCCAATTACCGGCTCCGTTCTATCACATGATCAGCTGTCATTGGCTGACAGCTGATCACGTGATAAGGGGTCGGGATCGACCCCTTACACGGATCGGTGATCAGGCGAGTCTCACGGACTCGCCAATCACAGCGCGCCCCTCAGGGGGCGCGCAGGCCGCTCGTAACCGGGACGACGTCAATAGACGTAGTCCCGGAAATGTAGGTCCGCGCTAATGCCGTCATTTGGCAATAGCGCGGATCTGAAGTGGTTAATAAGCAAGCTTGTTTCCTACTGGTTGTAACTTTACTATAAAGGATATATGGAGTTCTGACTAATTGTGCCTGATTGCTTCCATTTGCCTGCAAAACTGACAATCATGGCAAGACCTAGTGTACTGCATATGACTTGTCTGCTTGCTGTCGGAAGGTAAATTATCTACATGTAGTTCTAGGTAACCTATGAATGATGGCATAATCTGTGTACACGGCAACAATTAAACTCTAGACAAATGGGTATCTGGGTTCTTCTGTACTTTCTGATTGTTGGCTGTTGCCTCCAAGCACAACAATGTGACAGACCCCATGGTCCATGTAGATTTTTAGAAGATGATCCCATTTTTATTTTTTTTTTAATAATTTTTTGTTCTCTTGAATGCTTCCCTTGCTCAGTAGTATGCTGAGGCTTGGCCAGAAGTTGTTCTTCCTTCGTGCTAATGCCAATATTGTTAATGTGTTAACCCCTTTTTAAGCATGGCAGTTGGGAGCCATTCCTTTTATGGTAGCCAATGCTCAGTGTTGTGTCATGAGTAGGGGTGCAATGGATCAAAAAAAACTCACGGATCATTTTTCGCATCGGCAAAAACCTGTGAAAATTCAACCACCATATAGCCCCCACTGTAGTATTGGCTGGGTATGGCAGCTTCCACCCGATCTCTCCCCCCTCCACTGTACAGAGGGGAGAGGGCGTCGGAGCGATCACATTGTAAACGCCTGGGTGCAGAATGACCGCCGCTTCGGAGCTAGGCCGAAGCCGCAGCCTTTCCTAAGGCCGAGATTGCGGCATGTTCTGATCCAAGCGGGGTGACCCATTCGTATCACGGATCGGTGACTATCCGTTGCACCCCTAGTCATGAGAAGTCCATCCCCATTTACGATTTCTTGGTATTGGTGGTGGCAGTATTGGCTTGAAGTGTGTCCTGCATGTTGACATCCACTCTTGGCTTACTACTTTGCCCTCCCTTTCTCTCCCCCCCCCCCCCTTTCGTTTTTAGATTGCAACACGTAAAGCTTATGGCATGGCTCTTGCTAAACTTGGACATGCCAGCAGCCGGGTCATCGCTCTGGATGGGGACACCAAAAACTCCACCTTCTCTGAGATGTTCAAGAATGAGCATCCTGACCGTTTTATAGAGTGCTACATCGCTGAACAGAATATGGTAAGAAACCTTCATTATATTGATGTATTGTCGTCATTGGATTTTTAATAATGGGGGAGGGGGAGTGCATATCTTTTTCAAAGGAGTTTAATTTTTGTTTGGAACTCTATTTGGAATTAAACTTTACCTTGCAGGCTAGACTAAAAACAAATCCAGATGTTTAAATGGGCTATCAGGTTGACAATTGTACAGAATACTGGATTTGTGGAAGTAATTGTTATCTCTGTTACAGGTTAGTGTGGCAATGGGCTGTGCCACACGCAAACGCACTGTTGCCTTTGCCAGCACATTTGCTGCCTTCCTCTCCAGAGCGTATGACCACATTCGTATGGGTGCCATTTCTCAGTCCAATGTTAACCTGTGTGGCTCACACTGTGGAGTTTCTATTGGTGAGTTGTCTTTCTAACTTAATGCCTTGGGTATCTTGACCTGACTGCTTTCGCTTTATTTATTTTCTCTCAGAAGAAAAAAAAAACATTTGTTTTACTGATCTCCCCTGCAGAACCTAAAGACTGCGTTCACACCTGAGCCTTTCAGAGTTGGGTGTTTTACTGTTTGGTGGCAATGTAAAAGGCATAAAAATGCCTGTAATCTGCCCCAAAGAAGTGTATGTGCATGTGTTTCTGGGTGGTGTTCAGGCGTTTAGCTTCAGGTGACAAAACGGTCAGATGTGAACAGGTGCCCTTGAAATTAATGGGATATTCCATGTTGGTTTTTTGGGAGTTTGAGCTAAAAAAGCTCAGGTGGGAATGTAGCCTAAAACCTAGAGCATTGTTGCCGCGCCCCCCCCCCCCCCCTGCACTTTTCTATTGACTTGTCATCCCCTTTTGAAGGCCTGAGATGATTCTGCAGTGGCATTTGAGTCCAGGTCCCAGCATCTTAACTAGGAGAATCTGCCAGTGAAGCCTTCATGCTTCCACTGCACATATATGAGCTGTGCTCTTTGCATGGTCTTGCTGTCTCCTGGGACCTGTGATGTGTCCCAGAAGGCTGAGGGGAAGAGTGCACCCCCCTTTTGGCCAATATATTGGCACATAGGTGCTGCTTTCTCCTGGCTGGAGACAGGTGTTTAAGATAGTTGCAGTGTGTGTGGCATTATGGGTAACTGCAATGTGGTGCTATAAAGGTTTCTAATAGGGGTGCACTGACTGGAAATTTTGTTACCGAAAAATAGAGGATGCACTAGGCTAAAAACCAATACTGAAGGTGCATTTAAAGTGTGTGGTATATGTATATATTTAACTTTTTAAGCAATATTAAATTAATATGAATTTATTGGCACTTGGGTCAAGGAAAAAAATGTATTCTCTAATCGTCTCTTGTATAATGTCTGCAATCTCTTAAACACTGCTAATTGTAAAATTTCCATTTGGTGCATCTGTAGCAGATGTGATCCAAGAGATCAATGCAGCTTTACCAGTGCCCATCATATGCAGCATGCCTGTGCCCGCATTGGCAGCGATCTCCGTGTCACAGCTGGATTTGAATTGCCCGGGCTGCGGTAACTGTCTTGCCTCCTGTAATCATGTCATGCTGATTCAGTGTGCTGTCTATCACAGGAGGCAGGACATTGTTACTATGGCTGGGCAATTCAGCTCCGTAACACAGGGAGATTGAGGAGAGGTGGAGGACTGGGTGCGCTAGGATGACACTCCCGCAAGGGGCAGACCATGCCCCCTTTCAGTGTATAATTTTTTTTTCCCCCTGATGCCCCAGGTTTCATGTGCCATGTGTAAAGATCAGAGGAGATCTCAGGTGAGCAGGCATAGCCAGGGGAAGGTGCAGGTGTAGCTCCCTCTCCAGATATCGGAGCTCAGGTACTCCCCACTCCCCTCTGCAGCAGAGGATGGATAGTGGTTGTGGCAATGAGCTCCCCCCTTTGTGGATGACTAGCTGCCGGGGATTCCCAGTTGTACTGCATTCTTCTGGACGCTTGCTTTTCCTGCCAGCCACTCTCATCCTGCTCCATCCCCAGGTTCTCTTCCTCCTGCACTACCAGTTGCTTTCCCCACAATGGCGTTGTCCTGTAGCCTGCCCTGTAATGGCAGCTGAAGCACCTGTCACTGACATAAGCCCAGGTGCCAGGATGCAACTTCTAGTTTACATTTCAAGTCCAAAACGAAACCATTGTGCAGATTGGAATGATTACAAATGTTTTTTGTATGGTCAGGTGAGGACGGTCCTTCTCAGATGGCTTTGGAGGATATTGCCATGTTCCGTGCCATCCCATCCTGTACAGTCTTCTATCCCAGTGATGGTGTGTCCACAGAATATGCAGTCGCTCTGGCTGCCAACACTCCAGTAAGTGTCCTATTCAGTAATGCATTATTGTGCATAGCAGTTATTTTAAAGTGGCTGTAAAGTGTCCACAATAAACTCCCATGATAGGTTCTCTAATGGGGGGTGTGTGTGGCAGGGGAGCTTGCTGGATAAAGCCTTTGTCTATTCTGGCACTCCTCTCCTACATTTTTTTTTTCTTTTTTTTTTTTTTTTGTGGTGGTGGAATATTAATGTTGGGGCTGCAACTAACGATTATTTTCATAATCGATTAATCGGCCGACTTATTTTTTCTATTAATCAGATATAAAATGAAAAAGGGGATATATAATATATATATACTTCTCCCCCCCCCCCCCCCCCAGTATAGATGACACATTCCTCCCCTCTCACATGGTGTCAGTGCTCCCCCTCCTCTGTCTTGGGTTTTCTCACCCCTTCATGGTGACAGCAGCTCCTCCTTGGTGTGGGGCGGTGTCTCAGTCCGGACCCGCCACACGTGACTCGGCCCACTCCTCCAAATGGAGCGAAGGGCACCCCGAAGCCAGGAGATGGATGCACGCATGTGCAGAGCACAACCTCCAATCACGTCAGTGATGGAAAGCGGCCCGGCGAGGGCTTAACGCTCCTGTGCTCTGCGGCGGGTCTATCAGAAGGCTGCTGGGTGGGGGGGGGGGAGGAGGAGCCGAAGGCAGCGCAGGCGCGTTGCTGGCAGGACGTCATCTGGGTGGAGAATGCAAGCAGGCGTAGCTGCGTGGTCATGGACGTGGTGCATGCGTAGGACACGGGAGGATACACAGGATTCTAACAGACCAGCAGGGGGGAAGGTACAGACTAGGGGTGCAACGGATCAAAAAACTCACAGATCGGATCGTTCCTCGCATCCGAGTCACGGATCGGATCAATTTTCGGATCGGCAAAAAATAACACTATCCCCGCCCCCCCCACAGCCACATTGTTTATTTAAATAAAATGTATAACACTATCTCCCCCCAATAAAATGCAGCTTATTAAAAGCATAAAAACATAGTCAGCATATCACTGATTTGCGCCAAGCTCACCACTGATCAAAGTTCCTCCAAACAGACCGCCGTGATGAGTCCCGGAATGCCTATTGGCGCAAATGTTCAGTGATATGCTATGTGGAGAGATAGTGTTGTGCCTTTTTTATTTAAATCAACAATGTGGCTGTGCCAAGCAAGTGGAAAGGCATAGATAGGATTAGATAATAACTAACTACTATCTAATAGATGTTGGTTATTAGGTTAGATTAGGTAATAAATGTAGTGGTACCTGCATAAAAGTAGTTTTGAATGAGGGCAGGCAAGGCATCCAGTGTGACTCCTCCAGAATTCCTTCACTTGGGCTGACACAGGCTGAACGCCGCGCTGGGGGTGATGTTGGTGTGCAGCTCGCCGTCGGGTGTACCAAGATGGCCGCCAGCTCCGGAGCTAGGCTGAAGCCGCGTCCTTTCCTAAGGCCGTGGCCCGCTCCACGGATCACATGGTGTGGACCAACTAATCGATAATGAAAATCGTTGACAACGATTTTCATTATCGATTAATCGTTTCAGCCCTAATTGTTTTAAAAAATAAAATGGTAAAACTTTTTCACGTTAAGTCACGCTTTAAAATTGCGCACACTCGGAATGACGCCAAACTTCAGTACTTAATCTCCCTAGGCGACACTTTAAAATTTTTTGCAGGTTACATGTTTAGCGTTAGAGGTCTAGCTAGAATTGTTGCTTGCACTCTAAAGCACATGGCAACGTGCCACATGTGTGGTTTGAACAGCGTTTAAATATATGTGAAAGACTAATGTGTACATTAGCTTCTGAGCATAAACCACCAGGGGCGTCTTACACTTTATTATTTTTATTTATTATATATCACTTTTTTATTCCTATTACAAGGAACATCCCTTGTAATAGGAATAGTGGATGACAGATCCTCTTTATGGAGAGATGCAGGGTTAAGACCCCACATCTCTCCTCCAGGCTGGAAAGCATGAGTCTCATGCTTGGCAGCCACAATCGCAGCCTTGTTTACATCTGCAACCAGGACGTGACGTCATAACATCACACCTCCGACCATAGAGATGACTGTCGCCTCACTGCTCATCTGGTGGCAGCTGATTCTTTCTCTGGGGAGGGTGGGTGTGTTGCCCTCCCATCACCGGTAAGAACGATCAAGCAGTGGAACTGCTGCTATGATGCACAGAATCGCCGGCAGAAAAAGATGTCTAAATGATGCCTGTAGCTGCAGGCATCTTTCAGATATTCCCACTGATAGTTCAGGATGTCATATGATGTCCTTGGGCGGGAAGTGTTTAATACTAATTTCTGACCAGCCCCTGTTTCTTTCTTTTTATATTTTAGGGTATATGTTTTATTAGAACCAGTAGACCGGATACTGCGATCATCTACTCTCCCGAGGAAAAGTTTGAAATTGGGCAAGCAAAGGTAATAAGTCTTAAGATGTTGGCTTTGAATTTATAATTCACAATTTTAGAATGTGTTGTGTTCAATTTTTTATTATTTTTTAAATGGTACTATCTTGTCTTTTTCCAAGGTTGTACGTCAGAGCGATTCAGACAGGGTGACGGTGATCGGAGCGGGGGTCACGCTGCATGAGGCGCTGACTGCTGCAGATGAGCTCGCCAAACAAGGTTAGTCTGTCTTTATTTTATGTGCTTTTTTTTTTTTTTTTTTTTTTTTTTTTTTATTGCAACCTTTGATTACCACCGTAATTCTAGGCATGGTGAGATGAGCATTTAACTAAGCAAGGCCTAGACCTCAACTGTATGAGTACATGCCAGCGATCTTGTTAATCAATTAAACAAATATGATTAGTGCACTAATTGATATGAGAAACACAGTGCTCTTTTATGCATAGGTAAGTTACTGTGTAACACTACCTCAAATGCCATCAACAAAACAATTCCTGTGCTCCAATGCGGTGTTCATATATGTCAAATGGATACTCATCAATCATACATCTGATGGAAACAGAATAAAATGAGCCAAGTCCTATGGGTTAAACCTCCAATGACTGCGATCAGGGGTCACACATAATATACACATTTTCTCGATCTCTGTGGTTCTCAGTCCCATATGTGTGATCCAAATCACCCTGCGGCGAACAAAACTGTCAGTTTCAGTTACAATAATGTCCAGCTTCTCAGGGTGTGCCTTATTCCTCAACCCTTTCTCCTTGGCTCCTAATTTACATAAATGGAGAGAGAAACACACAATGGCGTGCACAGTAAACTAAAGGCTAGGTATAAGCACAACGATACACTCAAACACCCAGTCTTGTGCAAAAAGTCAGGCTCACTCCTCGCCTCTCCGTGTATGCCAACACCTGGCTGACATCACTGGCTCCTCCTCCCAGGGAGTAATACATCTGTTTATGTAGTGTATTATGCTTTGCTCGAAGCCTCTAATGGTCTCAATCTTCTTTTTTTTTTTTTTTTTTTTTTTTCTTTCCCCCCCCCTTTTAGGCATCAATATCAGAGTGATTGATCCATTCACCATTAAACCTCTGGATGTCGCTACCATTATATCCAGTGGCAGAGCTACAGGTGGTCATATCATTACTGTAGAGGATCATTACAAAGAAGGTAAAAGATCTGTCCAACTGGATTTATGTGCCAGCTATTTTTGGTTTCAGTAGATGGAATATGGTACCTCTGTGGCATTTGCATGTTAAACCCTAAATACAGGTGTCATATGGTGTAAAAAGTGAACTTTGCCTTCAGAGCAATTTATCTGAAATGGTTTATGAAGCTGCTTAATATGTCAAGTCCTTTAAGGTGACGCTTTGTGTCATTGACAATGTCTGCTTGTTTGGCCATCCTTGCTGCAAGACCTGCCAGCACTAAACGGGGATTACAATGTATTTTATTTAAACCATTTTTTCCCACTCTTGTTTGGCAACACTTTGCATTTGGCAGGGACAAGCAGCAGATCTGAGCTTGAGATGCATGGTGGCTGTAGCTTCCTAGTTGTACATGACCTTCTTCTTTAACAGTGACTTCATTTCCCTCTTTATTTCAGGGGGCATTGGAGATGCAGTGGCCTCAGCCTTGGCCGGAGAGCCCGGATTCATCGTTCAGAGTCTGGCAGTCAAAGGGGTTCCTCGTAGTGGAAAGCCTACAGAGTTGTTAGAAATGTTCGGCATCAGTTCCAAATGCATTGTTGAAGCAGTAAAGTCGACCTTTGCAAATTAATGAGGCTGGTAGTGTTACAGAATGTTGCAGAGTAGAAAAGTAGAGCAGCTGATTAATTGTTTACGGAAACCTGTACCGAAAATTACAAAGGCCATCATTGCTGACCTTCATAAAATACTAACTGCCTGGCTGTTGTGATAAGCCAAGTGGCTACTGGCAGTAAAAATGCAAATGAAGAAAAGCAGAATGACCTGAGATTTCAACAGACATACTAGTCACTGACTCCAAGTACTGAAGGAGAGGCATAATGGGTAGCTACCGTTTTTGGAAGGGCAGGTTGGCAGTAGCGGCCTTAATACTATTACAAGTTACTGTTGGCATAGTTTGATGCCATTTGTTCACTAGACTTAACATTACTGTACTACCTCAGTGTAACCATAACGGTGTACTGACCCCCTCTACAGTTCATTCCATGATTTGTCTTTTCTGTTTCTGCCTCTGAGCACTTAATAAAGACTAATTTGTTGTGTTTAAACTATAGAAAATGGTCTATGTCCTTTTTATTTTTTTGGCTAGAGGCTTTGACACTTCTATAAAGCCTTAATGTCAAACCATGTTTGTTTTTTGGTCCAAAGGGGGTGTGGGATTAAATTTCTTAAAGGGAATATGTCCTACAGACAGGCCGTGGGTTTGTTTTTGAATGAAATACTTATATAGCGCACAATGCGAACTGAGTCGCCTCTAGGCCAAAGGCAAGTACACTGCAAATGCACTTGCTACAGAGCTTATTAAATGAGGCAAAGCTTCACTTTGCAAAAAATACTCAATCGCATGCAAATAAATGCACATAAACAGCATTTATGCTTGTACATGATTTGATGATAAAGCAGCAGAGCTTCTCCTCAGATCTAGAGCAATTGCAATGTGGGGTTGATTTACTAAAACTGGAGTGAGCAATATCTGAGGCTGGGTATGGTTGGCAATCAACTTTGAACTTCAGCTTGGTTAAGCTTTGACCAAAAAAACAAACAGCAAGCCGATTGGTTTTTAGGCAGAGCTGTAACATATTATGCACCCTTCAATTTTAGTAAATGAACTCCAGTATATTTGCCTTTAATAAATTAACCTCCCTGCGTCATTTATGAGAACTTTAATGTTATGTAGTGCTGAAGGGGTTTCCCCTCCACTGATGGTGGATCAGTCTAATAAAAAATAAAAAACTCATCTGAAAAGCTCCCTTCTGAGAACTAAAGGTAACAAATTATTATTTTTATTTTTTATTTGATGGTGTATGGGAGGATTATAACCATAGGTGGTGTGCGCACCCCCATCACAGGACACAGAGCAGCCATAATTACTTAATGGGTTATATGCCACCTGGCAAATCAAGACAGGAAATCCTCTCTATATAAACCTGTCCCCATATCAGGGTCTTGAAGTTAATAGTACCAGATTTAAATTCATGACTGTCTTACAGAAGCAACCTTTTTGAGCATATTCTGCTGGTTAACAATTCAGCTAAGAGGGTGTTGGAGTTGGCAGCGCTTTCTTGTAGCATTTTGTTTTTCATAATTTTTCCTACACCAAGACTTTTATTTATTTATTTATTTTTTTCTAGTTCCACAGAGGAAACGTTACATTCTCTAGATGCAGTACAGGCAGTCGAGGTCCATTTGAAAATGTCAGCTCAGATTCATTGGCCTGATTCCTTATTTGTGCTGCTGGAAGGTCCCCCGAAAGGGGCAGGCACCAAGCTCAACTATTGATCAGGCATATGGTGGGGGTGTGTGTTTGTTTTTTGCATTATAGCAAAAAACTTTTATTGGTTGCATACAGCCATCCACTTTTACCATACATTATACAGAAATGGACCAGATTCGTGCCAACATTGGCCACAGTACACACAAAGTGAGCAATGCACATTATATTATAACTTTCATAAAACCGAAAGAAAGGGAAAATGTGCATATCAATACTGAGGGTGAATTTGTATAATCAAAAGCCTGTCCATGGTCAGATCTGCTGGGACAAGCCCAGGTACATCTAACATGGGTCCCAGAGTTTTTCTTATTTGCCTGAGCACCCCCTTTGCTGGTAAATGAGCTTTTCCATTTGGATGGTGTCTGCCACAGCAACCCTTCTGCTCTTTAACCACTTCAGCTCCGGACCAATAAACACCTTAAGGACCAAAGGTCTTTTTGCAATTTCGCACTGCGCTGCTTTAACTGGTAATTGCGCGGTCATGCAATATTGCACCCAAACGAAATTTGCGTCCTTTTCTTCCCACAAATAGAGCTTTCTTTTGATGGTATTTGATTGCCTCTGCGATTTTTTTTTTTTTTTTTTTTTTTTTTTTTTTTTTTTTTTTTTTTTTTTGCGATATAAATGGAAAAAGAGCGAAAATTTTGAAAAAAAGATATTTTCTTCTTTTTGTTATAAGAAAAATCGAATAAACTAAATTTTAGTCATACATTGAGGGCAAAATTTATTCAGCCACATGTCTTTAGTAAAAAAAATGTCAAGCGTATATTTTTTGGTTTGCGCAAAAGTTATAGCGTCTACAAACTAGAGTACATTTTCTGGAATTTACACAGCTTTTAATTTATGACTGCCGATCTCATTTCTTGAGATGCTAAAATGGCAGGGCAGTACAAATCCCCCCCAAATGACCCCATTTTGGAAAGTAGACACCCCAAGGAAATTGCTGATGGGTATGTTGAGCCCATTGAATATTTATTTTTTTTGTCCTAAGGGATTGAATAATGACAAAAAAAAAAAAATATATATTTTTTTTACAAAAAGTTGTCACTAAATGATATATTGCTCACACATGCCATGGTTATATGTGGAATTGCACCCCAAAATATATTCCGCTACTTCTCCCGAGTATGGCGATACCACGTGTGTGGGACTTTTTGGGAGTCTAGTCGCGCACGGCACCCCGAAAACCAATCACCACCTTCAGGATTTCTAAGGGTGCAAATTTTTGATTTAACTCCTCACTACCTATCACAGTTTCGAAGGCCATAAAATGCCAAAATAGCACAAAACCCCCCCAAATGACCCCATTTTGGAAAGTATACACCCCAAGCTATTTACTGAGAGGCATGTTGAGTCCATGGAATATTTTATATTTTGCCAAAAGTTGCGGGAATATTACAAACTTTTTTTTTTTTTTGCACAAAGTTGTCACTAAATGATATATTGCTCACACATGCTATGGGCAGAAGTCAAATTACACCCCAAAATAAATTCTGCTGCTTCTCCCGAGTACAGGGATACCACATGTGGGGGACTTTTTGGGAGCCTAGCCACGTACGGGACCCCGAAAACCAAGCACTGCCTTCCGGATTTGAATATAAAATGCTATAAAAAAACAAACTAACCAGAGTCACCCGTAACACTTATACGGTGATCAGTGGTGAAAGGGTTAACTAGGGGCAATCAGGTGGTTCAAATTTTTATTAGGTAGTATATGGGGGTCCCTGGCGCTATATAAAAACCTGACGGGGAACCTAAATAACTACCTGGCTAACCAGCGTCACCAGTGACACTTATACTGTGATCGCTGGTGAAAGGGTTAACTAGCAGCAATCAGGGGGTTAAAACCATTATTGGGTAGTATATCGGGGTACCTAGCGCTATAAAAACCTGGCGGTGAACCTAAAAAAATAACTAGCTACCTAGCGACACATGCAGCGATCAGAAAAATGATCGCTTAGTGACACTGGCAAAAGGGGGTGAAAGGGTTAACTCTAGGGGCAATCAGGGGGTTAAATCTTTATTGGGGGCTGATAGGGGGCTACCCTGGACCTAACACTAACTGTCCTGACAGTTTTTACTGTCACAACTGACACTGAATGCATTGATCAGTAAAGAAATGATCAATGCAATCAGTGACACTGTGACTGGGGGGGGAGGGGGGGCGGGGGGGGGGGTTTGTGTGCCTGTGTGTACCTACATGTCAGTGTAGTGTTGGTGCACACTTACTTTTACTCTTCTCCTCTTAGTCCGGTCAAAAAGACCGCCCCGAGGAGAATGACATCACTTCCTCCTTCCTGTGTAAACAATACACAGGGGAGGAAGCTTCTCATTGGCCAGGAGCGATCCAGAGGGGGTGGCCGAAAACCAACGGCCATCCCCTCATCACGGAGCGCTCCTGGACCGAATCGGACCGCCGTAAACAGCGGGAGGGGGTCCGATCGGACCCCCCACCCGCTGGAAGGCAATCACGTAGATGTACGTGATTGTGCCTGCCTGTGCCATTGTGCTGACGTACAATGGCAATACGGCGGTCCTCAAGTGGTTAACCTTAGAAGGCGTTTCTGATTTCCAGTGTATCATGATCATTTTACGAGCTAAGAATAAAGGCAGCTATAGCCTCTTGAGTAGAGAGAGAGAGAGAGAGAGGGAGAGAGATATAATCTATCCATATCCCCCCCCCATTCAAATTTTTCTTTACAGGTTAAGTAAGATTTGGTGCAGTTTTTGCTTTCCACCTGCTCTGAGACATGCAATAAATAGCAGCTAGACTCAAAATCAGCTTACTGAATAAGATCAGGCAGCTATTGCGATTGGTTACCAGAGGTTAGTGTATCATTACCGCTCACTGGTTGCTAGAGGTTACAGCACACACATTACGGCTCGCTGATTAGCTACTAGAGGTTACAGCACATGATTTCTGCTTGTTTGGTTGCTAGAGATTACTGTGAATATAACCTCCCAGGGGGGGCATGATATACATATCAATGCCGCTGCTATTTACATGTAAACACGGTCTGCAGGTGAGTCATCTGTACTAATAGGGCAGGGCTGGGCAGCATTTCACACTGAGATATTGGGACACAGCACAGGACTAAAACCTCAAGGAACATGGGAATTTAAACCAGGACAGTTGGCAAGTATGAGGCACCTGCTTTGGGCCCCACAACAATGACAGGGCCCAGGGCAGCTGCCCCTTCTGCCCTGCCTTAAAAATGGCCCTGATGTACCAGGATCTTGCCTTTCATACTAAGGGTACACAATTGCCATGCCACAAACACAAATGTAGTAACTTACTATGTAGAATTTCAGCTCTTGAGTGCCACTCTTTGGGCCCCTTCTGTAATTTTGTGTTTGAGCATGCGTTTTTAGTACTTACAACTTTTGTGTGACTGATTTGTGTACTGACCATATGAACATCTGATGTCAACCATTGGCTGCTGAAAATTTACTAGCCTGTCATCCAACATTTGGCTGAAAGTTCCCCCCCATAGTTTAAGTTGAAACTGACTAGGGTATATTACACAGCCAAGGTTCATTATAATTGCTGGTAAAATTCAAATAACTGTGCTTGCTGTCTTAAGTCTACACTAAAATTTAAAGTAGAACGCCAGTCAAATACTAATTATGCCTAAACCTGCTGCCACCCATGTTATCTCTTGTACTTAGTTTTCTCTTGTGCTACAGAAAGGTCAAAAATAATAGACTGACATCCAGCGGTTTGTACATTTCTCTTTATTAAACTCAATAAAAAAAATAAAAATCATTGCAACAGGAAAAAAAGCAGTTTGACCTGGCTCATCATTTTAGGCCCAAGCCATTACAATGGGGGGGGTACATAAGATGAAATATCAAAATACAGACTAGACTATAAATACGTATGATTTATTGGTGATTTAGTATGCATTTCTAAATACAAGCTATTTGATGGACTGAGTAGGACAAAGCTTGTGTCATTAATCGAATAAACAAAATTCTCCAAAAACCCTATATATATATTTTTTTTTGCATGGCACAATCCTTATTTCCATCGCCATGCTCTTTAGCTGCAAATAAAGTGAGTCCAGGAATAAAAAAATAAAAAAAAAAGTTAAAATAAATTTGATGCTTGGTGTACATGCTAAAGAACCTGTGAAGAGTCAGGTTAGTTTGATTTTATTGCACAAGAAACATTGGGGGTTATTTACAAAAGGCAAATCCACTTTGCATAGCACATGCACCTGGAAGAGCAGTCGCTCTAAATCCAAGGGGTAGATATGAAATGAGGGGAAGCTCTGCTGTTTTTATTATCCAATCGTGCAAGCTAAAATACTGTGTTTCTTTTTCTTTGTTTTGTTTTTATTTCTCCTCAGATTTACAGCGACTTTACTTCCAAGTGCACTTTCAGTGCAAAGTGGAATTTCCTTTAGTAAATAACCCCCATAGTATGTCTCTTCAATAAAAAGCCTTTTTAGTTTCACTTTAACTGCTCCTTTTGCCTAGGGCAGCAGTCTCCAAACAAAGGGCCATTTTTGTTCTTCAGACTTCAGAGGGGGGGGGGGGCAGACTGGCCAGTTGGAATAGAAAATGCCCCAAGATTGGTGATGGACAGTGGGAGTAAATAAAATTGCATAGCACTTGTGGTCAGTAGGAGGAGAAGAAATGGTGCCCTATTGGTGGTGTCAGTGGGAGGTATAGTAGCCCATCATTTGTATAAGTGGGAGGAAGAGTGCCCCATTGTTGGTGTCCTTGGAAAGAATAATGACCCTTTGTTGGTGTCATTGGAAGAAATAGTGCCCCATCGCTGGTGTCAGTGGGAGGAATGATTCCTCATTTCTGGTGTCAGTGGGAAGAATAGAGCCAAAAGGGCCAAATAAATGCAAGCAACGGCCTGCAGTTTGGATCTAAGCTGATATACTTTTTTTTTTTATTTTTTATTCAAAATATCTTCCATTGGTGACACTAGTTCTGGTGACCACCAGGACTTCCAGTTGTCTCTATGGGACAGGAGAGAGAGAAGTAGTAGTCCTGGTATATATCTACAGTTGACAGGCAGAGGTGGGTTCATTGATGGGGATAACCAATCCACTCAAGGTCTATGCTGCTCCCAGCTTACAGGTTTAAATAATATTCATCCTCATAAAAAATGAACAGCAATCATTGCTCAGTATATCTGTACATTATTTATAAAAAAAAATGTAAACAGGTCATATCACTCACATTTCCAAGTGCCTATGAATTGGAATTAAACTTTCCGGCAGTTTGAATAAGAAACTTCCTGATGACACAATTTTACTTGTGAAATGCATAGAGGCTGCTGGGACACACAAAACGTCACGTCCGGGTAAAACGATAGCGAGGCTTGGGACGCACGCCGGGAGAGGAGAGACACAGTGATACCCTCATACATCTAAACCCATTCCAACTGCCTGGGGGTGGGTAGGATGAGTAGTGGGGCATTTTTTACCTTAATGCAGAGAATGATCAGAACAGTGAGTTACCCTATACCTAATATAATAATAATAAGTGCTGGTTCACAGAAAATGTGGTGTGGAAGCACTGGCTCTCCCACACAATGTGGGTGCATTTGCGGCTACCAAATCACACCTACCATACTCTTTGCATGAAAAACGGGCACGCTCGGACACACCAATAAGGTGTCATCGTGCCCACAGTGTCTCTAACTAGCTTCTTTTTTTTTTTTTTTCTAGGAACTTTAAAACCCAACTCTGGGTAAAATCTTTTTAAATGTCCCCAGGAAGGGGGCAAAAAAAATAAAAGTAGCTCCAGTGATAATACTCACCTCTTCACCATGGCTGCCCCCTGCAATACCTATTTTCCTCCACTACATGTCTTCATTTGTCATTCATGCAGGAAGAAAACAAAGTTGTACCAAATACTTACTGAAATTTTCTTTTCCTGATGCCAACCCATGGCAACATACAATCACATGTACAGTATGCTGCCATTTTTGGGCCCAGAAAAGATATTGTGCGTGGAGGACATTATGCACAACCTTGAAGCCATCGACTCGCAATGTAATGATGCAGAGAATAGTGCTGATGTCATCACCGAGGATCATCCTCTGCTAAGAAATCTGGGATCCGGTGTCTCATGCGAAAAGACTTAAAGCATCTGCAAAAAATAAATAGATAATAAGCAAATAAATTCAGAGGGAACAAGATGGGAGAATTGAGATTTGGAGAGTGAAGCCCAGAAACAGGCTTTACCAAAGGCAAAAAGAGGGAAAAAAAATACTCCTTTTAGAATATCACCCAAATGTCCCTTCTCTTGATCTCTGCCTCTTCCAAATCTACAAATTCTTTTGATCCAACTGCTGTGCCCATCAAATGCAGACTCACCTGTGCCTGAATTATACACAACGTGGATCTCCCGCTGTGTCATGGAGCTTGGGTCTGCAATGTGTAACTCCTAGACTTGTGGCGGCTCCTGTGATAGGCGGAACACTGATCCAATGCCGGGAAATTGAACCAGTGTTTTCCATCTATCGCAGGAGGCGGGACTTTTTTTTTTTTTTACAGTGGCCGGGCCGCCAAACGTAGTGTGTAAGGTACACAAAAGGAGGAGGGAGGGAGGGAGGGGAGGACTCTGCACCTGAGCCTCCCAAAATCAGCCCTGGGCACCACAGTGCAAAGCGGCCCCAGGGCAGGAGGCTTACCAGGAAATTTCCCAGTAAGCCAGTCTGGCGCTGCTGCTAAGAATTCCTGCTGTGGAAAAAGCACAGAAATGCCGTTCCCATGCGTTCCTGCAGGACTCGAGCCCTGTTTGCATGGATTATTTGTGGAAAATAAGGTTGTGGTTAGAAGTCACTTTAAAGAGGAAGTAAACCCCACTTTGTTCCCCTGCAAAGTAAAAGTATAATGCATACTAGCCCATTATTTGGCACTTACCTGCAAGCGAAGCCCGCGTTGTCCCCGCTGGTGGTCGTATCAATCTTCAACCCTCTTCCTTCCGGGGCTGTGGACTCCGGCTCTGTGACTGGCCGGGGCCACGTAACGTCACTCCACGTACATGCGTGCGGGAGCCTTCAGTCACGGCACCTGCGAGTGAAGAAACAGCTCAAAGTTTCTTCATGGCGCAGTGTACAGCAAATATCTCCTAAACGGCGCACGTTTAGGAGATATTTCCACTACCTATAGGTAAGACTTAAGTAAAAGTGAAAATCTGAGGTTTACAACCACCTTGTTGTTAGGAGGTTAAAGGGGTTGCAAACCCTCATGTTTTTTCACCTTAATGCATCCTATGCATTAAAGTGAAAAAACTCCCGGCAGTGACCGGCCCCCCAGCCTCCCCGTTTTACTCAACTGAGCCCTGAAACTTGACCCGCCGGGGACGCTTTGTCTCTCTGCCGGGGGTTCTCGGGTCTTGATTGGATAGATTGATCGCAGCTGTCAATCAAATCCAATGTTGCGGGTGGCGGGGCCATACATTGGGCAGCTATGGACGCCGAATGCTGGACTTGGGAGCGCACCCGCAAGGTAACGCCCTCGGGGAACACTTGCCCTAGGGGGTTATCTGATGCGGGAGACCCTGGAAGAGCAGGATCTGGGTCACTCTGTGCAAAACTGAGCTGCACAGTGGAGGTAGATATGTTTGTTATTTAGAAAAAACAAGAACGAACCCTTGCAATTGCTTTAAGCACGTTTTCATCCGGAGGAGGGAGTTTCCTCTCCCTATATTACAGTGCGTTTCCCTTTCAATAGCACACAATTCATTGTTGAATATCCAGCTTTGGAGACATGCATCGCTCCAGCTTTGTATTTCTGTATTTCACTTTGTGTTTATTCTTAGCATAACATCATTATACCAGTATATATATATCTTACATTCCCGGATTCACTTGCTGCTAAGGCTACTGTTACTGATGTGTATTTGGACTAACAAATAGATAGATTACCCGTGTATGCTATATTCCCATTACATTCCCATTTCTGGCCGACTATGTTTTTAGCATACCAAAGCATATCCCTCTGTAGTGTGTACTTGTCTCAATTACAAACACTAAGCTCACGTACACACGGTCGGAGATTTTGCCAACCAAATCCGTCGGATTTTGCCCGTCGGATTTAGTCCGACGGATTGTGTCCGAAACTGTTGCATACACACGGTCGGGCCAAGTTGGCGAAAAATACGATCTTTCAGAACGTGATGACGTAATTTCGTTACGATGGGACTACATTCAGGCTAATAGCCAATAGTTTTGATGTAGGAATTTGATCTGAGCATGCGTGGCACTTGGTCCGATGAAAATGCTCTACACATGATCGGATTAGGTCCGTCCGGCCCAGTTGGTCGGGAAATATTTCCAACATGTTGGAAAATTGGGTCGGACGGAGATTCGGACGGAATCAGTCCGATGCATACCACACACAGTCGGATTATCTGACGACACAATCCGATAAGACTCATTCCGACAGATTCTCCGACCGTGTGTACAAGGGCTAAGAGGGAAATTTACCAAAACTGGTGCACACAGAATGTGCTGGTGCAGCTGTGCATAGTAACCAATCAGCTTCCAGGATTTAGCCCTCATTCACATTGAAGCGATTTGTCTTGTCAAATCGCATTGGCAAGTCGCAACCTATTGCTGGCAATGGCACCATTCCAATCGGTTGCAACGCCAACTTTGCGGCACCGCACCGATTTACAAAAGTAGTTCCTGCACTACTTTTGCCGATTTCAGGTGCGACTTGCATAGACATCTGTGCATGAAGTCGCACAGATGTCTTTCAAGTCGCAGCCTTGAAATCGTGTGATTTCAGATGAAGTTGCGCTACTTCAAAGCTGTGTTCAGTGTGAATGAGGGCTCATTGTCAAAGCATAATTGAACAAGCGTTAGAAGCGGATTGGTTATTATGCACAGCTGTACCAGATTATGCGTGCTCCAGTTTTAGTAAATCTCCGCCTAAGTCCGCTGCTTTGTTCCTCTGCTACCCGTATCAGCATGAATCACTTCTGTCTAGTTTGGTCTGACACCAAGAGGAAAAAAAGGTGACAGGGGAGGGACCTCCAGCAGATTCACAGCCTTAGCTCTGTTCCTATGTGCTGTGTGGAGGGAGGGGTGTGTCTCTTGCCTCCAATCAGCTCTCAGAGCTCTCCTCACTGAGCTCTGCAGATTGTAATTTCAGTTTTCCACCACCTTTTTTCTTAAAGCAGTTGTATACTCTTTTTTTCACTTTTACTTACAGGTAAGCCTATAATAAGGCTTACCTGTAGGTAAAAAAAATATCTCCTAAACCTGTATGTTTTAGGAGATATTCCCGGGCAATGAGCCGCTGATTGCAGCAGCGTATGCGCACAGGGGATTCTCGGCTGAAAGTCCGGCAGACGCCGGACCCTGCTGGAAAGAAATCTCCCACGTGCGGGAGTGACGATATCGCCACTCCGGCCACTCACAGCGCCGGAACCGCGATATTCGGAACACAAGCCGAGGGAACATGTCAGCTCCCTCTGCGTGTATTTGGCGAGATGTCGGGGCCTCGTTCTAAGGTAGGTATTTCATAATGAGCTAGTATGCGGTGCATACTAGCTCATTGTGCCTTTTCCCTTGCAGGTATGAAAAAAAATTAAAAATGTTACTCCCGCTTTAAACTCTCAGACAAGCTTATAAATTCAGCGCTTTGATTGGATGTAGAGAAGAGATCGCAGCAGATAAACAGGTAAAACGTATGTAGGAGGGTTTGTTTAATCTCTGTTTATCACCTAAGGATAGTCCCTTTACTGGGTATATGTAAGGGTTTACAACCACTTTAAGGACCATAAATTGCAATCCCCACACAGTTACTAATCACCCCCTAGGGACACACTTAATCCTTTGATTGCCCCTGGTGTTAACCCCTTCCCTGCCAGTGTCATTAGTACAGTAACAGTGCATTTTTTTAGCACTGATCACTCTAAAAAAAGTCACTGGTTCCCAACAAAGTGACAAAAGTGTCAGTTAGGTGTCCAATTTGTCTGCCACAATGTCGCAGTTCCCCTAAAAAATGCTGATTGCGCCATTACTAGTAAAAAAAATGTAAATAAATAAATATTCCATACAAATTTTGCATCATTTGTAGATGCTATAACTTTTGCGCAAACAAATCAATATACGCTTAATCAGATTTTTTTTTTAATCAAAAATATGTAGCTGAATACATATTGGCCTAAATTTATGAAATGATTTTTAATTTTTTTTTTATTTTGTATATTTTATAGCAGAAAGTAACAAATATTGTTTTTTTTCCCCCAAAATTGTCGGGCTTTTTTGTTTACAGAGCAAAAACTAAAAACCGCAGAGGTGATCAAATACCACCAAAAGAAAGTTCAATTGTCAGTTAAAGCAACGCAGTGCCATATCGCTAAAAATGGCCTGGTAAGGAAGGTGGTAAAACCTTCCAGGACTGAAGTGGCGAATCTAGCCATCTTTCGACCATCCCTGAAAACTCTTTAATCACCTCAATACTGGGCACTTACACCCCCTTCCTTTCCAGGCCATTTTTCAGCTTTCAGCGCTCTCACACTTTGAATGACAATTGCGCAGTCTTGCTACACTGTGACCATGTGAAATTGTTATCATTTTCCTTATGCAACTAGAGATTTCTTTTGATGGTATTTAAAGAGGAAGTAAACCCTTCCAAACAACTTGGACCTATAGGTAAGCCTAGATTAAGGCTTACCTGTAGGTCCAAGCAATATCTCCTAAACCTATATGGTTTAGGAGATATTTGCCCGAAAATGGGCACCGCTGTCTACGGCGCATGCGCCGTAGACAGCGGCGCGCAGGCGCACTAAATGCGGCAAATCCAAGAATGGATTTGCCAAATTTGTCGACTCCCGTGCGCATGCGCGGGAGTGACGTCATCGCGGCTTCGCCGTATGACAGCGGCGGAGCTGCGAGGCGCGACTCCCGTGCGCATGCGCGGGAGTGACGTCATCGCGGTTGCGCCGCTGTCATTGGTCGGAGCTGCGAGACGCCACCAGCAAGATGGACGCGGCGAACTACAGGGATCAGCGGCGACTTCGCTGGCTCCTGTGTCAGGTAAGTGACACATAATGAGCTACTATGCGATGCATAGTAGTCCATTATGCTTTACCTTTGCAGGGAAAAAAAGAGGAAGTAAACCCATCAGGGTTTACTTCCTCTTTAATCACTCCTGGGTTTTTTATTTTTTCCTAAAAAAAAAAATAAGACCAAAAATCTTGAAAAAAAAAAAAAAAGATCAAAAATCTTGAAAAAAAATAAGCTAAGCTTTTTCTTAGTTTCTGTCAGTAAATTTTGTAAATAAGTTATTTTTCTCCTTCACTCCTGGGCACTGATGAGGTGGCACATATGGGCACTGATGAGGTGGCACTGACAAGGAGGCACAAATATGCCACACTTATAGGTGGTACTGATGAGCGCTGATAGGCAGCACTGATAGGTGGCACTGGTGGGCACTGATAGGTGGCACTGGTGGGCACGGATAGGTGGCATTGATGGGCAGCAGTGATAGTCAGCACTGACTGGCATCACTAATGGCCACTGATTGCTCGCACTTGTGGGCACTGATAGGCAATCATAGCTGGCACTGGTGGGCACTTAATTGTAACCAGGGCACTGATCAGTGACCTGATTACATACCTAGCTGTCCCCTGTGAGGAGATGCCGCTGATCGGCTCTCCTCTCCTCACACTCTGTCAGTGTGAGGCAAGGAGCACCAATTACCGGCATCTGTGTTTACATGTGACCGGCTGTGATTGGACACAGCTGATAATATATCACGGCTCTTTACACAGATCAGGGTCATGCCATGTCCTAGCCCCCGGTGGAGCGTGAGAGTGATCGTTCTGGGAGGCTGTCATATGGCATCCACCCAGAATAAGGCAAGCCGCACCGACTAGCCATCATTTCACAGTGGGCAGCGGCAAGTGGTTAAAGAAGCCTATCCTGCTTCTAACTAAAACACTGTGTTTTTACTTTATCCATCAGCTCATCCCCAGCACTTATTATTACTTTTTGTATTACTTGACCCTCCCTCTTATGCCCTGTACACACGGTCGGACTTTCCGACGGAAAATGTGCGATCGGATCTTGTTGTTGGAAAATCCGATCGTGTGTGGGCTCCATCTGGCTTTTTCCGTCGGAATTTCTGAAACACAAAGTTTGAGAGCTGGATCTAAAAGTTTCCGACAACAAAATCCGATCGTTTAAATTCAGATCGTGTGTAGACAGTAGCCACGCATGCTCAGAATAAATTACGAGACGAAAGCTATTGGCTACTGCCCTCTTTATAGTCCCGTCGTATGTGTTCTACGTCACCATGTTCTGAACGATTGGATTTTCCAACAACTTTGTGCGACCATGTGTATGCAAGACAAGTTTGGGCCAAAATCCGTTGGAAAAAATCCGATGGATTTTGTTGTCGGAATGTCCGACCCTGTGTATGGGGCATTCGATTTTAAGCGTTAATGAGCAGGACCCTCTGATTCCCCTGTACTAAATTGTATTGTAACTGTAATGTCTGCATTCATTTTGTACAGTGCTGCGCAGTGGCGGACCGCCCATTAGGGGTGCCGGGCTCCGCCCCCTCTCTCCACACCACCCCCCTAAATGCAATAGCATGAATCTTTCCACGCCCGCCACGGCCATCCCCCTATTCATGCGTCCGGCCCCTTTCAGGGCACCGGGCACATGAATTACAGCAGCCAGAGTTTTTATTTTTTTTAAGCATGTGATTAGAACCATAGGCTTCAAAATAGGGTGGTATCAGTTCGCAGAGGATGCGCTCCAATCCCACACAGGTGTGTTGCAACAGCGAATGAATATTCACGGTTGCAACATTTATCCTGCTCCCAGCCAATCGGGAAGCGTCAGGTGAGCGTATTGGATACCTAGCACTGGGAGGAGCAGAGTGGAGATGCACCGAGGAAGCTGCTCCAGGAGAGGACGCCGAAGCAGCTTTCCCAAGCCTGTCACGATTAAGGACAGGGACGACCATGCTAGAAGATGGGCGCATCAGCTCTGACCGCTGCTCTCCCCGCCCACACCCAGGGTAAGGACTGACCGGCTGCAGGTATTAGTGCCGTGCTGCGTGGGGGGGGGGGGGTTGCCGCCCCCCTAGAGTTGCCACTTCATCCCTTTAAACACGAACACATATAAATTACACAGGTTCTGTGGCCGATTAAGGTGGTAATTAAGCTCACTTAGTTCCTTATCTGCATTTAACCACTTCCGGACCTCCCACTGTCATTTTACGTCGGCTGTTTGAAGAGGAATAACGTTGTTATGGCAGCAGCTAGCTGCCATAACCCCAATATCCTCTTCTTCAGTGAGTGGTTCGGTTTAAGATAAAAGTGGTCTCTGCAGCGCATTCACCGCAAAATGACATTTATCGGCAGCGGAAGAGGGCCCCCCCTCCCAACGCTCTCAGGTGCCCTCCGCCGCTTACCGGAGCCGTCGGCAGCGGCGGAGGGGATCAGATCTTCACCCTTGCTGGGCATGGAGACAAGTGAATGGAAGATGGCCCCCACCCGTCTCCATAATAATGCAGGGCAGAAGCGACGTCAAACAATTTATTTATTTTTTATTGCATTTTAGTGTAAATATGAGGAGATTTTAGGTCTTTTTGACCCCAGATCTCATATTTAAGAGGTCCTGTCATGATTTTTTTTATTATTACAAGGGATGTTTACCTTCCTTGTAATAAATAAAAGTGACAAAAAAAAAGTGTAAAAATAAATGGTAAAATAAATAAGAAAAAAATAAAAAATTTTTTTAAACGCGCCCGTGTGCAGAAGCGAATGCATATGTGAGTAGCACCCACATATAAAAACGTTGTTCAAACCACACATGTGAGGTATCGCCATGATCGGTATAGTGAGAGCAATAATTCTAGCTCTAGAACTCCTGCATAACTTAAAACATGCAACCTGTAGAATTTTTAAAACGTCGCCTTTGGAGATTTAAAAGTTTGTCGCAATTCCATGAGCGTAATTTTGAAGCCCGACATGTTGGATATCAATTTACTTGGTGTAACACTATCTTTCATAATATAAAAAAAAAAATCAATAACTTTACCGGTGTCTTATTTTTTTATTCAAAAAAGTGTATTTTTTTAAAAAAGTGAGCTTGTAAAATCGCTGCTCAAATACAGTGTGACAGAAAGTCACACTGTATTTGAGCATTTTATTCTCTAGGGTGTTAGAAAAGAAAAATGTATAATGTTTGGTATTTTCTAGCAAAAAAAAAAATTTTTACTTAAAAAACAACAAATCTCAGAAAGAGGCTCAGTCCTTAAGTGGTTAATTAGCCTCAGAACCTGTGTAATTCATATGTGTTCGTGTTTAAAGGGATGAGGTGGCAACTCTACACCCCCCACCCAAAAAGAAAATCTCCACTAGCCACCACTGGTGCTGAGCAAACTATATAAATAAATCCTGTATTATAATAATAATAAAAATAATAATAATTTAGCAGCCATTTTTAACCAGGGTTACACCAACCCCCAGCGTTCCTCCAGCAGTTGCTAGGGGTTCCCTGAGCTATGACTGAATGTCCTCCTCCCATCGGATGGTGCCTGGAATAGTTTCAGGGGTCAACACTGCTTGAGCAAAGCCAACAGCATAACAGCAGTGACTTTTTTTTTTCCGCTTTCCATAACGGGGGCCTTCTTCCCACTCACCACCAATGTAAGGGCTGTTTTTGCATTGACTTCTGATGAATTGCTTTTAGTAAGGATTTGCCAAGACCTGGAAATCATTGTAGGGGTATAAAGTTTCAGAAAGGCTGGATTAGAGGTAGAACCCACCCTTTTTTAAGGGAAGTTTTACGTGTGTGTAAAAGTGCAGGGAAGGGGTTAACATTTACTGAGACTTTGAAGGTCAAGAATCATGACGTTAGTTGAGACTTGGAGTCCAAAATTAGACTTCCTTCCAGGACATCGTTCACCTGTGCAATGCCAATTCTGGCAGCGTAATATATGTTTACTATACGAGGCTGAAACAGGAGGTTGTACCAAAATGGATGTAAATAAGAGTAGTTACAAAAATAGAATTCGGAGCAAAAAAACAAAAAAAAAACCCCACTAAATTCATGTTAAAACCAGCATTTCTCAGGGATCCTACAGGCATGATACGAAAATCGGAAGTAAAATTTCATCCGACAAACGATCTGCCGATTTTCGGATGGTTAGTATGGTGCTTGCGACAGCCGATTGCGGTTTTTCGTCCGACCAAAGCTGGATGTGCAGACTATAAATTTTTTGTCGTACATGGACTATACGTAGGGTTGCCACCTCATCCCTTTAAACCTGAACACATATGAATTACACTGGTTCTGAGGCTAATTTAATGCAGATAAGGCACTAAGTGAGTTTAATTACCACCTTAATCAGCCACAGAACCTGTGTAATTATTATGTGTTTGGGTTTAAAGGGATGAGGTGGCAACCCTAACTCTACATCAGATTTTCGTACAATTAGTGCTGTTTTCATATGAAAAAAATCGTAAGAGCAAGACTACGCATGCTCAGAAACAAAAGAATACATAAAAAACAATACATGCAAAACAATTCAATTCAACACATGCCGTCACTTCTGAAGTTGAATTTGATTGTACAATAATTTTCGTATGGTGAGTAACCTCTTCACTAGAATAGCAAGCAACAAAAAACGGTTGAACGGTCTTCCGAAAATCTGATCATGTGTACAAACGAGGCTTAAGGCTGAGTACACACAGGCACTGTATATAGGACACATCCAGCTCCTCTCCTCCATTTGCTAGGTGGAAGCAATGGAAGTGAAGGCAGACTGCAATATCTAATGCAGTCATTCTCATCCAGGCTTCCATGGAACCCTGGTGTTACTCCAGAAGTTGCTAAGGGCCGGTTCACACAGCGAGGCGCGGCGAGGCGTCTCCGACTTACCTCGCCGCGACCTGCGGGGACCTCAGCGGCGACTTGCAGAGGACTTCTGTATAGAAGTCAATGCAAGTCGCCCCCGAAGTCGCCCAGAAGTAGTACAGGAACCTTTTTTCTGAGTCGGAGCGACTCGAGTCGCTCCTCTCAGAACGGTTCCATTGTACAGAACGGGGGCGACTTGCGGGAGCGAGGCGAGGCGAGCCGTGTCGCCTCGCATCGCCTCGCTGTGTGAACCGGCCCTAAGGGTTCATTAAGCTGTGGCTGATGAACTACCTATCTGATGGTGCCTACAGAGTTGAAGGTTCAGCACAACTTTGCAAAGCCAGCAGCATGACTCCAAAAATGTTGTATTAGATGCCGTTAAGGGTGGCATTCTGAGCACCACTTTAAGGGGGACATTCTTATGATTGGCCACCAATATAAGGGGCATTGTTCTATTGAGTCCTGATGAATTGGTTTGAGTAAGGGTTCCTCAAGAATTGAAACTTATTTTTGGGGTTCCTCTAGGGTTAAAAGGTTGAGAAAGCCCGATCTAATGCAATATAATTCCTTTATTGAGCCTCACCAGTCTTGATTCTAGTTGATTGCAGAGGAAGCCAGGAATAAACCATGAAGACTCCTTTGTGGCATTTCTTTGTATGAATTCTATGGCAATGTACATTGAGATCTCTGAGACCACAGTCAGTTCAGCTTCACTCAGTTTAGTATAGTAAGCCATTCTCATCTATGATGGCTTGTCCCTTTTGTGCTTTCCCTTTATATGTGAACCCTCACTTTGTAATGAGGGGAAATCTCTCTAATTAAGCCCTCGTTTACATTGAACACAGCTACAGCCCTGGTTCACAATGGAGTGATTTGGCATGCAATTTGACATGTAAAATCGTATGCCAAATCGGCTGCAATTGCTGGTAATGGCACAGTCCAAATTGGTGCGACACCGCATTTGCGGCGCCGCACCTAGAGTTTGACCTTAATTTTGTAAAGTGCTGCGCAGTGGCGGACCGGCCATTAGGGGTGCCGGGCTCTGCCACCTCTCTCCACACCAGCCCCCTATATGCAATAGCATGAATCTATCCATGCCCGCCATGGCCATCCCCTATTCATGCGTCCGGCCCCTTTCAGGGCACCAGGCACATGAATTACAGCGGCCAGGGATTTTTTTTTTTTTTTAAGCATCTAATTAGAACCATAGGCTTCAAAATAGGGTGGTCTCGAGTCGCAGAGGATGCACTCAAATCCTGTTGCAACACTGATCCTCCTCCCAGCCAATCGGGAAGCAGGTATGAAACCTGTTTGCCGATTGGCCAAAACGTCAGGCGATCCTATTGGTTTCGGGGAAGCTGCTCCAGGAGAGGACGCCGAAGCAGCTTTCCCAAGCCTGCCACGCTTAAGCAGAGGGGCGACCGTGCTAGAAGATGGCCGCATCAGCTCTGACCGCTGCTCTCACTGCCCGCACCCAGGGTAAGAACTGACCGGCTGCAGGTGTTAGTGCTGTGCTGCGTGGGGGAGGGTTTCCGCCCCCCTAGAATTGCCACTTCCCTAGAGTTGCCACTTCATCTGAAATCTGAAATCATTCCTGCCGTCAGTGTGAACTTGGGCTCAAAGCCACATTGTCGGGTCAGAGTTGAAAGACGTCTGTGTGGCTTCATGTACAGATGTCTATTGAAGTCGCACCCAAAAATGGGCAAGAGTAGTGCAGGAATTACTTTTGCAAATCGGGGTGGCACCGCAAAGTCGGCGTTGTATTGATTGGAACGGTGCCATTGCCAGCAATACGCTGCGACTTGTCATGCAATTTGACCTGTGAAATCACATGGCAAATCGCTTCAATGGGCGGAGCCCAGAAAGCATTAAAAAAATAAAAAGCTAAATATTTGTAACCATTCAACCAGTGGCTAACTTCTCTTTGAATTACCAGCATGGGCTAGGGTTGCCATCTCATCCCTTTAAACACGAACATATATGAATTACACAGGTTCAAAGGCTAATTTAATGCAGATGAGGCACCAAGTGAGTTTAATTACCACATTAATCAGACACAGAACCTGTGTAATTATTATGTGTTCGGGTTTAAAGGGATGAGGTGGTAACCCTAGTATGGACCTGTTTGATTAGTTAAGTGACACCATATAAAGCTGGCAATACACTAATCAAAATGTGGCCAGTACAGTAGGGAGCAGCTGAAATTTGATCAATGTCTGACTGTACCCGCTCAACACAAGTTGATCGTTTGAAAAATGTTTCTCATCGAGAAAAAAAATTCTGGATCGGCGGCTGCAGCCACTGATCGGTGTATTCCGACAGCAGCAGGTCCCATTCTCAGAACACAATGGAGGAGATGTACTAAAACCGGAGCACTCAGAATCTGGTGCAACTGTGTATAGTAACCAATCAGCTTCTAACTTCACCTTGTTCAACTAAAGCTGGCCATACATTATACGATTTTCTTGTTCAATTTCTTTTAGATTTACTTTTCACTATGTAGTGCAAGGACCTGCCCGATTGCATGCAAATGGAAAGTGTTTAGGTGTGACCTCATATTATATGGTTTTGGTAACTCTAAAGGAAAGTTGTACAAGGAAATTGTATAATGTATGGCCAGCTTTAGCTTTGGCAATAAAACCTGAAGGCTGATTGGTTTCTATGCAGAGCTGCACCAGATTTCGCTCTCTCAAGTTTCAGTAAATAACCCCCAATGTCCTGCCGGGAATGAGGGATTCCTCCTTCCACCCTGTTTGTGTGGATGGAGCAATCTATTCATTTTTTTTATTTCATTCAGCCCACTTTAATATAATATAAATTGCAGCTCAGCGACTAATTTTAGCCAGTTGTATGTTTTTATGTGGCTCTGATTTCTAATGGGAATCCTGATGTAAGGGAGACTTTGATGGGGACTCCGATATAAGGGGGGACGCTGAAGTAAGAGGAAACTCAGATGTAAGGGAGAGACTCTGATGGACACTCTGATGTAAGGGAGGATTCTGATGTAAGAGGGAGCTGAGATATAAGGGGGAGACTTTGATAGAGACTCCAATGCAAGGGGGGACTCTACTGTAAGCGGGAACTCAGATGTAAGGGAGATTTTGATAGAGATTCTGATGGGCACTCTGATGTAGGGGGGATTCGTATGTAAGAGGAAGCTCAGATATAAAGGAGACTTTGAAGGAGACTCCGGTGTGGGGTGGGGGGGAGTCTGAAGTAAGAGGAAACTTGGATGTAAGGGAGACTCTGATGGGCATTCTGATGTAAGGGAGGATTCTGATGTAAGAGGGAGCTGAGATATAAGGGAGACTTTGATGGAGTCTCCGATGCAAGGGGGGACTCTGCTGTAAGAGGAAACTCAGATGTAAGGGAAAGACACTGATGGGCACTCTGATGGAAGGGAGGATTCTGATGTAAGAGGAAGCTCAGATATAAGGGAGATTTTGAAGGGGACTCTGGAGCAGGGGGGGGGGGGGGGCTCTGTTGTAAGAGGAAACTTGGATGAAAGAGAGACTCTGATAGGCACTCCAATGTAAGGGGGGACTCTGCTGTAAGTGGGAACTCCGGTGTAAGTGTGACTTTGATAGGGATTCTGATGGGCACTCTGATGTAGGGGGGACTTGTATGTAAGAAAAAGCTCAGATATAAAGGAGAGTCCGGTGCAGGGGGGGGGGGGAGTCTGATGTAAGAGAGAACTCAGATGTGAGGGAGACTTTGATGGGGACTCCAGTGTAAAGGGTGACTCAGATGAAGCCCCCATTCACATTGGGCCGATTTGACATGTTAAATTGCATGCCAAATCAGTGGCTATTGCCAGCAATGACATCGTCTGAATCGGGGCGACACTGCACCGATCCCCAAAAGTAGTTCCTGCACCACTTTGGGGACTCCAATGTAATAGGGGGGACACTGATGGGGACTCCGATGTAATAGGGGACACTGATGGGGACTCTGATGTAATAGGGGAGGGACACTGATGGGAACTCTGATGTAATAGGGGACACTGATGGGGACTCCGATGTATGAGGGGGCTCAGCTTTATTTGGAATGTCTTTGCTTTGTTTTAATGAAGGTTTTTTTCTGATTACACACATTGATTAAAAAAAAATAAACAATAAAATGTATTCATTTTTTTTTAAATTTGATTCATTCATTTATAAAAACTGATTTAATTATTCGGCCAAAAAATATTTGTAAACTCTCATAATTGAAAGTTTGAGGACCCCCTATTTAAATATAGACCTGTCATAAAGGTGTGATCTGTGGGGTATTTATACCTATGAACTGCTCTGGTATAATGGGATAACATTTGTTTTGATATGGATTCATTGCATTTGGGTGTTTGGGTGGTAAATGCTTATACAATTGCAAGAAGTAATTTAATAAAAAATGTTTGTTAAATACTTTTTGTTTAAAGTTTTTAGAAATACGTTTTCTAGACCTTGCTCATTCTATCCAATAAATTAGAAAAGTAACTAAAAAAAATAAATAAAAATAAACAAATAAAAAAAAAAAAAGCATAATATGTTTGTTCTAACTGATCATTTTTTTACATGCTGTCAATCCACTCGAATTAAAACACGCCTTCACACAATGTTAACAATCTGTGCTATGATTTCCCCTTTCTTAGGCCCATTGATTCTGAACTTTACAAGGCATTCCAACCAAATGAAGCCGACATCTGGGAATGCCAAAATCTTCCTTGCTCTTCCCTGCTCTGGAGAGACAAGTACAGCTGAACAAACTCAGTCGGGTGATTGCACACTTCCCATTGGACCACAGCCACTCGCCCTATTTAGCCCTCTTGAGTGCAGCAGCAAATTTAGCAACTGGAGCCCCATAAATCTCTTTTGTATTAGAATAGAAAATCCTAGCCGATTATACAGACTGATCCTGTAATGCTGGCACTACGAGGGGACAGGAACGAGCCCCAGGCCCATTCACTGGCTGGATGCTGTTCATATCTACAACTCGCTCTATAAACGATCTGATATATTACCCTTTTACTGCCAGAGACATTTTAGCATTTTTTTTTTTTTCACACGTGTTTCTGACAGCAGATACCATAGAGAATAAAATAGCGGGTGTTCCAATTGTTTAAGTCAAACAATATTAGCGCAATGGTTTTTGAAATGCAGAATTTCAGTAAAAAATACACAAGTTCCTTAAATTTACCTTTAGAGCCCTTTCACGCTTGGCCGGTAGCGGTAAAGCGATCTACCGCTGATATATCGGGGGGAGGCCAGGCATTTTTAGCCCCCTCGAAAGGGTCAGCAGCCGCCCGTGTCGTGCCGCTGCTGAAGCGCTTTGCAGGTGATTCGGCCAGCGCTGCCCATGCATTCCAATGGGCAGGAGCTGTGTACACACCGCTCACAAACCACCCCAAAGATGCTGCTTGCAGGACTTTTTCTAATGTCCTGCAAGCGCACCACCCCAGTGTGAAAGCTCTCAGGCTTTCAAACTGCGACTGCAGATTAGTCATTTTTCAGGCGCTTTACAGATGCTATTTTTAGCCCTAAAGCGTCTGAAAAACGCTCCAGTGTGAAAGGGGTCCTAGGCTCTATTCATACTTGTGTGACTTGTCATGCAACATTGGACGTCAAAGTTGCATGACAAGTTATTGCCCATGTTTTCCAATGATAACCATTCATATATGCGCAACTTCAAAGTAGTTCATATCCAACTTTGGTTCAACTTTCATACACCTTGAGATGTCTCAGACAGTCTAAACATGGGACTTCTTGATCTGGATGACAATGCCATGTGTGTTTGTGTGCTCCTAAATATGTTGAGCTATTGCTGTCAGAGGTAACAATGAATTAAGCTAGTTAGAAAACCTTCCTCAAATGTTATTGTGCCCCCTGATAGCCTGAGCTCACTCAACAGATCACTTTGCAGCAATCAGATCACTTAAGCCTGGTACACACTATGAATATTTCTATTCAATCCAACGGGGTGAACGGAAAAAAAAACCATCAGCTCCAGTCAGAAGCCAGATTACTAATGAAAAAAATTTGCTAGTTAAAAAGCAAAAACAAAAAAAACGGTGTGGGACCCCCCCCCAAATCCTACTCTGCCCCCAACCACGCCAAATCATCTTGTCCCCATGTTGATGGCAACAAGGGTCTCTTACCCACAACCCTGGCCAGTGGTTGTGGGGGTATGTGGACAGGGGGCTCATCGGAATCTGGAAGCCCCCCTTAATAAGTGGGCCCCCAGATCCCCCCACTATGTGAGTGAGTATGGGTGACATAGTACAAAAAAGAAATAAAAACACATAACTGGGTAGTAAATTGACCAGCTGAACAGTGGCTTCATCCGATTGGATTGGGTATTCTTGCAGGTGCAGGTGCCAAATGTCAGAATACAACAGGCAGCAGTGGATGGGGGATGAAAGAAAGAAAATGTTACAGCTTTATCCTGTAGAAATAACAAGTGGGAGGAAATCTCACCAAAGTGAGGGGAAATCCTCTTAGATGGTTGTCAAGTGTCACCATTTGAAGATTTCCCCTCTTTTTCCGCACTGCTGACAACATAAAATGTTGGACTTTCCCACATTTTCAGTTCATGTGACAATGATCTCCAAGAAACTGGGAGGGTAAATTTCCCTAACTAAGACACAGATAGCAATAAAAACTGACAAGGGTTCTAACCCCTTCTCTTTGCTCTCTAAACCCAAAAGAAAACATTTTTTGGCTAGAGAAACTGTACATACTAAAGATCTTCGCTCCCCCCCTCCTACTCACACCAACAGGCACACTTGAATCTTAGGGGGAAGTATGTGTACTTGAATAGCTACCACCAGCTGTTCCTCACTCATTAAGGATTGCAATGCTGGCATAATATTTAACCCATTGGGTCGCCTTTTTTCCAAGAAGAGCTTCCCCAAAGATCTCTACCAATGGTGCAAGAACTCTACAGTTAGCCTGATCATCCTCAAATCAAAGTGTGTATAAAAAATATGAACCAGGCTACAGACATAAAGGGCAGTCAGATATTTTCACTTGTTGTGAGATCTTTCCAACTCTAGTCATGAGCTTTCCACCTGTAGGTAGATCTTTCAACCTACAGATGGTGCAGGAACTCTACAGGTAGCTTGATCGTACTTGATCAAAGTGTGTATAAAATGTATGAACCAGGCCATAGACATGAAGGGCAGTCAGATCTTTCCACCAGTAGGTAGATCTTTCCACTTGAACTTAGATCTTCCCACTTGTAGGCATGATCTTTCCACTTGAACTTAGATCTTCCCACCTGTAGACAGATCCTTCCACCTCGACTATAGGTGTGGTCTTTCCCCCTGTAGTCAGATCTGTCCACTTGTAGTCAGATCTTTCCACTTGTAGTCAGATCTTTCCACCTATAAGCATGATACAGGTTTACATCAATACAGGTGGGAAATGTGTATCTGGACACTCCCCCCCCCCCCCCCGCACTAGTTTCAGGGAAAACATATATCAAATTAACATATACTAAACATGGGTGAACACGAGCTCACTCAAGATGGGCCAGCCAAGGATATCGGGGACAATCTAAAGGTTTCTACACTGGTTAAGCTATAATCAACTGAGCCAGGCTGGGAACATTTTAGGTTTATGCATCCCCATAAGATACCTATCTACCTACCTCAATGAACCAGTTGGCATATTGTGCACGTAACAGCAGTAGGATCATTAATGTTCCCTCATGCATGTTTTGCTTTTTTCTCTAGAGAAAGGGAAGGACAGCACCCTGTTGACAACCCCAATACCGACTATCTCAGGGAAAACCCAATAGCGACCAGCATGGAGATATCTATTCTGCCCAATTAACTCCCCGCCCAAGAAGGCATGGCCAAGAGGTGACAGGGCAGGCCTACAGACATAAAAACATTACCTGATCTGACCATAAATGGCCAGAATCTAATGTTGTACTGTAGGTACCTATAGATAACTTTTGTCCGATCTATGTTTGCCAACCATCAATCTACAGAGTAGGGATAATAGTCCATAATTCCATAATTCTTCTCCATTAGTTTTGTCAACTATTTTGAGTTAATGAGATATTTATCATTAGTGAGCATCAAACCTATAGCTGTCACCCAACCCCGCCTCTTGGTACATAACACACTTGTGCTTACCATGTGGTCTTTCCCATCTTGGGAGACAGGTCACTTGATTGATGGTCACTTACACCAGCTACCAGCTAGCATATCCCTTACTCAGAGCTTCTTCTTTGACATGCCGATAATGAGTAAAACAGAGACGCTTTTTTCCCTTGCTGGCCTCGCAGTATAAAAATAAGAGCTTTGAATGCTGACGCTGTAAACTTCTTGAGGTCCTGGTTTTGTAAAAAAAATAATAAGAATAATTAAATTAATTCAAGAAATGTTCCATCATGAGATCTGTCACTGAAATGTCTAAGGGACATTTGATAACTTCAGATTATGAGGTTCTAATCCATAATTAAACCGTAAAGAGGTGTCAGCTGTTCACACAACCATTTAATCACCTTGGAAGGGGGCTATCATCTCAAAAACCACATCCGTGTTAAGTATTAAGGTGGCGGTCTGATAGGACTTATTATAAATCCATAGTATTTTGCTTTACAGATAAAATATATAGATACAGGATTAACAACAACAACAAAAAAAAAGATAATACAAATAGAAAATTAAAGCTGTTGTTTCAGAATATTGAGTTTTAAACATTAAAAATGTATACTGGAATTGAAAGTTTTGAAAATAACATTTGGGACTTTGCGCCTCAATACATACTGGGCTTGATTTACTAAAAGCAAGTGCATTTGCTCCACAGCTTAGTAAATGATGTGAAGCTCTGTTGACTTCCATCATCCACTCATGTATAAGCAAAAATGCAGTTTTGTTTTTTATTTCTTGCGTGTCATTGGGTATTCTTTTCAAATTGAGGCTTTATCTCTAAACTCTGGAGCTTGCATCGTCTCCTTGTGCATGGAGCCCTTGCATTGTGCACCGTCTATTTGCCTTTAGTAAATCAACCCCAATGTTTCATATATAAGGTATTCTAACCACGCCTACCTTCATTAACACTACGTTCACACCTATGCACTTTTTTGCATGCAGTTTTTATGCATTTTGTGTTTTTTTTTCTCTTTAAAAAAATGTGAATACCTGTTTGCTAAGGAGTGGGGCCGGGAAGCTGACTGTCGCGTCCTTAACAACTGATGAGTCATCAGCTATCAGCGGGATTACCCGCTGACAGCTGAATGTAAATAAAAGAATTGCTGGCAATAAAGAAAACAGGGAGAAAACATCATGCCCCCCCCCCCCCAATCTGGTATGGATTTTGAGGAGAACCCCATGCCAAAATGTAAAAAAAAAAAAAAAAAAGTGTGGGGCCCCCCCAAAATCCATGCCAGACTCTTATCCGACTCTTATCCAAGCATGCAGCCTGGCAGGTCAGGAAAGGGAGGGTATGAGCAAGCAGCCCCCCCCCCCTCTTGAACCATACCAGGCTACATGCCATCAACATGGGGGGGGGGTGCTTTGGGGCAGGGGACAAGGGCCTCTTCCCTACAACTGTGGCGGGAGGTTGTCGGGGGCTGCGGGCAGGATGCTTATCAGAATCTGGAACAAGAGGACCCCCAGATCCCGCCCCCCACCTATGTGAGCATGGTACCCCTACCCATTCACCCAAAAAAAGTGTAAAAAGTGAATAAAGATACTACAAGAGTTTTTGACAATTCCTTTATTAAAAAATAAAAATGTCCCCAATGTAGATCCATCGTCAATCACCAGACCACCAGACCTAAAAAAAAAAAAAAAAAAAAAAAAAAGCTCCCGCCATCTGCCTGCTCCTCTGTCTGACCGTTCTTAAACAGATAAAGGGTGGGGCCACCAGGCAATGTCACCTGCGGCACTGCCCCCCGTGACATTAGCGGCCCAGCATGCACCAGTCAATGACGTCACAGGGGGTCGTGCCACCAGGTGACATCGCTGGTTGGCCCTGCCCTTTACCCATTTTTTTTTTTCTATTTTGCCCGTTTTTTTCCCAATTTTTGATTTCCAGCAATTCTTGTTTTTTTACATTCAGCTGATGACTCATCGGTTGTTAACCACTTTACCACTGGGCACTTAAACACCCTTGATAACCAGACCAATTTTCAGCTTTCGTTGTTCTCACATTTTGAATGACAATTACTCATGCAACACTGTACCCATATGACATTTTTGTCCTTTTTTTCATACAAATAGAGCTTTCTTTTGGTGGTATTTAATTACTGCTGGGTTGTTGTTTTTGTGCTATAAAAGAAAAAATACCTAAAATTCTGTAAAAAAAAATGAATTTTTCTTAGTTTCTGTTATAAAATTTAGCAGATTAGTAATTTTTCATAAAGTTTGGCCAAAATATTCTTTGCAAAATCAAGATTTTTTTTTCCCCACAAAATTGTCATATTATCAGGTTTTTTCCCCACACACAGCATATACATACCACAAATTACACCTCAAAACACATTCTGCTATTACTCCAGAGTATGGCGATATGACATGTTTGAGACTTTTACACAGCGTGGCCACATACAGTGGCCCAACATGCAGGGAGCACCATCAGGCGTTCTGGAGCACCCAGGACAATTCTGACATTTCTCTCCTACATGTCATGTAAAAATCATCATTTATTTGCTAGAAAATTACATAGAACCCCAAAACATTATATATGTTTTTTTAGCAAAGACCATAGAGAATACAATAGTTTTCGAACGCGTTTTGTGCTTAAAAAAAACAAAACAGTAAAGTTAGCCCAATGTTTTTGCATAATGTGAAAGATGAAGTTACGCCAAGTAAATAGATACCTAACATGCCACCCTTCAAAATTTCACAAGCTCGTGGAATGGCGCCAAACCTCGACACTTAAAAATCCCCATAGGCGACGCTTTCAATTTTTTTACTGGTTACGTTTTGAGTTACAGAGGAGGTCTAGGGCCAAAATTATTGCTCTCGCTCTAACGTTCGCAGCAATACCTCACATGTGTGGTTTGAACACCATTTTTTCATATGTGGGCGGGACTTACATATGCGAACGCTTCTGCATGTGAGCACGTGGGGACAGGGGTGCCTTAAATTTTTTTTTTTATTGTTCATTTTACTTTATTTATTTTAGTTTGATATTTTTTTCCCCAAAAATTTATTTTTTGATCACTTTTATTCCTATTACAAGGAATGTAAACATCCCTTGTAATAGTAATATGGCATGACAGGTCCTCTTTAAAGTGAGATATGGGGTCAATAAGACCCCACATCTCACCTCTAGGCTGGGAAGCCTGATATAAAAAAAAAAAAAAAAAAGAAACAATTCTGGCTTTGATCGTATTGGCGAGTCGATAGAAGCACCAGAGGGCGGCGGGAGGGGGGACGTCCCCTCTCACCTCCTGTAAGAAGTTTTTTTTTTTAACACAAAGTTGTCCATTTATACAATATTTCTAACACATAGCATGTACATACCAAAAATGACACCCCAAAATAGATTCTCCTACTCCCCTTGAGTACGGCGATACCACATGTGTGAGACTTCCACAGCCTGGCAACATACAGAGGCTGAGTACAGCCAAGCATGGCCGAGCATGGCTGGGTATCACCGAGTATTGCAGGGTATCACCGAATATGGCTGGGTATTGCAGGGTATCAGAGTATGGCTGAGCATGGCCGAGAATGGCTGGGTATTGCAGGGTATCACAGAGCATGACTGAGCATGGCCGAGTATGGCTGGGTATTGCAGAGTATCACCGAGTATGGCTGGGTATTGCATAGTATCACCGGGTATGGCTGGGTATTGCAGAGTATCACCGACTTTAGCTGGGTATTGCAGAGTATGGCTGGAGATTGCAGGGTATCACAGAGTATGGCTGAGCATGGCCGAGTATGGCTGGATATTGCAGGGTATCACCGAGTATGGCTGGGTATCACCGAGTATGGCTGGGTATGGCAATTTATGGCAGAGTATTGGCAGGGTATTGCAGACTATTTCAGAGTATTGCTGGGTATTGCAGATTATTGCTGGGTATTGCAGTGTATTGGCAGGACATTGCTGGGTATTGCAGAGTATTGGCAGGGAATTGCAGAGTATTGGCAGGGCACTGCAGAGTATTGGCAGGGTATTGCAGAGTATTGCAGAGTATTGGCAGGGCATTGCTGGGTATTGCAAAGTATTGGCAAGGAATTGTGGGGTTAATTATCGGTGAGCAGCGCTGTGGACACTGCAAATCCAGCCCACAGCGCTGCTGACACCGATCTCTCCCCTCCACTGTACCGATTGGTACAGAGAGGGGAGGGAGGAACCGTCATAACACGACGCTGGTTTGTTTACAAGTGATCGCTCCGTCATTTGACTTAGCGATCACGTGGTAAATGGCCGTGATGAGAGGCCGGTTACCGTGATCCGTAATGCATGACCCGGCGGTCACTGATGCTCTCGAATGCGCGCGTGAGAGCGGAATTTTGGGAGGACGTCATATGATGGCCTCCCAGAGTTAAGCAACCACCCTGTAACCGTCATTCGGCTATGGGCCGGGTGTTAAGTGGTTAAAGAAGAACTGCAGTCTTCAATAAATCTGTAATAAAAACATCTTTGCCATTCTGAAGCTTCCCTTCAACTACTTTGCATATTATTTTATATATACTGTGATTCTGTACTTGCCAAATATGCTGCAGAAATCTCCCTCCACTAAGTATGGCTGCAACCATTTTAGCTGTGGGCAGCTGAAGCCTGTTCACTTCCTGGATTTACACAAGCACACAGAGGCACACATCCAGCTCTGCAGCTCTCATTGGCTCTCCTCACCCCCCCCCCCCCCCCCTTCCAGGCAAACTCTCATGAGAGTGAGAGAGAGAGCTGTGCATGATGTCATAAGCCTAGGCTTTTTATCAGATAAGAAACAGGAAGTGGACTGTATAAGGTATTTACTGGCAGAAAAAAATGTTTTACTATCCAAAGTTAAAACAACAAGGGCAGAAGATTTAATAGATGGGAAGATTAATAAATGGCTGAAGTTTCACTTTAAGGAAATGGCAGCTGGCTTCCCAGCCCGTTCCTTAACAACCAGCTGTACACAGTGTGTTAAAGAGGAAAAAAAAACGCAAAATGCAAAACTGTGTAAAAAAAAAGTGTATAAAAACATATCAGAAATGCACAAATTGTGTTTTTGGTGCAGGTCCATTGAAGTCTATTACACACAAAACGCAATCTGCTGTGGGAAAAAAAGTCCCTGACCCTTTCCAAAAACACACTGGCTGAAAAACGCATTGATGTGAATGTTCTCCATAGGAAACTATGTGAAATGGACTGTAGTGCGTTTCTGCAAACTACAAAATGCACTAAAAAAACGCATAAGTGAATCAGGGGTAAATTGTTAAGCAAGCATTCGTTCGATTTTCTAATTGTTAGTCGGGTTAAATTGATGTTTGCTTACAACTGCAGTGATGAGAAAATTCAAGAGATTGGGATGGAAAACATTCCTTGAGCAAACAAATTTGAATGTGGTTTTTCTTTGGTTAAGTCCATTCATTCCAGAATTGAATGGCAGATTGCAAACAAAACTATGAACCACTTTGGGACAATATTCTTCAAGTTGTCGAATGTACTGAGAATTTTGGTACGAATGTCTTATGAACGCTTGTTTGAAAATTTGCTAATGTATACCCAGCTTTAGGGTTCAATAATCAAATCCATTAATAATACTAATAATAATAATGATGATATGACAAGAAGCATGCTAATAGGAGGAAAAAGAAGGGGGCTGAATGATGCTGGTCATCAGACTGAGGACATCTAGTGGCAGGAAAAAGGACTACAGGGAAAATCCCTGGATTGAAGGTGAATATTGCAGCAAAAGCTTTTATTCTTTAGCCCCCGTAACACTGGTGTGGCGTTGAAATCTCGCTACTCCAATGCGATTTCAAAGCCTCTGTGCGATTTGCACTGCTGAGTTCATTGCGGCTTGTAAATGCTTACAACAGATGTCTATGCAAGTCACAATTAAATCGTAAAAGTTTCAAAGTCACTGCTACATCAGCTATTTGAATGGTTCCCTTGTCGACAATGGGGTGCAACTTGTCATGCAATTTGGAACTGTTAAATCGTACGACAAAGTGTACATAGTCTATTTTCTAAATAGTCTATTTTCTTTTATCTTGTAATTATTGACCCGCCCTCTCTTTCTCCGCATTGGCCAATTGACTTTGATCGATGGGATGGTGCAGCTGCTGTGTCTTAGCTAATCAGGAGGAAGAGTTCCGGGTGGCTGAGGCACTCGTGGACATCGCTGGATCAAGAGGGGGCTCAGGTAAGTATTAGGGGGGCTGCTGCACACTACATGCAAATTAATGCTATGCATTAAGATAAAAAACTTTCTGTGTACAACAGCCCCCTCAGTCCCCCTAATACTTACCTGAGCCCAATCTCCATCCAGCGATGTTGCACAAGAGTCTCGGCTGCAGTGGTGGCCTGTCCATTAGGGGCACAGTGTTGCTGCCCCCTAATCCATCCGCCTGGCCCCTAATCTACATGCAGGGCACCGGACACAGGGATTCCAATGGGGATTTTTCTTTTTTAAAGCACATTATTAGAGCCTGAGCTTCTAATAGGTTTAAAAAAGGGTGGGCTCAGGGCGCAGTGAGCCCATCCAGTTGTGTGACGGTAGCAAATTAATAATTCACTATTGTCTTCCTGATTCTCCCCCCAGCCAATCAGCAGGCAGGTCCTGAAACCCGATTGGCCAGGGAGCCTTAGTACTTCCTGGCCATTCATGTCTCAGTCAGGACACACTTCCTGTTCCTGGTGCAGGCCTGTGGCCGGGGTGGGCTGGAGCTGGCATCCGGAAGCCAGACCAAACATGGAGACTGAGTCCAGGCAGGAGCCAGGGCCAGGCTGGCCTACTGGGATACTGGGGCCGCCACGAGGGCAGCGGCACCTGAGAAAAATATGACTGCCAGGCCGACATGCAATTGCACAGGCGCTAGCACTGTTCCAAAGCTAGCCATGCTCAGGAATGCATATACATGCTTGGCCATTTTCGGGAAGGAAGGTGCATTTTAAATGTAGAGCAGTGGCATTCAGTGAGGTCTCGCCTGGTGGCATGCACCTCTTGTTACAGCTGGGTAAGACCGGACCCGTCCCCCTTCGCAGCCCCTTCGTCCCCCCTCTGACCTGTCCTGTATCATCTGCAGCCTCTGACCTCTCCTATACCATCCACAACCTCTGGCCTCTCCTGTACCATCCACAACCTCTGACCTCTCCTGTACGATCCACAACCTCTGACCTCTACTGTACCATCTGCAGCCTCTGACCTCCCCGTACCATTCCCAGCCTCTGACCTCCCCATACCATCTGCAGCCTCTGACCTCTTCTGTACTATCCTCAGCATCTGACCTCTCCTGTACCATCCGCAGCCTCTGACCTCTCCTGTACTATCCACAGCCCCTGGCCTCTCCTGTACCATCCGCAGTCCCTGGCCTCTCCTGTACCATCCTCAGCCTTCTGTACCATCCGCAGCCTCTGACCTCTCCTGTACCATCCACAACCTCTGACCTCTCCTGTACCATCTGCAGCCTCTGACCTCCCCGTACCATCCCCTGCCTCTGACCTCCCCATACCATCTGCAGCCTCTGACCTCTCCTGTTCCATCCCCAGCCTCTGACCTCTCCTGTACCATCCACAACCTCTGACCTCTCCTGTACCATCTGCAGCCTCTGACCTCTCCTGTACCATATTCAGCCTCTGACCTCCCCATGCCATCTACAGCCTCTGATCTCTCCTGTACCATCCACAACCTCTGACCTCTCCTGTACCATCCACAACCTCTGACCTCCCCATACCATCCGCAGCCTCTGACCTCTCCTGTACCATCCACAACCTCTGACCTCCCCGTACCATCCGCAGCCTCTGACCTCCCTGAAACATCCGCAGCCTTTGACCTCTCTGAATATCTGCAGCCTCTGACCTCTCCTATACCATCCGCAGCCCCTGGCCTCTCCTGTACCATCCGCAGCCCCTGGCCTCTCCTGTACCATCCGCAGCCTCTGACCTCTCCTGTACCATCCTCAGCCCTGACCTCTCCTGTACCATCCTCAGCATCTGACCTCTCCTGTACCATCCGCAGCCTCTGACCTCTCCTGTACTATTCATAGTCTTTGACCTCTTCTGTACCATCTGCAGCCTCTGACCTCTCCTGTACCATTCGCAACCTCTGACCTCTCCTGTACTGTCCCCCACCGGGATGGGGTCATGGGAGAAGTGAGACGTGTGTGGACTGTGGAGAGGAGACTATAAGATAAAACTAGAGCCATCAAGCTGGAGCTGACTGACTGAGCTCTGCATGGTGCACCTGAGAGGAGGTCAGTGACAGTGTCGCCAGGCCAGTCTGAGGGGGAGTCAATACAATAATGTAAGGGGACATCGATATAAAGATTTCCCTCTTAGATCAGTAACTTCCTTTACCTTAGTGTTTTTCTGTCTGCGGAAGGTGGTCTCTGGTCATCAGAGTCCTACCCAGATTCCCAGAGTTCCCCTTTACATCAGAGTCTGCAGGATTCCACTTTACAGTGCAAGGGGAAACGCTGATGTAAAGGGGAATGCAGTGGACTCTGATATAAGGGGGGTCTCTGGTCACCTAAGCCCCCCTTTATATCAGAGCTCCCCCTTAGATCATTAACTGCAATGTTCCTCTTTATGTCAGAGTTCCCTTGCATTGTAAGGGCGAATCCTGCAGACTCTGATATATGGGGGAACTCTCTGCTGGCTGGGCTATATTAATGTGACTTTCATATAAATGAAGAAATATGGTTTTTGACTTTTGTTTAACTTAAACACATTGCTAATAGCTACATTTTTATAACTTAAATATTGATATTTGCACTAAATACTGCCATTTTAAGTACTTTTTTTGCAGTGTCAGTAAATTTCCAGTAAAAAAATTGTGCTGTTTGTAAATTTCATATCTCGCTTATCTATATTTAACACGCTGTTCAAATGCATGGTTTACCCTTTTGTGAACAAGAAGATAATTACGTAATGCGGTTGGGCTGGTATAATAATGCTATGGGGCTGGTATGAAATTATTTCCAGGGCTGGTTTTTATTCCCAGTCCGGCTCTGGCAGGAGCTGCGTGTCGGCTCGCTGGTAATTTTTTACCACACCAATGGAATATGAGTGTATTCTACACCATGCATCTACATGAATGCTTATACTCATGTGTAATAATACAGCAGTAGGGAAGTTACTGATCAGACTTCTATATCACCAGAAACAGAGGTGAGCCAGAGGGCCCAGATCTTTGCAAATTGTTTGGGGCAACCCCCAGAATAGTATGTCAGCATCTAGATTCAACCCAGAAATGAAGACAAGGAGGGGAAGGGTCCTTCCACTTAAGGGCCAAGGCTTTTTTGGCATAGAAAAACATTAACTGTAACTTGTAAGAGGGTCAACTGTGAATTGCTCAAATCTTCTTTGGCAAAATCCCCCAGAAGACATCTCTCATGGGAACAAATATTTGGGAGAGCTAATTTCTCCTCTAAAAATCTAACAATGGCGGACCAAAAATTCCTGATACAGGGACAGGCCCAGACCATATGAAAGGATTTTCCTGGGCAGTGGCAGCCCCTCCATACGGGGCGCATGGGCAACACCTGGCCCCTAATCTGCATGCAGGGCACCAAACGCATGGATTCCAACAAGGTTTTTTTTTTTGAAGCACATGATTAGGGCCTGAGGCTCTAATTGGGTTCAAGAAAGGGTGAGCTCGGGGCGCAGAGCACTGCATCCTGAGCCCACCCAGTTGTGTGACATTAACAAATTAATATTCGCTATTGTCATCCTGATTCTCCTCCTGGCTGATCAGGAATCAGGTCCTGACTCCTGAGACCCGATTCCTAAGACTTCCTGGCCAATCGGGTATCAGGACACACTTCCTGTTCAGTCGAAATATTTAGCACCGGCTGCCACTGCTCCTGGGGCAGTTTGACAACGGGAACAATCCGGTTATATCTACTTTTACGTATATTATAAGCAGAATTTTTTTTTTTTTCATTTTGGCTAGAGCAAGGGAGGATTATAACCCCTGTGTCCCATTGGGGAGCTTTCTCTTTGCTTCCTGTCCTATAGCTAAACAGGAAATGGCAGGCAATCCCCTCCTCCCCCCTTCCAAGGTCACAAGAATGATCCCCATTTAAAGATTTCCTTTCTATTACTTTTGTGGTGACAACCCAAGAGTTGGAATTTTCTTTTGCTTTCACTTTTGATGATAATGGTAAACAGGACAAATAGAGAGGCTGAATCTCCCTAACGGGGACACAGACAGCAAAAAAAGCTGACAGGTGTTCTAATCCCTCTTCCCTATATCCAAAGCTAAAATGAAAAGCTTTGACATTAGTTATACTTTAACCTTCAAGATATGTAACATAAATTAATAAATGTATAACAATTATGCCAAAAAACAGCCATTTTTAATCTTTCATTTCAGAAATGTTTGGATTTCTTTCTTTCTTTTATAACATCTATTCATTCATGAAGATATTTATGTTCACATGTGTAAGTAGATTTAAATAAACCATTTAATTAATGATTAATTCTCTCCTGAAATTAATTAAATATCTGTATACTAGTAAATATTCCTGTTCTCAAGGGTAAAATGATCTATGGTCACATTCTTCTCAAGGTCTATAGTGGACGGGTTTAATGCATAGGAGAGTCCAGTTACACATTTTAAAGAGAGGGACAGTTGCACAGGACCCCAGGCCCCCTGCTCAAATATGCCGGTTATTTTTACCCAGGATGAAGACACAATTTGGGCTTGTTGCTCAGTTAAGGAAATACGAAGAGCCTTCCTTATCTGGAGAAAGCTGAGTAGGCAAGGAGCAACAGTATATAAGCCTGCCTGGGGGCCTCAGTTAGTTACATCTGCTGGTGGTGAGTATTGGACATCCTTAACCAGAGCTAGTGATGGGGAGCTACTAACACAGATTGACTTTCCTTTTTTTAGACCAATTTTTCTAAATATGGGGAGTTTTTTCCTAACAAACAGCAAACCTTTTAATTTAAAGTTTGGCAAGCAAAAAAAATTACTTTTTTAATATACTGTATACTTTACTCTCAGAATAACAATTTTTTTAATTTAATTTCTTTTTTTAAATTTAACTGACTTAATTTACAACATTAATTTACAGTAAAAATATTTTTTTATATATTACTAAGATAATACTTTAGAGACCAAAAGACCAATTTGTCTAAATACGCAGAGTTTTTCCCAACCGATATCTTTTTATTTAAAGCTTGACAAGCAAAAATATTTATTTATTTATTATATACTTTACTCACAGAACAACTACTTTTTTTTCATTTCATGTAATTGTTTTAAATTTACTTGATCTCAAATGACTTAATTTACCGCACTGGTTAATGTACAGTAAAAAATAATTTTTATATATATTAAAACAACATTTTAAGTGCTGTTCTAGAATTTAGAAAATGAAAATGGAAGAGATTTGTACTTTTGGACTGATTACTGTTGACAAACTAGTTTTATAGTGATTTGTTTTTTAAATGATCTGAAAGGTACTCAGTCTTTTTTCCGTTATTTCATTTTCAGGGGGCTGATCCTCATATTTTTCCGTCATTGTCTAAGATAAAAGGTAAGTATTCATAGATTTAGGAATAATATCAGAGAGGAAAGGTATTTCTGATTCAATAAAAAAAGCTTTCCTTTGCTGGAACTTCAAATGTAGTTTGTTAGATTATATAGGCAAAATTCATTATAGAATATATATTCAGACAGGATATTTAGCTATGCAGTGCGGGAACTATTCTGTAGTATTAGCTTTTTCCAGGTAAAGCCACTTTTTCATTTTGGGTGGAGTATAGAGTGGTTAAAACTTTTATATTGTTGTTGTCGGTGTCCCTTTGGGACCCATGACATATCAGGGAGTGAAAGGACATCATTCCAAAGTGGGGGAACTTGTTCACATGTACTGAACTTCAGCTGATTTCTGTTGAATTAGTCCAAATTTGTTCCATGGGTGGCCCTGTCAGCAAAAGAGAAATTTTCAATAGATGTTTGCTGGGGCAACCAGGCAGAAAATTGCAGTTGGAACAGTGACTGCAGCCAATCAGATGCAGCCATTGTTTGGGTATTCAGGCAGCCATTGGTACTGGCTGTCTGAATATAATAACAGGCACTGCAGATCTGTCCACCCATGCTGTTTAGCATGGATGGGGAATCAAGCAATTTCTCTCATTCAGCCTATGGAGTTGAAAGAAAGAAATTTTGATGTGTATAGCCAGCTTTAAGTTGTAAACAAAACAAGTGTTTCTATTGGAATATTCCCTTTCTACATCGGACCCATTGACATTTAAAATTTGTATATTTTGCCTCACTTATAGGGCCAGTGACAATGTCCATACACTGTTTGAATTTCATCTGGTTTCTGCTGATCTGGCTGAAATTTGCTCAGTGGGTGGCCCTGTCATCTCTGGCCTGAAATCCCTCAGCTAAAAAAAAATATTGAAGATTCCAGGCAAAAAGCTGTTGGCTAAACAGTGGCTGCATCCAGTGAGATTCAGCTGATATTTGAGTTTTTTGGCAGCCAGTGGGGCTGGCTCTCATAACACAATAGCCACAGTGGGAGATTTGTTCATCAATGCTGTTAGCATGGATAGAGGAATCCTGTAACCATTGAGAAGGTGCTTAAAATACATTAATTTATTTTTTATTTTAAAATACCTACTATTTCCTAATGGTCCTTAAGGTGTTCATAGAAAATAAGGGGCAGTCGGACATGTAGGCACCTGATAGTATGGCCTTCGGGTGTCAGTGAGCACCTCTTCTGTTCCTTTCAATAAAAAAGAAAAACTAACTATGTAACTTGGATGATACAAACCATTGTTGGGTTACCATAGGACAACAGTAGCAACTGGACATGGTACTCTTACCTGTCTGAACACAATAGTAGCAGCTTCCCATACTTACATTTATCATACTACACAGTTTAGAACATAAAAAAAATATTGATAAATTATAGACTGAAGGAGCATGGATTGGTGCTTTGATGTACAACCTGTGCTCGGGCACTAGGTAAGGCTTCATTTATGTAAAGTGGTTTAAGGGGTGCTTGGAATGCATTTCCAGTTCCCTTAAATAGTGGGTGTGTGAGAGTCTGTACTCTGTCTGTACATACCTCCATGGATGCCTCACATTGGCCCAAATGCTGCATGCTGTCTTTGGACAATGACAGCCCGCTTGTTTGAGATTATGTATGTGTGATGTGTGTTTTGGTCATTTAAAACATACTGTTACTTCACATCTTACTCCTATAGAAAGCCAACACCATGGGTGACGGTGAGATGGCGGTTTTTGGTGCGGCTGCACCCTTCCTCCGCAAAGGCGAGAAGGAAAGACTGGAGGCCCAGAACAAACCTTTTGATGCCAAGAACACCTGCTACGTAGATGATGCAAAGGAACTCTACGTAAAAGGTTTAGTCACCGCTCGTGAAGCTGGAAAAGTCACAGTCAAGACAGACGATGGGAGGGTAAGGATCACAGCTTATTTGTATATTAGGCACAGACTGGAAGGGTAATAACATACGCACTAAATCATGTTTATTGAAATTCCAGACTGTAACAGTCAAAGAAAGCCAAGTTTACCCCCAGAATCCTCCCAAGTATGACAAAATTGAAGACATGGCGATGATGACTCACCTGAATGAGGCCTCTGTGCTGTATAACCTCAAAGAACGTTACGCAGCCTGGATGATCTACGTAAGTTTTACTAAATAACTATATAACAGAAATGCTCAGGTACAATGCAAGAAAGTTTAGTTTATATTTAAAACAACAAAAATTCATGATCAGCTCCCATAAAAAACTCCATAAACACTCAATGCTTACTTGAGAATTGCATTTTTCAATAAAAAGAGACTGGACATACATTTCTACCTACACTTACCTAACAGTTCTCACAGTGGAGTAAACCTCAAAACTTGCAGATGACAATTTAAAGATATTTTAAAGCAAAATACATCTTTATTTGGCAGTTCTAGCAGTCCCTTTTTCAATTTGACCTTACTGAGAAGCTGAGAAGTCCAGAAATTAATGTAGGAAAGCTATCTAAACCTATAGCACACCATTGCTTCTCTGGGAACTTTGTAGACTTAAACTTCATAATACATTACAGACATACTCTGGGCTTTTCTGCGTCACTGTCAACCCCTACAAGTGGCTGCCAGTGTACAACCCTGAGGTTGTTGAGGGCTACAGAGGCAAGAAGCGTATGGAAGCCCCACCACACATCTTCTCCATCTCTGATAACGCTTATCAGTTTATGCTTACAGGTATGGGTCTTTGAAATTTTTCTTTGATACTTTCAGGGGCCACATTTGTGGTTTTATTTTGTTGAAATATAAATTTGCATTTGACAGATCGTGAAAATCAGTCTGTCTTGATTACTGGAGAATCTGGTGCTGGAAAGACTGTTAACACCAAGCGTGTCATCCAGTACTTTGCAACAATTGCAGCTCTTGGTGACGCTGGTAAGAAGAAGGAGCTAAGCAACAGCATGCAGGTAAATTATAACTGAAGTGCATACATTTCTAAAAGTCCCTATTGATATGTTTAATTAGATACTCTAATTCATACTGCCCATAGTAAACTACTAGAATAATTATCTAACCATATTTTAATACTATTAAATGAACTTTGCGGGTATCCTACAACTTTTATGTTGTAGTCAAACTCTGTCCTGCCCTTTTTGATAGAAAAACATCTGTATAGAATGTTGGGTTAATGGTATATAAATAAAATGAATCTATGCTTACCATTTTAGGGTAATCTGGAAGATCAAATCATCCAGGCTAACCCTCTGCTGGAAGCCTTTGGTAATGCTAAGACTGTAAGAAATGACAACTCCTCTCGTTTTGTAAGTATCTATGAATTCTTATGTTCATTAGTTACTCATTTTTTGATTCTCATATTTTATGCACTCCTTTATAATCTTCTCTTGTCATGTTTAGGGTAAATTCATCAGAATCCACTTTGGTACCACTGGAAAACTGTCTTCAGCTGATATTGAAACATGTAAGAATGAAACCCTCCAATTTCTTCTCATTTTGTAGTTTCTCACATAAATTCATACAATTACTACAATGCAATTTTATAGATCTGCTGGAGAAGTCCAGAGTAACATTCCAGCTGTCAGCTGAAAGAAGCTACCACATCTTCTACCAGATCATGACAAACAAGAAACCAGAGGTTGTAGGTACGGTCATATTTCCTTTCAGATAATAGGCAGAGAAACGCGACCTGCAAACCATAAGCATGTGTTATTGAATGTCGAACTTATCATTTTTTTTAATGTTGTTTGTGTTCAGAGATGCTTCTTATTACCACCAACCCATACGACTATCCTTCAATCAGCCAGGGTGAAATCGTTGTGAAGAGTATTGATGATACAGAGGAGTTCATTGCCACAGATGTAAGTTGTTGAAATCTTGGAACAATATTTTTTTTTCAGTTTTCCACAGATTGTATCATTTACACAGATGTACAGAATGTACTACTGGGCATTAAATGATCAGAGCTATTTTTCTAACAGACTGCTATTGACATCCTGGGATTCACCCCAGAAGAAAAGGTTGGCATCTACAAGTTGACTGGTGCTGTCATGCATCACGGCAACATGAAGTTCAAGCAGAAGCAGAGGGAGGAGCAGGCCGAGCCAGACGGCACTGAGGGTTTGTCCTTTGTTTTTCAATTTATGCTTTTTTTTTCCATCTATGCAATTTTAGGATTTATTTCATACTATATGTCTTATCTCCAGTTGCTGACAAGATTGCTTATCTGATGGGTTTCAACTCTGCTGATATGCTGAAGGCTTTGTGCTACCCCAGAGTAAAGGTCGGCAATGAGTTTGTCACCAAGGGACAAACTGTAGCTCAGGTATGATAAAATCAAGAAATAAAATAACCACATACTCAAAGATAACTATGCTTTCTGTAATATATAACACCTGATTTTTGCTCTACTCATTAGGTCAACAACTCTGTTGGTGCCCTCTGCAAATCCGTTTTTGAGAAACTCTTCTTGTGGATGGTCACTCGTATTAACCAGCAGCTCGACACCAAGCAGCCAAGACAGTTCTATATTGGTGTGCTGGATATTGCTGGATTTGAAATCTTTGATGTAAGTTCTTGAACAGTTTTAGGTTTGTATGTCTTTCAAAGCAAAGGACCTGTTCTCATTTCTTTATTTTACATAAAGTTCAACAGCTTGGAACAGCTCTGTATCAACTTCACCAATGAGAAGTTGCAGCAGTTCTTCAACCACCACATGTTCGTCCTGGAACAGGAGGAATACAAGAAGGAAGGTATTGACTGGGAGTTCATTGACTTTGGTATGGACTTGGCTGCCTGCATTGAGCTTATTGAGAAGGTAATTTCACATATGGAAATGTTAATATGAATCTAAAAATTTAGAATTATGTGTTGTTACAGACTTAAAGTAACATGTATTGTTTATTATCAGCCTATGGGCATCTTCTCCATCCTTGAAGAGGAGTGCATGTTCCCCAAGGCCACTGACACATCCTTCAAGAACAAGCTGTATGAGCAGCATCTTGGCAAGTGCAAGAACTTTGAGAAGCCCAAACCTGGCAAAGGAAAGGCTGAGGCCCACTTCTCTCTTGTGCACTATGCTGGTACTGTGGATTACAACATCTCTGGCTGGCTTGACAAGAATAAGGATCCATTGAATGAATCTGTTATCCAGCTGTACCAGAAATCTTCAATGAAACTGCTGTCCTTCCTGTACTCCAGCTACAATGCTGCTGATGGTGAGTAGCTTGCCTGTTCCTTTTTTATTTTAAGCTTTTTTTTTTTTTTTACTTTTACATTTATATTAAGATCTGTGATGACTCCTCCATTGTGGTTTATTAACAGATGCTGCCGGTGGTGGAAAAGGTGGAAAGAAGAAGAAGGGATCCTCCTTCCAGACTGTGTCTGCTCTGTTCAGAGTTAGTATGACCTTTTAATGTGCATAAAGACTTACATAATTTCAGCCATAGCTATAAGAAAACTTTATTTGTTAATAGAAAGTAAAGGTTTTAGCTGCTTGCCATAAATGGCGAGTCTGATAGCTTTCTAACATGCAGCAAATCTTAATTTATATTGTGTGTGTTATAGGAAAACTTGGGCAAGCTAATGACCAACTTGAGAAGCACTCACCCTCATTTTGTGCGTTGTCTGATCCCCAATGAGACCAAAACTCCAGGTACAATTATATAATTCTTTCCATTCTGCAAACACCAAGCATTAAGAAGGCACTATAGTTGTTTTCGTAACTTCTGAAATGTAAGACTTCTAATGCTATTGATTCCCAGGTACTATGGAAAACCAACTGATCATTCACCAGCTGAGATGTAACGGAGTACTGGAGGGTATCAGAATCTGCAGAAAGGGCTTCCCCAGCAGAATAATCTATGCTGATTTTAAGCAACGGTAAATTCCAATACATATTGCAAATGTTAAAAAATCATGAAAACTATTGAAGCATAAAAAGGTAGATGACAGCATTAGAGTTATGGTTTGGATAAACTATTTATTCAAATGCTTGCAAACCACTCATAATTTGCTTATGCATTTTGAATCTGACAATTTCTGCTTGCTAACATTTTTTTTTTTTTTACTAAAGTTACAAGGTGCTGAATGCCAGTGCGATCCCAGATGGTCAGTTTATTGACAGCAAGAAAGCAGCAGAAAAACTCTTGGGTTCTATTGATGTTGACCACACTCAGTACAAATTTGGCCACACCAAGGTATGGAAGCAGAAACTCCCTGAGAACAGTAAATCTAAGAGTTTCTAATATTTAAATTTAAAATTACTATTTATTTTTATTTTAGGTATTCTTCAAAGCTGGTCTCCTGGGTACACTGGAAGAGATGCGAGATGAAAAGTTGGCACAACTTATCACTCGTACTCAGGCTCTTTGCAGAGGTTTCTTGATGAGAGTTGAGTTCAAGAAGATGATGGAAAGAAGGTAAAATGGTTTTATACTCACAAAAGTATACTAGCTATAGAGGCAAAACAACATTTTTGATAACAAACATATTTACCTTACCTGATATGTGACATTTCTTAAACAGGGAAGCCATCTTTATCATCCAGTACAATATCAGATCATTCATGAATGTCAAACACTGGCCATGGATGAAACTGTACTTCAAGATTAAGCCCCTCCTGAAGAGTGCAGAAACTGAGAAAGAGATGGCAAATATGAAGGAGGAGTTTGAAAAAACCAAGGAAGCTCTGGCAAAGTCAGAGGCCAAGAAGAAAGAACTAGAGCAGAAAATGATTTCCCTGGTGCAGGAGAAGAATGACCTGTTGCTTCAAGTCCAGTCGGTATGTAGAATAAAACTGTGATATATATATAAAAAAAGTAAATTTAATGTTCCAAAAAAAGTTACCCATTACTCAAAAATGTTGAAGTTCCCTAACATTCAATGATTTTCACCAGGAATCTGAGACTTTGGCAGATTCTGAGGAAAGATGTGAAGGTCTCATCAAGAACAAGATTCAACTGGAATCAAAGCTCAAGGAACTCAATGAGAGGCTTGAAGATGAAGAAGAAAGCAATGCTGAGCTGACAGCCAAGAAAAGGAAATTGGAAGATGAATGCTCAGAGCTGAAAAAAGACATTGATGATTTAGAGCTTACCCTGGCTAAAGTAGAGAAGGAAAAGCATGCCACAGAAAACAAGGTAAGTTCAGTTGGAGGTGAAGTGTCCAAATTGTAATTCACCACAAAAACTTTCAGACTGATATTTTGTGCTTTATTTTAAGGTGAAAAACCTTACTGAAGAATTGGCATCACTTGATGAAAATGTCTCCAAACTCACCAAAGAGAAGAAAGCTCTTCAGGAGGCTCATCAGCAAACACTTGATGATCTGCAGGCTGAGGAAGACAAAGTTAGCACTTTAACCAAGGCCAAGACAAAGCTGGAACAGCAAGTCGATGATGTAAGATTCATACAAATACTATTATTCTTCCTACACATTTTAAACATTTCTATATATCTTAAATAAAAACATTTCTTACTAACATAGCTTGAAGGCTCCCTGGAGCAAGAAAAGAAGCTTCGTCTTGACTTGGAAAGGACAAAGAGAAAGCTGGAAGGTGACCTGAAACTAACCCAGGAAACAGTACTAGACCTTGAAAATGACAAGCAGCAAGCTGATGAAAAATTAAAGAAGTATGTATTTTTTTATTTAAAAAAAAATTATTTCAGTATGCTAGTATAGTATCATATAACCTTTAATTATTTGTTATACAATCATAGGAAAGAATTTGAAGTCAACCAGCTGCAAGGAAAGATCGATGATGAACAGTCCCTGGGATCTCAGCTGCAGAAGAAGATCAAGGAACTTCAGGTATATTGTTGCTTTTGACATTTTTATTATATCAATGAAGTAAAAAAAAAAAAAATAGGGCTAATTTTTATTGTTATAGGGATTATCATTTTGTCAATAAGGTTTTCAGAAAAATGTATCTAGATTAATTGGGTCACCCATAGTCACCCATAGTCTGTATTTTAAAATACATTATCTAGTAAATCAATATAATTTGTTTGGGTTTTTAGGCTCGTATTGAAGAGCTTGAGGAGGAAATTGAAGCTGAGAGGGCAGCTCGGGCCAGGACTGAGAAACAGAGAGCTGATCTCTCTAGAGAACTTGAAGAAATCAGTGAAAGACTTGAAGAAGCTGGCGGTGCAACATCTGCCCAGATTGAGCTGAACAAGAAGCGTGAAGCTGAATTCCAGAAACTGAGACGTGACTTGGAAGAAGCTACTCTTCAGAATGAAGCCACTGCTTCTGCTCTGCGCAAGAAGCATGCTGACAGTGTTGCTGAGCTTGGGGAACAGATTGACAACCTGCAGCGCGTTAAACAAAAGCTGGAGAAAGAGAAGAGTGAACTGAAGATGGAGGTTGATGACCTCTCCAGCAACTTGGAAAACATCTCTAAATCCAAGGTAAGATAATCTCTAAGATACATTAGCTATGCTATTTTTCTTAAGAATTAAATTAAACATTACTAACTATTCTCACAGGCCAACCTTGAGAAAGTCAACCGTGTTCTTGAGGACCAACTTAGTGAAATTAAGACTAAGGATGATGAACACCTGCGTCAACTTAATGATTTCACTACCCAGAGAGGTCGTTTGCAGACAGAAAACGGTAATCAGTATATGCTAATTTTTTGATTGGTAATCAGTATATGCTAATTCCAACAAGTGATCTGAATCCATAGTAGCAAAAAAGTAAATAAACCTGACATAGGTACATTTTTAAATGAACAGCTTACCAGTAAAATACATTTTCAAATAATTTAATACTCTAAATCTGATTACATGCTATAAAAAATATAAAATACAAAACAGTCCGACCAGTCCTATTTAGCACAATTTTTGTCTAACCCTAAGCCCTTTTAGCCTTAAGTGTCCATGTATCTTTTTAAGGACCCAGTTAGTCATTTTTTCTGTACTTGAACCCAAATAATATGGATCTTTGTTTATTGCACTGAACATAGTCTGGGAAAAAAAGAAGTAGAAAATGCTTTTGTACACAATACTGTTCTTTTTTTCAAAGTTCTATGGAGTTTTTAAAATATCTCTCATTCTGTATTAAAGTTTAATAATTGAAAAGCCATGCAACATCACGTTATATGTACTTTTAGGTGAGCTGTCTCGTCAGCTTGAGGAGAAAGAATCTCTGATCTCTCAGCTCTCCAGAGGAAAGCTGGGCTTCACACAGCAAGTTGAGGAACTCAAGAGACAACTTGAAGAAGAATCAAAGGTGCATTCATGTTGCCTTTATAACTTCAGCCTTATAGAATAAAATATAGTGTGTTCGTGATTTCAACAAACACCTAATTGTATATTTCAGGCCAAGAATGCCCTTGCTCATGCCCTGCAATCTTCCCGGCATGATAATGACTTGCTCCGTGAGCAATATGAGGAGGAACAAGAAGCCAAAGCTGAATTCCAGCGTTCTCTGTCCAAAGCTAATGGTGAAGTTGCCCAGTGGAGGACCAAATATGAAACTGATGCCATTCAGCGCACAGAGGAGTTGGAAGATGCCAAGTATGTTGATATCTATGAAATACAATCAGTAGGTAAATCATGAAAAATTATAGCAAAATAGTCCTCTGTTTCATACCTTTCCTTGCATTAAAGGAAGAAGCTGGCTCAGCGTTTGCAGGATGCTGAAGAACAAGTGGAGGCTGTGAACTCCAAGTGTGGCTCCTTGGAAAAGACCAAGCAGAGGTTGCAATCTGAGGTGGAGGACCTCATGGTTGATGTTGAGAGAGCAAATAGTGCAGCAGCTTCTCTTGACAAGAAGCAGAGGAACTTTGATAAGGTAAAAGTGTAGGCACATGGTTGTGATAATATAGCTTGCTATTGAGCTATCCAGAATCTTTAAATCTTATGTTTTAACAGGTCCTGGTAGAGTGGAAGCAGAAGTATGAGGAGGGTCAGGCTGAACTAGAAGCTGCACAGAAAGAAGCTCGTAGCCTGAGCACTGAAATCTTCAAGTTGAAGAACTCATATGAAGAGTCTCTGGAGCAAGTTGAAACCCTAAAACGTGAAAACAAAAACTTGCAACGTAGGTTATTTATTAAATTCAAAGTTTCTGACTGAATTTTTTAATGAAAGATCATAAATAACTATTTTATTGATTAATATGCTTTCCAGTTACCGACTTTGGCTTTAACAGATATTTTCCATGTTTGGCATAAATTTAGAACTCAAAGCATAAAACATAAACCTGTTCTGAGGTCAGCTTTGCATAAGTTCTTTGGTTTAACTTTTTCAGAGGAGATCTCAGATCTAACTGAACAGATTGGTGAGAGTGGAAAGTCCATTAATGAACTGGAGAAGGCCAGGAAGCAGGTTGAACAGGAAAGGAGTGACCTTCAGGCTGCTCTGGAGGAAGCTGAGGTATAACTAAAATATTTAAAGTACACATACAGTAAATGATGGTTTGGCCCTAATTTGGAATGAGTATTCTGTGTGTACAGTAAGTAGCCCCAAATATTAAACATGCTCCTTTATTAAAGGGATCATTGGAACATGAAGAAGCCAAGATCCTCCGTGTCCAGCTTGAGCTGAACCAGATCAAATCTGAGGTGGACAGGAAGATTGCAGAGAAGGATGAGGAAATTGAACAGCTGAAGAGAAACAGCCAGAGAGCCATTGACACCATGCAGAGCACACTAGACTCTGAAATCAGAAGCAGAAACGATGCTTTGAGACTGAAGAAGAAGATGGAAGGAGATTTGAATGAACTTGAGATCCAACTCAGCCATGCCAACCGCCAGGCTTCAGAGGCACAGAAACAGCTCAGAAATGTGCAAGGACAACTAAAGGTATTTTTACCAATGAAACAGCATCAGTGTACTGGAGCTCTGGTTTTGAATTAGATACAAATATATGCATTTTGTCATCTAGGATACCCAGCTTCACTTGGATGATGCTGTAAGGGGACAGGAGGACCTGAAGGAACAGGTTGCTGTAACTGAACGCAGAAACAATCTGCAACAAGCTGAGATTGAAGAGATAAGGGCTGCTCTGGAACAGACAGAGAGATCTCGCAAGTTAGCAGAACAGGAACTTCTGGATGCCAGTGAACGGCTGCAGCTTCTGCACTCACAGGTAGGATCTGTTCCTGACCATCATTGGATATATACTTAATTGTATCTAAAACGCAATATATACTGAATATTTTTTGTGCCCCAGAACACCAGCCTCATCAACAACAAGAAGAAGCAGGAAGGTGACATTTCCCAACTTCAGAATGAAGTAGAGGAAGCTGTCCAAGAAGCCAGAAATGCTGAAGAGAAAGCCAAGAAGGCCATCACTGATGTATGTAACCTGTCCTGCAAACTAAAAACTCATATTTGAAATCAACAAATATGCCAACTTACTGAGTGTCTGATTTATTCAAGGCTGCACTGATGGCAGAAGAGCTGAAAAAGGAGCAGGACACCAGTGCCCACTTAGAGAGGATGAAGAAGAACCTTGAACTGACTGTGAAGGACCTGCAGCACCGCCTGGATGAAGCTGAACAGCTCGCACTGAAGGGTGGCAAGAAGCAACTCCAGAAACTGGAGTCCAGAGTAAGTACATTTAAAATGGTTGTTTTGGAAAATGTTCTATACGTTTTTTAAGTTATAGCAAAAATAGCTAACAACTAAAATGTTTCACACAGGTACGTGAACTGGAGAATGAGCTGGAAAATGAACAGAAACGTGGTGTTGAGGCAATCAAAGGTGTTCGCAAATATGAAAGGAGAGTGAAAGAACTGACCTACCAGGTATACAGGGTTTAAAGAAAGTTAGCATTTCATTTACATTAACCCAGGAGCATAACATTTGCATTAATTTCCTTATTATAATAGAAAATTTGATTATTTTACTATTGGCCATTCTAAAATCTAATAAATAAGTGTAAATTACAGCTGTTTTTTACTAAACAAAATATATAGTTGATATTAAAAGAATAACATTAATTTTCTTATACAGACTGAGGAAGACAGGAAGAATACCCTGAGACTCCAGGACTTGGTTGACAAACTGCAGCTGAAGGTCAAGGCCTACAAGAGACAGGCTGAGGAATCTGTAAGTCATTTGTTTAGCAAATATTTCTGCCTTTCAGGAGAATCTTTTCATTTGGTTATTAGGTTCTTGGTTGACTTTCTAATTAGAAATTAGATTTGGCTAATGATGCCTTTTAATTGTTGTTTAGGAGGAACAAGCCAATGCTCACCTAGGCCGCTTCAGAAAGGTCCAACATGAGCTTGAAGAAGCTGAAGAGAGAGCCGACATTGCTGAATCCCAAGTGAACAAACTCAGGGCTAAGAGCCGCGATGTTGGTGGAAAGGTAAGAATTTTAACATGTTTCTCTTCATATTCATCTATTTATGTTTCTGGCCATCAGTCTATCTATCTACCAATCAGTTTATCTATCTATCTATCTATCTATCTATCTATCTATCTATCTATCTATCTATCTATCTATCTATCTATCTATTTATCTATAATTATCATAAGAAGTCATCTCAATTAATTATGAATCATCTTAATTTTAAAAGTTACTATAAATTAAACTACATAATACATTTTCCTCATATTAAGCTTGTGGTAGAAATGAATAATATACGCATTCATGTTTTTTTTCTTTTTTTTTTAACTACAGAAAGAAAGTGAAGAGTGAAGAGTATAAATAACAGCAGACTGAGGAACTCTCACAATGGGACTTTCTTAATCTGAGACCTACCCGCTCCCCTTTTTATCTAATAAATAAATTTCATACTTGATGCTTAATAATGTTGTTGTGTCATCTGTATTGTAAACAATCATTCACAAAAAATGAATCTATCTACCTTGTATAATATCTGGAGTCACCTGGTATGCATCAGTCACCAATTTCCTAACCACTATTGTACCTACAGTAGACCCATGTGTCAAAATGATATCAAAATATCACAAGCAACAGACTGTGTTCTACAGAAAACCACTTTAGAACCAATGGCTACAGTCTAATCCACATAAAGGAACTTGCAATATAATAATTTGCCATTTTCCTTATTAAATCAATCATCTATCAGTTGTTCCAGTTCTCTCAATGACAAACCAATTCAACAAATAAATTATATCTGGTAATGACAGGTTTTCTTGTATGCATTAAGCAGCTGGCAAAATATAAATATTGGATACTGTTGCAAGGACATCAATACCAACATTTACAGCTTTAAGCACTGAGTGTATTCATTTCCTACACTTGGCAAGTTGAAAAAGGCCCATATGCACCAACACTTAATGGAAAGCAGTGGATGACACCAATAGCTTTATACATTCAGACGCCATACGAAACAGTATTTTTTATAATGTACCGAAAAGTCAATATATTAGATGGCAGAGAAAGTGCACTTTAAAGACTTAAATAGTAAAGTGGAGGTCCTTTTAATTTTTTTATTTTTGAAAATTCTTTTTAATGAAGTTTTCAACATGGTACAAAAAATAACACTTGTAAAGTGATAACATAAAAAGTAAGAAAAAACATAAAAGAGTTGTACAACAGCACAAGTGACCAGCATGGCCCTGACTAACACTATCTCAGGAGAAAAGCCAACTACATTTTCACATAAAGAATTATTTTCTTTTCATAATAGTATCATATTCAGCTATCTATGGCATCCAGATAAACAATCAACTCTTCACAGATAAATCCCACATGTAATGTTGACTGATACCTATCCCCAATTAAATTATAAACCTCAAGCACTACCCGCAGTTTTATGGTATTTATAAACAACTGAACCGCACATTTAAAGAGAGACAGCTCTCACTCTGATGCAGTAGATGCATCATTCACCCAGCCTCTCCACACTTTGTCAAATTTTGTCTGTACCCCTCTACTGGCATATGTAGCCTTATAAAGAAAGCTTAACTTCTTATAAAACTATTTTTTTGAGAAGGGTAGTTGATAATTAAAAATTTAGATAGGTTGAAAAAAGACACAAGTCCATTCAGTTCAACCAATAGAAAAATAAAAATAAAATAAATAAAACCTCCACATACACAAGCCTTTACCCACAGTCCATCCAGAAGAAGGCAACAAACTCCCAATAAAGCATGAACCAGCTGAGCTGGTAATTGTGTTCCCCACATTTGTAGTTACTTTCATGAACATTCTACAATAACGGTGACCTTAACCGGACGAGCTGCCGACCAGACTTTCTTTGCTACTTAAAACATGAACCAATGGAGGAAAACAACCCTTTCTGATCCCACAGGAGGCCATCAGATATTCCCTGGATCAACTACCCCTGGAGTACAAGTGGGAAGCCTAGATAGATTGTTGAGAGATCTGGCCATGGTATAAAGAACAAGGATGTCTCATTTGCCAGGTTGCATTTTGTAAAATTTTATACAGAAAGTGAGATGATAATATAGCAATGTGTTCATGGTCCAATGTTTAGTAGTATGGACAAATGTGGTGTCACCGAATGTGCTTGTAAACCCAAGTTGACAACTGGATGATAATGAATTTCAAACAGGATCCAGGCTTGTGTGTAACAAGGGTGGACAACTATCACTTCACAAGCCACCAAAAGAGCTCTCATAGACCTTGCAACTAGAGCCAGTACTCAGGAAGAAGCTTTTACACACTGAGGCCCCAAACTGTTTGTAATCACTTGTCGCTTTTCTTAGATCAGAGGGAATATGTTTCATCCTTTATAAGATACAATATATTAGACATGAGGAGATGAAACTCTCTTTTAATAGTATGAGCTGCATGCGGATGGAAATGGTATGTCTTGGCTGAATAGAACCACCTAGGAACCAACTAAATGGATATATGGATCCTGACAGCAGAAGGCATGTGATGTTTGGGCTTCCTAACTTCAACACGGTCATCAGATTCAGCTGTTCCATATAATCTATGGTCACTGCAAGAAGCAAGAACTCGCCCCACACAAGGCAGTGTACCTCCTCCAAAGAACATTGGTCAAGGGGAAGAGTCCACCCCACATCTTTCCTCTATAATGAAACAATATATAAATAGCATGGAAAAGAAAACTGTAATTCCTCTGTAGTGTGTTCAAACACCTGACGGTTACTGGAATTTCCAGTGTTCTCCTACAGAATAAAATGATATTGCCCAAACAGTAGAGTTTATTTCCGCCTTTCTGCCTTTTTATTATAAATAAACATCAATATTAAAGTATGTCATTTCAATCTTGTCTTCTATGCACAGCCCACCTAGGGATATTAGGTATAACATTCTGTATGTTAACCTATGAATTCATACTTCCTAGATCAGCCATTTTCAAACTTGCTACCCCAGGGGAACCCTTACAGTAATTTTCAGATCTCACAGAACACTTACTAAAATCAATTAATTTAGGTTCAATTGCAAAAATGTTCCTTACATTGGTGGTCAGTAGGAAGAATGGTACCCTTACAGACAGGAAAAAATGATCATTGGTGTCATGCTGCTGGCTTTGTCAAATGCCATTGGTCTTGCAACTAAGCAGGCAACATCAAATAGGAGATCAACCAGACACAACTTGAGGAACCCCTATCAACCTCTGGAGCCTTGGTTGAGAATGTCAATACGCTAAAGAGCCTATTGCATTATATTACTAGTGCCTGTATTCTTCATATATATATATATATATATATATATATATTTATATATATATATATATATATATATATATATATATATATATACACCCTGCAAGAGATTGCATTCTGTGACTATGCCCTCATGATATCTGTAACTGCAGTAGTTGGCTGACAGGGGAAAAGATAGCCAATCTGACTGCATGCAGATTAGTGCCACTGTGTGGAGGCTCTCACATCTGCCATAGGCAAGGGCAGGTCTCATTGTCCGGCAACTGAGATCTGTGTGTGTGGTATATATGGTTGTCTAGCGAACCAATCAGCTGACAAACTGCAGGTGTTGGCTAGCTACCCTGAGTTGTGTGGCTAGTGTGCGTTGGCAGTTTAAAAGGTGAAACTGCGCAAGGATTTTAGCTCAGAGGATAGCTTGAGGAATCTTTCACATTATACAAAATAATTGAGTGCATCAAATTGTATGCCAGATCAGTGTGTGCCTGTATGTGCCCAGCTAGGTGGATTTGAGTTAATCTCCCTATAGTGGTGGCTGGTAGTATTGCAGGGTATAATAATCATTTCACAGCCTTGTTCTAGCTCTCTCCTTCCCCAAACAAGGTTCTCACCCTGGTTAGCAAGTCACTTTTTGGCGTGATTCCATAACACATTTATTCAAATAAGTATTATGAAACATTCCCCACTATATAAGGAGGATAAAGTGATGGGTTAAAGTGGTCGTAAACCCTTACAAACCACTTTGACCTACGGGTAAGCCTAGATTAAGGCTTACCTGTAGGTCCAAGAAATATCTCCTAAACCTACATGGTTTAGGAGATATTTATTAAAAGACAGGCATCATTGTTAGCAGCGATATGCCGTTAGTGGCGGCTCCCGTTCGCATGCACGGGAGTGACATCATCGCAGCTCCCGCGTTTTGAGTGGCCGGAGTAGCGACACCCGGAAGAAGATGGATGCTCCGTACTACAGCAGTGACATCACTGGCTCCTGTGTCAGGTAAGTGACACATAATGGGCTACTATGCAATGCATAGTAGCCCATTATGCTTTACCTTTACAAGGAGACAAAGAAGAAGTAAACCCATCAGAGTTTACTTCCTCTTTAAATCCTTCTAAATAAATAAAAAAAATATATATTTTCAGAAGGCACTATTTAATTGGACAACTATGTGGCAAATGAGGTTTAATGTTGATAAATGTAAAGTTATGCACTTGAGGGCTAAGAATTTGCATGCACCATACATACTAATGGGAGTACAACTGGGGGAATTAATGGTGGAGAAGGATCTGGGTGCTCTTGTAGATCATAGCCCTGATAATAACATGCAATGCCAAGCTGAAATTTCTAAAGCTAGCAAAAATACTTTCTTGTATTAAAAAAGGTATGGGCAGCAGAGAGAGAGAGAGATATTATTGTGCCCCTGTACTGTACAAATCATTAGTAAGACCTCATTTGGAATATGCAGTTAAGTAGTCCATATATTGAACTTGGTGTACAGCCAAATAAATGCCTCTCTAGGTGAGTGACCAACTCTCACGTGTTGTAAATATGAACCCAGGGTGCTGCACAGCTTGTCTGTGAGATACAGTAACATGCAAACATCCAGAATATTGCTGCACTCCTTGGTATCTTTATTGAAGCATTAAAATGACATCACAGGTATGACAGGAATATGGCATGTGTATATGAGGTTTAGTAAGTGCTGAATTTAGTGTGAAATGGGTCACTTTTTAATGTAATACCTGTGATTTCATTTTAATGCTTCAATAAAAATACCAAGGAGGCGGGCAGCAATATTCTAGATATGTGCATGATACTGAACTTGGTGTACACTTACTCACTTTCAGGTCATTACAGAGGACAAGGGGACACTCTTTGCATGTAGAAGAAAAGAGATTTAACCTCCACATATGGAAAGGCTTCTTCACAGTAAGAGCTGTGAAAATGTGTAATAGACTCCCTAAAGAAGTAGTACATGCCAGTTTAGGAGATCGTTTAACCGATTGCCGTCCAGCCGCTGGCATTATACGGCGGCAGGTTGCCTCCCCTGTGCAAATTGCTGTAGATGTATGGCGGCCGCTTTAAGGGGTATAGGGGGTGCCCGCCATGTGATGTAGGAGCCAATGCGTGTGCCTGGCGGCCGCGATGTCCATTGGGCACCCGCGATCACTCCTGACAGAGACAGATTGGAGATCTGTCAATGTAAACAGACAGATCCCCGTTCTGTCAGGGGAGGAGAGAAAGATCTGCTGTTAGGAACAGCAATCGGTCTCCTCCAGTCAGTCCCACCCCCCCATGGTTAGAAACACCAAGCAGGCAGTGGCATCGCTAGGAGGTGGCTATTGGGGCTATAGCCCCAAGTCTCTTCCTGGGTGGGTGCAGTATGTCCCAGTTCGGAATGCAGGGGACAGGGCGGACTGAGCTGTGGTAGCACTGGATCTGGCTCCACCCCGCCTCCACTTGACTCTTCTCTTGGTCACTGGTTGCTAGAGCCGCCTAGCATCTAGCAACCAGTGATGTCATGCCACAACTCTCTTCCTGCCCAGCATTCAAAGCGGAGGAGGATTCCACTTCCTCCTCTGCACTAGTGTTCGTGGGCCATGGTGCTGGCAATCCTGGGCAGGAGCGTGCCACCGCTGGTCCAGTGGCAGCATAGGGTGCAGAGAAGCCGCATCAAACAGGGATGGGGGAGGCCTGGGCAGCCAGGAAGAGCCCAGGAGGGAGTCAGAGAGAGAAGAAATGGCCTCACCGCCACCCTGAGTAGCATCCCCAGTGCCTCTCAGAGCCTGCACTCCTTCTCCAACCTCCTCTCCCAGCTCTCTGTGACTGGAACAGAAAGAAAACTGTCTGACCAAGGACAGGCAGAAGGTAGGTGGATCACACAACCATACCCACACAGACAAGCGCTGGGACAGTAGGGACTGCAGGCAGGGCTAGGGGGTCTCTCTCACCCTCCATCACCCCCCTCTCAGCCACCCCCTCTCTCACTTTCACTCCTTTTCACCCACCCCCCCTCTCTCACCCTGATGTAAGGGGAGGCTCTCTGGGGACTTTGATGTAAGGCGGAGGCTCTCTGAGGAACCTGATGTAAGGGGGAGGCTTTCTAGGGACCCTGATGTATGGAGAGGTTCTCTGGGAACCCTAATGTATGGGGAGGCTCTCTGTGGACCCTAATGCATGGGGAGGCTCTCTGTGGACCCTAACGTATGGGGAGGCTCTCTGTGGGCCCTCATAGCTGAGCTCCTCCATGCCTCTTATAAGTTTAGTTGTCCTTCTCTGCACTTTCTCCAGTTCCCCGATATCCCTTTTGAGAACTGGAGTCCAAAACTGAACTGCATATTCCAGGTGAGGTCTTACTAATGATTACAAAGCTGTGTAATTATCAAAAATAAAAAATGTTTATTGATACAATGATGAAAAATTCACAAATAAGCAACCTTCACCACACCATCATAAAACTATTCATGACAACGTTGTCAAAAATCATTTAAAAAGAAATAGACCCGCCTTTCATTCATTACCCACTTACAAACTTCCAACTTTCTAATGGAGCCATGATTAGAATGAAGCACTCGATGACAAACAGTAATTTGGAGACACATCAAAAATAGTCCATATGAGAAAGACCAAACCGGCAATATGAATTGGACTGGAGCTGTATTTGTGGGTGCTTCCAAGCTCAAATCGAAGGTAGGAGGTATAATTCAGCTGCTATGCAATGGGAGCTAACAGGAGGGTGGAGGAAGGGAGAGATGGTTGATTCACTACAACCTAACATTCACGGGTGAGGAGACTTCCACACGGTGGTGGTGTCAGCAGTGAGATTTTTTTTTCGAAATCGGGAGCAAGGTCCCTGAAACAAGCCTTAACACTGATTTGAGCTTACAGGTATTTCTGGAACCACAATACACCAGTGATACCCGCGGTCAACCCGGGGAAACCCCTTTATGATTGGGCTCTTGTTAATATCCTCCATCTTCCTAATATATATTAAATTGCAATTTGATGGGGTTTCTTTTAAAAGGGAGGGGGGTAAGTCCCTTCCCCTGTATCCCTAGCGCCTTGTTGATGGTTTTGCTGTGGGTATTAAAGTGGTTGTAAACCCTTACAAACCACTTTGACCTACAGGTAAGCTTAGATTAAGGCTTACCTGTAGGTCCAAGAAATATCTCCTAAACATATACGGTTTAGGAGATAATTGCCCGAAGACAGGCACGGCTGTCTACGGCGCATGCGCCGTAGACAGCGGCGCGCAGGCGCACTGAGCGCGGCATTTCCAATAATGGAGCTGCCGCGCGTGTCGGCTCCCGTGCACATGCACAGGAGTGACGTCATCGCGGCTCCGCCGAATGACAGCTGCAGAGCTGCGAGACCCCACCGAAAAGATGGATGCGCCGGACTACAGGGAACAGCGGTGACATCGCTGGCTCCTGTGTCAGGTAAGTGACACATAATGGGCTACTATGCGATGCATAGTAGTCCATTATGCTTTGCCTTTGCAGGGAATGAAAGAGGAAGTAAACCCATCAGGGTTTACTTCCTCTTTAAAGTCTGTAATGCCAACTTGTTTGGATGTTTGAGTAAGAGGTCTCCTTAATTTCCCTATCATATACTGTACATATTTTCTTTTCCTGTATGTGGAAAAGTAAAATAATATAATATAATATAATATAATACATCTGTATTTTGAGGCTGGTTAAACAATGTATTCGTAGGCCACTTGGTACACTAGTTACTATTCTCATGTTTTATTTAGATTTTTTTCTTGCTGTGGTTCTTTAAGACTGTGGTAAGTGACGGAGCTACTCCAAAAGGGGAGGTACCTAGTTCACCTGATATAAACTCCTGAAATGGATTTCCACAGCGTCCTGACAAAAAATTCACATGATGTGAGTGAAATGTATGGACGATCACATTTTTTTATTAAATATGTTTTATAGCAGAAAGTAAAAAATATATATATATATTTTTTTAAATTGTCATGCTTTTTTTGTTTATAGTGCAGAAAATAAAAACCGCAGAGGTGATCAAATTCCACCAATAGAAAGCTCTATTTGTGGGGAAAAAAGGGCATCAATTTTATTTGGGTACAGCATCGCACAACTGCGCAATTGTCAGTTAAAATAAAGCAGTGCCGTATCACAAAAAATAGCCTGGTCTTTAAGGGGGTAAAACCTTCCAGGGCTGAAGTAGTTAATAGGGCATTTAGACAAGCACAATCATTTTTGCATTCTTCCAGCTCTGTCTTTTCCAAACACAACCACTAGAGTTCGCTATGCTCCAGTGTGATCACAGTCCTGGTACGAGTGACAGCTGAAGGCCTCAGTTCATTCATAGCTAGTAAGATTTGTTGTGTTAATAAACTGGAATTAAGCCCATCACTTTAAAGTGGTATTAAAGTCAATTTGTTCCAAACTCAGATAAAAATAAGAAAACTCATACGTTAAATTGTTTTTTTTTAAATTAAAAAACAAGTTTCGATAAGGGAAATAATGATAAAAAAAATCAAATACACATATGAGTTCTCTTAGTTTTATCTGATAAGATCAAAAAATGACTTTAATATCACTTTAAAGACCTCAAGAAGTCAGCAATAAAAAATCATTTGCTTTATTCAAGGACATTCATCCATACTTGAAAGAAAAACACCTCTATCTCATTCATGCACGTATGTCTAAATGGGAAGATGATCTTTGTGAACCTATAACAGAAAAAGATTGAAAACAAATTTGGTACACTACTTCCCACTGTTCTATTAATACAGCAGCAATAGAATCCAATTATAAATTACTAATGAGATGGTATTTGGTTCCCCAACGCTTAGCCAAATTTAATCCAACAGTCTCTGATAAATGCTTTTGAGGTTGCTTGGATACTGGAACCCTCTTACATATATGGTGGGACTCAGTGGCGGCTGGTGCTCCAAATTTTGTTTTTGGAGGGGGGGGGACAAACAAACTAAAAAATTCAGAAAAATACAGAAAAAAATCATCAAATGCAGCCACTGTGCCATCGATTTCAGCCACTGTGCCCATCGATTGCAGCCACTGTGCCCATCAAATGCAGCCACTGTGCCCGTTAAAAGCAGCCACTGTGCCAGTCAAATGCAGCCACTGTGCTTGTCAAATGCAGCCAATGTGCCCATCAAATGAAGCCACTATGTCCATCAATTGTAGCCACTGTGCCCATCAAATGCAGCTTCTGTGCCCTTCAAATGCCACCACTATGCCCATAAAATGCAGCCACTGTGCCCATCAAATGCCACCACTGTGCCCATCAGAAGCCACCACTTTGCCCATCATATGCATCCATGGTGCCCGTCAAATTCAGCCACTGTGCCCATCAAATTCAGCCACTGTGCCCATCAAATGCTGCCACTGTGACCCCCCCGGCGGCTCGCTGACTGCCTGGCATTTACCCCATCTTGGTGGGGGATCAGGCAGCAGGTAACGGGTCAGGTGGCGGTGGCTCCTGTGTCCTCCATTTGTCTCACCCCCACCGCTGTAATTCAGGTGCCCGGCATCCGAAAAGGGGTCAGACGCCCGATTAGGGGGTGGCTACAGAGGCCACGGATAGATTCATGCTATGTATGAATCTATCCATTCTACACAGAGGGGGTGGCGTGACAGAGGGGGCAGAACCTGGGCCACTGGTGGGATTGTCCTAGAATAAAGCAATTTTGGATTTATATATACCAAATTATTTTTACCATATTTGGAAAACAGCTTTCAAAGAACCCACTAGAAGCCCTATTAAATATTAAACCAAAAAACTTCACAAATGTCCATTTCCACCTTTTGACATTTTTATTCACTGCTACCGAACAAACTTTGGCTAAAGCATGGTGGTTTTCTACTCCGAAGTCCACATTGGTTACATACTAAGTTATTGTGCTGACTAAAGGGCAGTTTTATTGTGCATCTGTTTTAAGTATAAAAAAAAGGTTTAATCTTCAATAGTAATTCTGTTGCAAATTTGTGCAAAATTATTGCAGTTGGTTGCCTGCAGGCAAAGGGGTCCCAAATAAACATAAAAAAAGTTACATTTTCTAACTGACAGGCAGCCTGAATTATGTCTAATTTGCTAGACACATCCGTTATTGATCATAATACTTCACACACAAGTGTTGATATGGTCACTTAGTGAAAGTAAAAGTGATCAAAATGAAAATAAATTGTAGATCAAAAACTGACGTTATGTTTGATCTATTCTGTGAGTTCTTTCTCAGTTTCAACTGGCCACATTTTTTTAACAAATACCTGCATGAAAATTGATTGTAACACAGATCATTAGAGAAAAGTTTTTTAATAGATTATTTAGACCAGTGTTTATCAACCTATTTTTTTTTTAAAGCATGCAAAACCTGGAGGCACCTCAGGTTTAAAATGTAAAGAATGCAAATGTTACCTATCAATGAGAAACCTCAGTCTGGGACAGTGTACACAACAGCCTTGATGAAACAAACTTCAAATCAGAAGCCCCCCTTCACATCAGAAGTCCACCATCATGTCAGATGTCCCCCCACCACATCAGAGTCTGTTCTTCACGGTAGAGACCAAATTCACATCCGTCATCCCCATCTAATCACAAGTACCCTTCCAGAGGCTATACATGAGAGCCCCGACATCAGAGTACTCTCATTACAGAGTCCCCTTCATCACATTAGTGTCTTCTCATTATCACAGAGCACACTATCATAGAGTCTTCTCATCACATCAGAGTCTTCCAATCACAACGTCTGACCATCACAGAGCCCTCTTTTTACACAGTACCCCCCATCAAAGCAGGTACATAGTGCAGTACCAAAAGCATCTATTCAATATAAAAATTGATAAAATTGCATACTCACAAAGTGGCAACTAGAAATAGCCATAAAACCACACAATGCCTTGTAGTGGGAACACACCAATGTCCTCAACATGAAAGGGGTAAACATCAAAGCTGATGTGTTTCAGGGGCGCAACTCCTTCCTCAGAGTTTAGCTCTGAGGAAGGGGGTGAGCCCCCAAAATGCATCAGCTTTACACCCCTTTGATGTTTACAATGGGCATCTTAATGATTGCAACATACAGGGATATGGGAATTACTATTGACCTAAACACACACACACACACACAACACAGGTTGAACTGGATGGACTGGTGTCTTTATTCCACCTTACCAACTATTTATGTAACTCTGTAACTATGGCCACCATTAGAGTGGGTTCGTAGTGGTGCGCTATGGTTTGGCCGCAGCGGAATTGTATGTGCAGTTTACCCACACTTATAAGTGGGCTCCCATTGAATTGGCTGAGTTAGGAAAAAAAACAAAGGTATATCCTGGTACACACGGGCCGAATGTCAGGAAACATCAAAACAACAAAATAAACTGCCAACATTCAACCCATGTGTTTGGCTGGCTTCTGTTGGATGTGCATACTGAAAAACCAGCAGCCGACCGACTCCCAATTAGAACTCTCAGCCAATGGCAGAGAGCGATGATCGTAGTGTTCTGGCGGAGGGGCCTTCCCCCTGTCAGAACTCAGCCAATGACAGAGATCGCTGATCGGAGTGCTCTGGATCAAGGATAGGTGGAAGCAAAAGAGAAAGAGTGGGATCTATATTTGTTGAGGTAGACAGAGAAGGTAACTATTTGTTGAGGGAGATAAAATTCAACACGTGCTATATGTGGGTCACTGAGAAAACAGTGGGAACCAAGCATTGTAGGGAAGAGGAGAAGACAATCATGTTGGTTGTGAAGACAAAACAGGAGCTAGTTACTGTTGAGTAGTAGAAGGAAGAGGTCAGTGGCAGATGATCCTGCTTCACTGCGATAAGTTGGAGGACAGAAGCTGGTCATTGACCTTAGGGTCAAGTGAGGAGAGCAAAGAATGCCAGAGAAAGTAAAGCAAGTTTGTGACAAAATAGCCAAGTAGCTCCAAGTTGAGGTACCATAAAAACAGTATGCCAAACTAAATTCAGTTCAAACACAAGTAAACACAACAGATTTTTAAAAGGTAAATCAAATTATCACAGAGAACACTACCTCTGGTTTGACAGCACTCCACAAACTGGGGAAACCCCTTAAAAATGAAGGGGAATCCCAGAGAATTTACTTATATACATTCCAAAGAGGATGCTAAACATAATGTATATCAAAGAGTTCAGAGTTTTTAATGATAAGGTTTTCATACTGAAAAAGCCACCTCGCTTCAGGGCAAGAAACCCCCCTTCAGCAGGGCTCAAGAATTGTGACTATGCTTAAATGATCTCAGATGAGCAGATATCATATAAATATACTTGCAACAGTTTCAAAGGTCAGGTTAAGCCAGTGTTAACAAGCTGCACTTGTTCCATCATTAAAAACTCTGGAGTCTTAGACGTTTGTGTGGCGCTATTATCAGGGTGTTATTGGGGTGGAGAACGGAGTGAATGGATCCGCACATGACCAGACTGTTGAAGGCATACGGTGTGTGTGCTAAGGATCTGCCTGATTTGCATTAGGAATTCCAGAAGGGGTTAGATCTGAGAGGTGGTGAATGCACTTTCCTGGTGAGATCAGTCATAATGACAGAATCCTCAGTAATAACAGTAATAGTAGACATTACAATATCTAAATCATGCAGAGTTATTGATTGAGCCTTACCTGTGCTGTGAGAGGCTGCTTAGGACTCATCACTTCGATTCAGGCTCTGCTTCATCCACTAGTCAGTCATAGGAAACAGGGTGTAGCTTTACATGGTGGCAAAGTTCTCCAGGAGGTTCCAACACCCTTTAAATGGCAAGAAGGAATTAGAATTGAGTTATTCTGGAAGAATATGCCTATGCCCCACCTCTTATGCAATTAAGTCACACCTCTTGTGCAAGTCTTGCCAACCTCGTACAGTGGGGGAAATAAGTATTTGATCCCACTCAGGAGGGATTTTGGTCCACTCTTCTTTACAGATCTTCTCCAAATCCTTAAGGTTTCTTGGCTCTCGCTTGGCAACTCGTTAGGTTTAAAGCCTGGAGACTGGCTAGACCACTCAATGACCTTAACGTGCTTCTTCTTGAGCCACTCCATTGTTGCCTTGGTGGTATATTTTGGGTCATTGTCATGCTGGAAGACCCATCCACGACCCATCTTCAGTATTCTGGCTGAGGGAAGAAAGTTCTCATCCAAGATTTTATAATACATTGGACCCTCAATGCAGCAAAGTCAGTCTGTAAGTTTAGCAGAGAAACAGCCCCAAATTATAATGTTTCCACCTCCGTGCTTGATTGTAGGGATGGTGTTCTTAGGGTCATAGTCAGCATTTTTCTTCCTCTAAACACGGCAAGTCCCCCTCCTCAAGAATGCACATGTAAAGTCATGCCAATGAACAGCTAAATGATTCATCGAAGGATTGGGAGAAAGTGCTGTGGTGAGATGAGACCAAAATTGAAGTCTTTGGCATTAACTCGACTCACCGTGTTTGGAGGAAGAAAAATGCTGACTATAAGCCAAAGAAAACAATCCCTATAGTCAAGTAGGAAGGTGGAAACATGCTGCTTTGGGGCTGTTTCTCTTCCAAAGGTACAGGCTGACTTTGCTGCATTGAGGGGCCAATGGACGGTGTATTGTAAAATATAAAATATTGGATGAGAACCTTCTCCCCTCAATCAGAACACTGAAGGTGGGTCGTGAATGGGTCTTCCAGCATGACAATGACCTAAAATATACCCCCAAAGGCAACAAAGAAGTGGCTAAAGAAGAAGCATATTAAGGTCATGGAGTGGCATAGCCAGTCCCCAGACCTTAATCCTATAGAAAATGTATGGAAGGAGCTGAAACTTCGAGTTGCCAAGCGACAGCCAAGAAACCTTAAGGATTTAGAGAAGATATGTAAAAAAGAGTGGACCAAAATCCCTCCTGAGATGTGTGCAAACCTGGTCACCAACCACAAGAAACATCTTATCTCTGTGCTTGCCAACAAGGGTTTCTCCACCAAATACTAAGTCATGATTTGGTTGGGGATAAAATACTTAATTTATAGCATTTGTTTTATGTGTTTTTTCTGGATTTTTGGTTGATATTCTGTCTCTATCATTTAAAATACACCTATGATAAAAATTATAGACCCTTAATTTCTTTGTAAGTGGGCAAACTTACAAAATCTGCAGGGGATCAAATACTTATTTCCCCACTGTATGCTGTTATGGTAGCTGAAGCTGGATTATGGAAACCACTTCTGAAGAAAATATGGGGTCTTAGCCCCTGTACACACGGTCAGAGATTCCAACAACCAAATCCGTCGGATTTTGTCCGTCGGATTTTGTCCGTCGGATTTTGTCAGATGGATTTTGTCCGAAACTGTTGCATACACATGGTCGGACAAAGTTGTCGGAAAATCCGACATGATTACGTTATTTCGTTATGACGGGACTACGTTCACGCTAGTAGCCAATAGCTTTGGTGTAGGAATTTGATCTGAGCATGCGTGGCACTTTGTCCGATCGGAATTCTCTACACATGATCGGAGTATGTCCGATCGGAGCATTTTGGCAGAAAATTTTACCAACAAGTTGGAAAACTTGGTCCGTCGGATACTCCGATGGAAACAGTCCGATGTAGACCACACACAGTCAGAATATCCGACAAACTGGTCCGATCGGACACATTCCGTCGGAATCTCCGACCGTGTGTACAAGGGCTTACACTTTTTTTTTTTACACTTTTTTTGAAAATTGCTAGTTTCTTGGTTGTCTTTGGCTTCACTACTTTCACTGTGGTTGATTTATTAGTCATATTAGCTGTTCAGTTTCTAAGGGAAGATGCACTTTAAAAGAACGTTTGCAACAGATCCTATTGAATGTGGTGAACTGCCCTTTGCATAGAATATCCAAATCACATTTACGGAAAATTTAAAAACAGCATTTTTGCTTTCACATGCTTGGATGATGAAGGAGAGCTTCACCTCATTCACTATTGCAGACCATAGATAATGTGATTTTCTTTCCTGCAACCAAGGGTTGTAGGAAAGAAAATCGCTTGATTCTCCTATCAACACGGACTAATTCCCTCCTGCAGTGCAATTGTGTTATTCCAGTGGGGGGGGGGGGGATAGGGGGGCTGCGGAAATTCTCGGTGACTTATAATAATATTCTAATTAAATTATTGGAAGTTCTTGGAAGAACCAAGAACATTGTCTACCTGTTCTACCCTTTACGGCATCTTGGTAACTGCTAAATTATAGGAGCACTTTAACCACTTTAAAGTGATTCTGTCACTTAAAAAAAAGCAATGAGGTGAGAAGCTCCTTGAAATAAAAGCAATGATTGTTGGCCTTTCCAACTGGTTGCACTGGAGAAGTCTCCTTCTATAATGATCCAAACATTATCGAAAATTGTTCAGCATTCAACACTTCTGGAAGTGTCAGTTGTTGGCATCCCTCACTGCACTCTGTGGTTTCCTCCACCAGCCCATATGTCACTGCAGGACACAGGGGCAGTGGAAGGAACCATAGAGAGCAACAGGGGACCATGCACCGACCCAAGACACACAGAAGTGTGAAGCATTCTAAAGGTATTCAGTAGGCTTAGACTTGCAAGCACAGGCAGCTGGACGGAAGTCATGTTTACTTTCTTTGCAGGAGTATATTACATTTTTTGTAAAGTCCCTTCAAGTAGACCCATCATTAAAACTCATACTGTACATGCATTAGGTAGGCATATGCTAATCTTATCAGATATTGTTTTTAAAGTACCACTTTTTGTTGACTTATTGATTTTTTTTCTGCCCCTAAACACCTCTCTATGTTAGCCTATGAGTCCATGCACACATAGCATTCAGAAGAGCATAGTGAGCATGAGGCCTTAACATTTTGTATTTCTTTTTTACCATGAATAAGGTGGCTCCTGAGATCCCTCAACATGCCTAAGCCCTCGTTCACATTGAACATGGCTTTGAAATTGTGCGCCTTCCCTTGAAATCGCACAATTTCAAAGCCGCATGTCAGCGCGACTTCAGGTGCGACTTGGCTGACATCTCTGCGACTTAATGCATAGATCTCTATGCAAGGTGCACCTGAAATCTGCAAAAGTTGTGCAGGAACCATACCTCCCAATATTTTTAATTGGGAATGAGGGACATCTACTACCAAATGTATGTAGGCATAGAACACACCCCCTGCTACCAAACGTATGTAGGCATAGAACACACCTCCTGCCTGCTTAAAGGAGAATTAACCCAAAAAAAAGGTTAATTAAATCTACAAGGGCTTTTTTTATCACTTCTATTCCTTTAAATTGGCTTTTAAAATTTACAAATGCAGCAATTTAAAAATTGGATGAAAGGTTTGGCACTGGCAAACACTTTTCGAAAGATAAAAAGTGCATTTTATATACAACTATAGAGATCAGACCAACATGAGGGACAAATGAGGAAAGAGGGACAGAGGGACATTGCTCCAAATCAGGGACAGTCCCTCCAAATCAGGTACAGTCCCTTCAAAATCAGGTACAGTCCCTTCAAAATCAAGGACAGTCCATTCAAAATCAGGGACCATCTCCTCAAAATCAGGGACAGTTGGGAGCTATGCAGGAACTACTTTCAAATCAGTGCAGCACCAATTTGAATAGTTCCATTGCTGACAATAGGGTGCGAGACTTGTCATGTGATTTGACCTGTCAAATTGCATGTCAAGTCGCATCGGTGTGAACGGGGGGCGCAGCTGTGATTACGCTGGGCCTGGATAGCAGTATTGCAGGTCTATGTAATTAGATGGCTTTTAATTGACCCTGCCTAGTTGTCTTGCAATGAAATTAAAGGATCAAGAAGGCACAATATTGTATGGAACAACTAAGAATGAAGAAAAACATGCCTATGTAATGAGCAAATATAGTTGCTACCAAGTCCCCCCTTCCCCTTCCCCTTTCCCCCAATATACAGGTAAAATATGTACAATTACAAACTATACATAGACAGGTTGACTTAAAATTCTGACCCAGAGAAAGCATACAGATAAGGAGCTCTGACATTTCCTTGTCCGCATCCAAAACCACATAATACATAATATTAACCACATAACCACATAATATGAGGTCAAACCTTAAGAGTTTTAATTTTTATGCAATCAGGCAGGCCCTTCCACTACATGGTTTTGGTAAATCTGAAGACAAAAATCTGCAGAAAATCTAATAGTGTGTATGGGGGTCTTAGAGTCAGAATAACAGCCAGAATTTTCAGAGTGAGATCTGCAGTGGCAACCTCATTGCTTATGTCAGGAAGGTTCCCTTTAAAAAGACTAGAATGCTCCTGAATTCACACCTATTTATTTTTTTTGTCCTTGAAACTATTATTATTATTATTATAATACAGGATTTATATATCACAGCCCTTTTCAAAATTAGAGAAGACATTAATGTTACAATACAGTTTGTTTGTTTGCTTGTTAAGAAAAAAAAAATATATATAATAAAAAAAAGTTACAAATACCAATATTTATATAATTACAATACAGTTTGTTTGGCTACCTGTTAAGGAAATAAATAAAAAGAGTTATATAAAAAAAAAGTTACAATACATTTTGTCTGGTTACCTGTTAAGGAAATAAATAAAAATAAATTTATATAAAAAAGTTACAATTCAGTTTGGTACAGGAGGAATCATAGAGCCCTGCTCGCTAGAGCTTGTATTAAATGGAACTGCATCAAATCACATGTCAACACATGCGATGTCCTGCATTTTCATTTTTTTCTTTGCATTGAATGTGAACACAACGCACATTGACGCAGATCATAATGTGTTTACATGCGTTGTGGCGCCTTGACGTGCATCATGTTGTGCATTGACACCTGTCTTAATGCATACGTCTGAGATGCGTTTTGATGCGTTTACATTCATTTCAATGAAAAATGCATCAAGCGAAAAAAGCACAAGTGTTTTGATGCATTTCTATTGGTTTCAATAGAAAACACATCAAGCAAAAGGTGTGAGCTCATGATTAGAGGTCTTCCCATAGACTAGCTAGTGTAAAAAAAATAATTAGGCATCATTAACACAAGCGCATTCATACAAATGTTGATTGTCAACATGTCTCATAATGCACATCAACACACATTGATGCAGATCATGATGCCAACATTGACGTGCATTGACACTTGTTTTAATGGATGCACCTGAGATGTGATTTGATGCGTTTACATTAATTTCAATAGAAAACACATCAAGAAAAAAAAATCGCAAGGTGTGAGCTCACGATTAGAGGTGTTCCCATAGACTTGCTCGTGTGAAAAATATATTAGTACAAAAATATATATATATTAAATTGTAACATGCTGAGCAAACTGTTGGCGCAATATAAATCCTGTATTATAATAGCGATAATATGTAACAGCAAGAATTTAGATCAAATAAGTAAATATGCAAAACTGTAATGTAGCAACATAATTTTTTTTATGCATGTACATGTTTTGAGTACATATATATATATATATATATATATATATATATATATATATATACACATATATATTATATACTCAAAACATGTACATGCATAAAAAAATTGTTTTGCTACATTACAGTTTTGGACACTTCCTTATTTAGTCTAAATGATTGCTGTTGCATATTATTATGATTATTATTATTATTATTATTATTATTCAGGATTTATATAGTGGCAACAGTTTGCTCAGCACTTTACAATATGAAGGCAGACCTTACTGTTACAATACAATTTGGTAGAAGAGGAATCCTGCTATATATACATAGATAGATAGATAGATATATCTATATATATACAATTTAATTTAATTTCCATTTGGCATTTCAAACAAAATATTTAATAGTTTTATGGAAAAAAACAACAACAAAAAAAACCCACTGAAAGTAACTATAAAAAGTCCAGTGGTGCCTACCCCTAATTATTGTCCTTTTATTTAAAACAAATGTATAATTAATAATAATAATTTAATATAATAAAATCATTTATAATAATATAAACCTAGTTTGTTAAACTGTGTACGTTTTTCTAGGTAGTGCCTTTTTTTTAGCAAACTGTTGGCACTGTATAAATCCTATGTAGTAATAATAATAATAATAAAGGTATAATCTATATAGCTTAAAACTTACATGTCCCACATATCATTTGTGTTATGCAAAAGTAAAGTGTAGTAAACCTTTTAGTTTACTTACAATGGCAATGCTCTATGTTCCTCCAGGATGAGCCCTCTCTGCTTCCCCTTCCATAGACTGCCGTGGTCAAGAAACTAAAGTTCACAGTCAAAACTCCCTCAATCCTTCTCTGAGATTGGATAGGTTTTTTTTTTTTTTTTTTTTTTTCAGCATCCCTTACCCCCGATGGGATCTCTGGTCATACATTCCATATTAGGAACGGCCACAGCTTCAAATCGTTTCAGCAGAAGACCACCATACATCAATCTCATTTCAAAAAGTTGACATGTTTTTCAGCAATCATATATGCTAAGAATGTCCTCATCCTGGGAGCATAGTGTTCTCTTTGTGGATACATCCACATATAGCCCATGGCACCCCAGGGTCAACAAATGTGCCTTACCATCTGCAAAATCTCTTATGTCCAAAAAAATGTGCACAATCGACTTTTACATAGTTGCTGGCATCAGCAGCTTTCCCTGTTACTTGTAATAGATGAGTGACAGAAAAAAAAAAAGTAAAAAAACATAATGTAGAATCAAAAACTATATACTGTATATATTGTGGTATGTTAGTATTATTAAAATGTATCTAAACCCAAAAACAAGCATTTTAATACATTAAAGCATTTTAGTACAGCAGCTTTCCCTGTTACTTGTAAGTAATAAGCGAGTGACAGAAAAAAAAAGTAATAATAAAAAAAAAAACATAATGTAGAATCAAAAACTACATACTGTATATAATTGCAGTCTTTCACTAGCATCAAAATATATCTAAACTCAAAAACAAACATTTTAATACATTAAAGCAAAAAAAAAAAAAAAACGACATACTGTATATAATTGTCACTATGATTAATATGTATCTAAACCCAAAAACAAACATTTAAATACATTGAAGCATTTTAATACAGCAGCTTTCCCTGTTACTTGTAACGGACAGACAAAAATAAAATGTAAAAAAACATAATGTAGAATCAAAAACTGTATATAATGAGGTCTGTTACTATCATTAAAATGTATCTAAATCTCAAAACAAGCATTTTTATAAATTAAAACATAATGAAGAATTAAAAACGACATACTGTATATAATTGCGGTCTTGAAGGAGAAAACGTAATTATTTACAAAAAATTTTAACAGAAACAAAGAAAAACTTTTTTTTTTTTTTCAAAATTTTCGGTCTATTTTTATTTTGCTGTGCAAAAAAATAAAAATCGCAGAGGTGATCAAATACCACCAAAAAAAAGCGTCAGCGCTGAAAGCTGAAAATTGGCCTGGGCAGGAAGGTGTCTAAGTGCCCGGTATTGAAGTGGTTAAAAGTCATTGTACTCATTTGATGAAGATTTTTCTTTTGTTTGTTCACTTTGCTGCATTCGAATCGAAAAAAATATAACATTTTCATTTCGACCAATTTGAAAATGTATCGATTTCATCGATTCAAATCGAAAAAAATCTGCAATTTCAGAGAAAATTCAACAATTTTGAATATGAATTTCCGAAAACGAATCCTGAAAACAAATTGAACGAATCAAATGAATTTAACTAAACGAAATAACTAGATTAACGAATCGAAATGAAACAAAACAATTTTTTTCGTCATGCACATGTCTAATGGTCAACGCTGCCACTAAAACTCATAGTCGTATAAATTAGGGCTGTTACTGATTAAAAATTTTGTGTTCGATTAATCATTTTTTTTTAAATCGATTAATCGACTAATATCGATTAATTATAACGCACATACAGATCCAACTACTTTTAGTTGATCTCCTTGCATTGCAGCTTTGCATTAGTCAGTGGTAAATGTGGTATACACTATATACAATCACCCGACACTAGTTAGTTTCTACAATCCATGACTTAACTTCATAGTTCACACAAACATTTTAAATTCAAACTGTAGCACTGATGTAAGTCATTTTTTTTCCACAGTAGCGTGACAATCCCTCCACCTCCGATCTAATGAATCACTCTCACCTTATGGCATGGACCCCTGTGCAAACAGGTGGTCATGCATGCGGGTATCAAAAGGGTTAACATGGACCATGAACTTCTCTCACAATCTCAGGTCATGGGTAGAAAGAAAAGATCAAAGTGCTCACCGCTTAAGTATACGATTAAATTTTTGTGTTCAAACACAAACTACTCACATAAAGATGATAAAAACACAGCATGTAAAGCGGACAATCGTGTTAGTTCTGTAGGGCAGCAGCGGGTGGCGTCATGCATAGCTCCTCCCCCGTACACGTTACATTCAATCAGAAACTTTAACGTCACCGGACTCCTCCCCCCTTCCCTTCGTTAGCAGACGGAGGCACTTGGGGAAGGGGGGAGGAGTGCGGTGACGTCACCGGATCTCCGGCGGAGAGGTGAGTACCGGTCAAAAGAATTTTGATCGATCAAAAAAATTAACGATTAATTGAGGAATTAATCTTTAATTTTCACAGCCCTAGTATAAATATCTATATTGTTTTAGAGCGGCCCCTGTTTTTCTCCCCCAAAAAATCTTCTTATCTATGGAATCCATCCTCTCATCTTTCATATAGAATAATACCCATCCTCGGATTGCGAAATGATCTCTGCAGGCATCTAAATCCAGAGGTGGACTCACATGCCCGAATTTGTGAAATTATTTCATTGCATCTCAACTTGACTGGTTGCATGCTGACCCTCAGAACCCCTCGGCAGCTCTCCTATCAACCTTTTTTGGAAGATGAGTTGCATAAATCACAGAGATCCAGGTGCTCTCGTTATTCCCACATAGATGTAGGTTTCTTGGCGTGGAAAGAAGGGGGTAACATACTCATGACATCGGATATGGAATAACCTCAACCTCCCTGAGCTCTATGGGCACCTAGATTCAATTAGGTGGGCTCGTCTCAAGGTCGCTCATCTCTCATATATTGTCTGTGGGAATCATTTTGTGACTTTCAAGAGTTTAAGGATAGAACAGGGCATAGATAACAAATTATTTTCTAAATATCTGTTACTCCGACACACTATCCGTACACAATTTGGGGCATTGACTATAGAGCTCACTGAGTCCCCAAAGGAAGATTTGCTCTCCTACCCTGAACTTACCAAACTGGTGACAACGTTCTCTAGCAGACCCATTTTGGAACTCACATGGTAAATGGTTGGTGTTGTTACCTGAGCTCTCAGAAGAGGACTGGGTTCTACCACTGAGGTTTGTTTTCAATATATTATTAGTACTGCTGATCAATTTACTCAATTTAAATTCATATACCACTTACATTACACCCCAGCTAAATTGTCGCACATGGGATTGGGGACTGTTCCTGTTTGTTCCAGAGGTAATTTAGCGGATGCAGATTTACTTCACATGTTCTGGAGCTGCCTGGGGCTGTCCTCTTACTGGAGAGATCTGTTCATTTTTTTTGAGAACCATCTAATATTTCCTATACCTCAGACTCCGGAAGTTGGACTTTTAGGTATACTAAATGATTTTGTACACAGAACTCATGCTCGAATCCTACTCCACACAGTTCTGTATTATGCACAAATACTATTGCACTGGACGGATGTCAATTCTCCAACGACTCAAATCCTCTACCGTATTATTAACGGGGAACTCCCCAAATTCAAACTAATATACAAAAGTAGAGCATGTACAAAAAATTTACTAAAGTATGGCAACCGTGGCTGGTTGTGTCTAATGCCCCATACACACGGTCGGACATTCCGACCACAAAATCCGTCAGATTTTTCCCGACGGATTTTGGCCGAAACTTGTGTTGCATACACACGGTCGCACAAAGTTGTCGGACAATCTGATCGTTCTGAATGAGGTGACGTCAAACATGTACGTCAGGACTATAAACGGGCCAGTAGCCAAATGCTTTCGTCTCTTAGTTTATTCTGAGTATGCGTGGCACTTTGTCCGTTGGAATTGTCTACATGCGATCGGAATATATGCAATCGGATTTTGTTGTCGGAAAATTTTAGATCCTGCTCTCAAACTTTGTGCGTCTGAAAAATTCCGATGGAGGCCACACACATGATCTGATCGCACATTTTCCACCGGAAAATCCGACTGCGTGTATGGGGCATTACTCATTCTGGGTTGCAGTTCTGTTGTCTCAAACTACCTAATTAAGATTGATCTACAATGAATGGTATCTTAACACCCCAAGAGGAAATTAAATAGTTGAAATGGATATGGCTTAATATAATATTACTTATCATATTATTATACTTATTATCAGTATTTCTGAAAATGAATACTGAGGTGGGCCGAGATTAGTGTACGTTCACAGTAGGAATGTGTGTATGAGTGTCCGTGTGTGTGTGACTGCTGTTGTTTTGTTTTCTAGGTACCTAACCTGTTGCATCCTAGTACATCTCTCCTGATACTATAATAATATTTTTATGGGGAATAGGGAGTGATTGGCATTGTCTAGGCTGGACGGCTTAAGTAGGCAGGACGGATGAGTAGGATATCATCAACAGGTGAGTCACTGTGGAGAGATAGGAGCTGGCAATTATCCAACAGCTGAACAGCCAGCTCAGAGAAAGAAGGGCTGAGCCCAGCCCTGATAGGTGTGCAGCCATCCATTCTTTTTTATCCAAATTGCACGGCCGAGGCCAGAACCCCTGGGAGGAGTCCATTCCCCAGCTTACCTGGTTCCATCACTCACCTGGAGCGGCATTTTTTTTTCCTATTGCTAGCACATGGATTTTCCCAGTGTGCAGGGGGTGTTAGCGTACAAGTCTGACCACTGGAGGAGAAGTAGGCTGTTCTCTCCAAGCTGGGAAGGATGTGCTTTCATGCCTAGTGTGGTCTGTTTGAAATAGGCAAGCAGGGGGATTGCCATGATCACCAAGTATTTCACACAAAGGAAGCAATACAAAGAGAACAGGATACTTTTTTTAAGACAAGTAGATGGTACAACAGGCACTTATCAGGAATATGAAATGTTGGATAACATATTTTTGAAATAGGGGCATTGCATAGGCAGTTGTGACAAAACATTGGCAATTTTGGCAATACATAGCCCCTTCTACCACAAGCTCTCAGTTTTCTAAGCAGCTCAATTGAGGGGCTAACCACATACTTGTCCACAAATCAGCCAACTAATGGATAGGAGGAGAGTATGATGTCTAATCCCCCTGCCTCGGTCTAGTTTACTATTGCCTGCGGACTATTCTGTAAACAGCATGGTACACTAAGCTGGACTATGACAGTGCCAAAGCCACTTGTCAACTTTAGCTCTCTCATAGTGTTTAACTGCTATGCTAGTGCGAGCCAAGGTCTGGCACCACTACAGAGAAATCCATAGATGTCAGTATCCCTGTTGAAGAGGTTATCTTGTCAGATCCTAAATGCTGTCTCCATAAATAAAACAAAAAGGTTTCTTCCTATTCTTCTATAACAACTGTCACCTGGACAGGTAGTAAAGAGAATTCTCCTCATGTGAAAACAGACAGCAAAACGTCCTGCAAGAGATCTAAATTTCCATCACTCTACTAGAACTAGTGTTCTTATTGTTGCCTCTGGTCCCATTTGGAGATGGCTTCCCTTCTTTCAAAATCAAAAGGTTCCAACCCTTCCACTCTGAAACAAAAAAAAAATGTTTGGGCAGAGCTGGACTTTAAAATCACTGTCTTGTCATGTCATTGTTGAGACATAAATGGCTTGATGCGAGTAACCTTTAGATGAGAGATGCTGGATCTAAAACACAGTGTTGGGTCTCTTTTTTTTATAGGAAATCTATGGGGGGGGATATAATGGCAAGGCAGCTCCACATTCATAACAGGGCTACGGTGGGGTGCTTTGAAATCAAGTCCACATGGAAGACAAATGGACCTCTCCATCCTATGGGTCCAAAAGCATACGGTAATATTTATTTTCCAAACATTTTTCGGGAGCTTTCACAAACCCCCTTCCTCATGGCTAAAAATACAGTTAATATTGAAATCAGTATAAAAATCATGCAGTGTATCTTAATAACAACTCAGGTTGTTACAATTGGTACAATAAATATCCCAGTGTCCTGATAATAACAAGAAGAGCTCTTGATTTCATGCATAGATTGCAATAAATGTGTATCTTTCTACAGGAGGATATTGAACTTTTCCACATTCTATTAAGCAGTGAGGAGGATGGAAAAGATGTGTACTACATGGTCTACCTGCCAGATATTGCAGTAGTCTGTAGACAGACAAAACGGGGCACTGGATACAGATTTTTAATGGGTCACTGAAATTATCATGATGACCCTGGGTCTGGTTTAGCAGCATTCCACAAAACGCAGACACCCCCTGGAAACGGAAAGAGGATCCAGATATATGCAATACAATGAGAATGAATAATATCTAAGCCCTTGTACACACGGTCAGACATTCCGACAACCAAATCCGTTGGATTTTGTCCGACAGATTTTGTCCGAAACTGCTGCATACACATGGTCGGACAAAGTTGTCGGAAAATCCGATTGTTCTGAACGTGATGACGTAATTTCGTTATGACGGGACTACGTTCAGGCTAGTAGCCAATAGCTTTGGTCTAGGAATTTGATCTGAGCATGCATGGCACTTTGTCCAATCGGAATTCTCTACACACAATCGGACCATGTTGTCGGAAAGTTTTATAGCCCAGCTCTAAAACTTTGTCTGTCGGATATTCGATGGAGCCCACACACAGTCGGATTATCCGACAACACGGTCCGATCGGACATTTTCCGTCGGAATGTCCGACCGTGTGTACAAGGGCTAAGAGTCCAATGTTTTTAATGATAAAATTGGCTCATAGCAAGAAGAAAATCCAATGTGTTTCTGTGACCAGTCTTTTTGGAATGTGTTGGATTTTTTTTTGTTATGAAACTATTTTATCATTAAAAATTTTGGACTCTGGCATTTCTTTGGTGTTCCCATCGGTCTGTATATGAATGCCTATTGCAGCAGGTCACATTGCTGGACAACTCAATCAAAACAGGCAGGCTTCTCCCAACCCATTATGACCATTTAGATATTTGTATAGGTAGCCTTCTGAGAAGTCTATTGTCACTGAGCAGCATCTACTATGCAGAAGTTGTCCATGTAATGAGATAATATGGCTTCCCATAAATACATATATATTTACAATCTATACACAGGTTCCTAATACATTACTCAACAAAATGATTATGCCAAACATTTCTCAATTCTGTGGCACTGTGATAATGCCACATGCCACTCAAAGTATTATGTCTGAACAGATGTTGGAGGATGGCCCACTCTACAACAGATTTTGACAGGTGGACCATCCTACTGGTCCATCCTACTGAATCAGTAGGATGGACCAGTTCATGCTACTGGTCCAGTGTGCAGAACTGTCTTCTTCTGGGACTTCTGTTTTTGATCGCTTGCTTTATAGACAAAGGCTAGACATTTAACAAGCAGAAGCTTTGTGATACTTGTTCAGTTGGTTGTCTGTGGGCAGGTAGCCAGCACATTTTAGTGTGCGTAGCCAAGACAAGCCTTATGACCCTGAAGGGTGAACATGACAGCTCTTGGATTGCAATCCAGACATTTTCACACTTCTGATCCACTCTGCAACAATCCTGCTTCTGAGATCCAGGAAATGTAGGGCTTTCTCAGTCTTCTCTTACGCTTCAGTGTTTATTGTGGAAAGGCTAAAAATACAAAGCTGACAGAACTGGACTGGCCAACTGCTATTTTACATGTACAACATGCTTTCTCAAGGTGGATGGCCATTAACTGAGCCTGTTCTGTCAAATGTATATTTTTAACCTTTCTACAAAAAATAATTACAACTATCAGCACTGTGAGTGTCCCATATTTCCAGGACCACAATAGTTTATTAATTGGGAGAACCTGTGAGCATATTTCTGTATGCTTCCTTTCAGTTCTGGTAAGTCTGGTAGAAGACAGGGTTGCCATGCTCAGTTGTTTATGATGTCATGCAGAGGAACATGCAGACAAAATGCTGGACTGCAGAAAAAGCCCAGATATTAAAACAGAAACAACATTGCACGCACTATTGAACTGATATTGGTTAGGGAATTACCTGGATGCTCCAAGAAATGTATGGCTTTTATAGTCATAGCACCTAGAATTAGTGATGGACGAACTTCCGACGGGACGTTTCGCGAAAGCGAAATGCGAACGGACCCAAACGTTCGCGAAACCGAACGTTCGCCGCGGGCCCCATTGACTTCAATGGGAGGCGAACTTTGCAAACCTTCATGTCGAATTTGCGGCCACGTGGTAATTATTAGGGGGTAAAACGTAGTCCCACCATCTGGACAATGACATAATACATGTATGAGGTGAATTTGGGATCGATAACTACAAGCATTTTTATTTTATTTGGGAAATTGTTCTAACAATTCAGGACTATGGAGCTAATGAAGGCAATGGAGGAGAGGGAAGGTCAGGGACCAGGGTAGGCAAAGAAGAGGGTGCAGGAGATGATCACCAGCAGCGTGACATACCGGAATGACACATGCACCGTGATAGAGGCATCTGACAGCAGCACCGTAATACAGAGCACTGACAGCAGCACCGTGACATACAGCGCTGACAGCAGCACCGTGACATACAGCGCTGACAGCAGCACCGTGACATACAGCGCTGACAGCAGCACCGTGACATACAGCGCTGACAGCAGCACCGTGACATACAGCGCTGACAGCAGCACCGTGACATACAGCGCTGACAGCAGCACCGTGACATACAGCGCTGACAGCAGCACCGTGACATACAGCGCTGACAGCAGCACCGTGACATACAGCGCTGACAGCAGCACCGTGACATACAGCGCTGACAGCAGCACCGTGACATACAGCACTGACAGCAGCACCGTAAGCAGCCCCAGGAGGAAGTCAGCACAGCACAGGGATGGTGTGATCCCCTCATAATAAGAACCCCCAGGAGGAAGTCAGCACAGCACAGGGATAGTGTGATCCCTTCATAATAAGAACCCCCAGGAGGAAGTCAGCACAGCACAGGGATATCATAAGCAGCCCCAGTAGAAATATGACACCGCTCAACCTCTTCAAAGAGGAGGGTAGGGGCATATAGTACGGTGTGCTTTTTTGGGTCAAGGAAGTGAGCCAAATGAATTAAGAAGGTCTGTGTGCTTGATTAAAAAAATAGTTTATAGACATATACATGGTCTACTGGTCACATGTGTTGAATTCCTCCGAGATCCATGCCTCATTCATTTTTAGAAATGTGAGGTAGTTAACACTGTCGTGAGCTAGGCGAGTACGCTTATCGGTCACAATCCCCCCTGCTGCGCTGAACGTCCTTTCGGACAGGACACTGGATGAGGGGCAAGCCAACAGTTCGATTGCAAATTGGGCAAGCTCTGGCCAGAGGTCAAGCCTGCCCACCCAGTAGTCTAGGGGTTCATCACTCCTCAGAGCGTCCACATCGGCCGTTAACCCAATGTAGTCGGACACCTGACGGTCTAGGCGTTCCCTGATGCTGGATCCGGATGACACCTGTCGATGGGTCGGCTGAAAGAATGACCTCATATCCGAAGTCACCAACACATCTTCAAACCGGCCTCTTCTTGCAGGCGCTGTTGGATTGGTACCCGCAAATCCTTCTCTGGGAGTGGGAATTGCTCCTCTGCCAGCGCACGCAAAAGCAGAATGCAGCATTTCTCGAAGCAAGGCCTGGAAGTGCTGCATTCTGACAGCCCTCTGCGACGGCGGTAACATTTCCGCCATTTTGTGTTTGTACCGGGGGTCTAAGTACGTTGCCACCCAGTACTGGTCCTTGACCCTCATGCTTTTTATACGGGGGTCCCTATTAAAACACTGGAGCATGAAGGCCCCCATTTGCACTAAAGTGGAAGCGGTGTGGTGGCCTGGCTCCTGCTCATCATCCAGGATAATGTCGTCCTCTTCATTCTCCTCTCCCCATCCTCGCACAACAGGGATCCCAGAAAGGTTTAAAGCATGCTCTTCTTGCTCCTGCTCATCCGCCCCGGCACCATCCTCCTCTGACTCCTCATCAGACTCCTGTTGTTGACTTGTCTCAGATAGAGTAGCCCCCCCTGGGAATTCATCCAGCATTGCGACTTCCTCATCTTCCCGCTCCTGCTCCTCCACAGCCTGATCAATGACACGACGCAATGCACGCTCCAGAAAGAAGGCATAAGGTACCATGTCACTGATGGCGCCATGGCTGCGACTGACCAGTTTGGTGATCTCCTCAAATGGCCGCAGAAGTCTGCATGTGTCGCGCATGAGCAGCCACTGGCGCGGTGAAAAAAAACCCAGCTCCCCAGAACCGTTTCTTTCGCAGAGATCATACAGGTAGACGTTAACTGCACGTTTCTGCTGGAGCAGCCTATCAAGCATATAGAAGGTTGAGTTCCATCGCGTCGGGCAATCGCAAATAAGACGTCTGACCGGCAGATGGTGTCGCCGCTGAATGTCAGCAAGGCGAGCCATGGCCGTGTAAGATCTTCTGAAATGGGCCGAGATTTTCCTTGCCTGCCGCAAGATGTCCTGGACCCCAGGGTATTTGACAAGGAATCGCTGCACGACCAAGTTTAAGACGTGTGCCATGCACGGCACGTGCGTGATTTTGCCCTGTTTCAATGCGCTAAGCAGATTGGCACCGTTGTCACACACCACTTTACCAACTGTCAAATTGAGCGGTGTTAGCCACTCATCTGCCTGTGAACGCAAAGCTGAAAGGAGTGCCGGGCCAGTGTGGCTCTTTGCTTCCAGGCACAACAGACGCAGCACGGCATGGCAACGTCTCACCTGGCATGTGGAATAGGTTCTGGGGAGCTTGGGCGGTGCAGCGGAAGAGACGCTAGCAGCGGAAAAGGAGGAGGCAGCTGAGGAGGAGAGGGAGGAGGATGGAGTAGGAGGAGGAGAAGAAGAGTCAGGCCTGCATGCAATCCGTGGCGGTAAAACCAAATCTACACGGGTGCCACGGGTTACATGCTTGACGGCCGTCAGAAGGTTCACCCAGTGGGCAGTAAAACTGATATACCTTCCCTGCCCGTGTTTGCTAGACCACGTGTCTGTGGTCAGATGTATCTTGGCACCGACACTGTGTGCCAGAGATACATTCACTTGCCGCTGAACATGGCCATATAGCTCTGGGATGCCCTTCTCTGAGAAATACTTCCTTCCTGGGACCTTCCATTGTGGTGTTCCAATGGCCACAAATTTGCGAAAGGCCTCCGAGTCCACCAGTTTATATGGCAGTAGTTGGCGGGCTATGAGTTCTGACAAGCCAGCCGCCAACCGTTGGGCAAGAGGGTTATCCGGCGTCATCATTTTTTTACGCTCAAACATTAGGCCCACGGAAGCCTGCCTTTTTGCAGAAAAATGTGAGCTTGGCGTGATGGAAGGTGGAGTGGAGGACAATTGTGAGGAGAGAGGAGAAGGAGAAGTAGAAGACGAGGCTGGACGGTGAGAGCCTGCAGTGTGGCTTTGTGTGTTCCGTTGCTCCCACTGGGCTCGGTGATGGCTGCTCATGTGCCTTCTTAAGGCGGTCGTCCCTAGGTGAGTATTGGGCTTACCGCGACTAACGCGTTGACTGCAAAGATTGCAGATGGCAACGCTATTGTCAGCAGCGGACACGTTAAAAAAAGCCCACACTGCGGAGCCATGTGCCGGTGTCCTGGGAGCGCCAGATGTGACCGTACATGGTCGATGACTCGCTCCTGATACATTTGCAGTCTGCTTTGTCCCTGCTGTGCAATGTAAGTCATTGCTGCTTCTCCTCCCTATCTGCTGGTCCATATCTCCCTCTGAACTCCCCTCCTCTTCCTCTCTTGTGGGCACCCACGTGACATCACTAGACACGTCATCATCAACGTCACCTTCCCCACCGCTATAAGTAGAGATCTCGGAGTAGGCAGCAACACCGGGGACCAACCTCCTCCTTGGGCTGATCTGGGTACTGTCGTCAGACTGCTGAGTAGCGCTTGTTGCTACCTCCTCTTCCTGATCCAATACCAAGAGTGGCTGCGCATCAGAAATGTCCTCTTGATATGGATCGGAAAATAATTCCAGTGACTCAAGCGGAAGGTATGTGGTGGTGGTGGTGGTGGTCGTGTTGTTGGTGGTAGTGTCTTTGGGGGTGCACATAGCAGAGAGTGAAGAAGAGGGTGCAGATCGAGAGGATGAGGAGGGTGCAGAAGAGTAAGGCTGAGCGAGCCACTCAACCAAGTCTGGTGCATCCTTTAAAGTAATTGAACGCACCTTCTGCAACTTCCCACTTTGGCTCAAGCCTGTTGCTCCTGCCCTACCCCTACCACCCCTGCGGAAGGGCCTGCCTCTTCCTCTGCCTGTCATTTTTTAAATGACCCTGTGACAAAACTCTTAGTCCCTATACCGATGAAGGACTGCTGCAGTATAGGGCAGCAGTCAGCAGTGGTGCACGTCAACCCTATCTATTGTGGACCGATAGCGGTCCTTACAGAACAGCAGACTGTACCGCACTCAAGCCTATGTACCGTAGCACCCTATACCAAGTTACCAGTCCTTATAAGAACTTTTGTGGACCAAGCAGGTTGTGTATTAGTGTTTAGCAGACTGTACGTCAGTCCCTATACCGCTGAAGGACTGCTGCAGTATAGGGCAGCGGTCAGCAGTGGTGCACGTCAACCCTATCTATTGTGGACCGATAGCGGTCCTTACAGAACAGCAGACTGTACCGCACTCAAGCCTATGTACCGTAGCACCCTATACCAAGTTACCAGTCCTTATAAGAACTTTTGTGGAACAAGCAGGTTGTGTGTTAGTGATTAGCAGACTGTACGTCAGTCCCTATACCGCTGAAGGACTGCTGCAGTATAGGTGAGCGGTCAGCAGTGGTGCACGTCAACCCTATCTATTGTGGACCTATAGCGGTCCTTACAGAACAGCAGACTGTACCGCACTCAAGCCTATGTACCGTAGCACCCTATACCAAGTTACCAGTCCTTATAAGAACTTTTGTGGACCAAGCAGGTTGTGTATTAGTGTTTAGCAGACTGTACGTCAGTCCCTATACCGCTGAAGGACTGCTGCAGTATAGGGCAGCGGTCAGCAGTGGTGCACGTCAACCCTATCTATTGTGGACCTATAGCGGTCCTTACAGAACAGCAGACTGTACCGCACTCAAGCCTATGTACCGTAGCACCCTATACCAAGTTACCAGTCCTTATAAGAACTTTTGTGGACCAAGCAGGTTGTGTATTAGTGTTTAGCAGACTGTACGTCAGTCCCTATACCGCTGAAGGACTGCTGCAGTATAGGGCAGCGGTCAGCAGTGGTGCACGTCAACCCTATCTATTGTGGACCGATAGCGGTCCTTACAGAACAGCAGACTGTACCGCACTCAAGCCTATGTACCGTAGCACCCTATACCAAGTTACCAGTCCTTATAAGAACTTTTGTGGACCAAGCAGGTTGTGTATTAGTGTTTAGCAGACTGTACGTCAGTCCCTATACCGCTGAAGGACTGCTGCAGTATAGGGCAGCGGTCAGCAGTGGTGCACGTCAACCCTATCTATTGTGGACCGATAGCGGTCCTTACAGAACAGCAGACTGTACCGCACTCAAGCCTATGTACCGTAGCACCCTATACCAAGTTACCAGTCCTTATAAGAACTTTTGTGGAACAAGCAGGTTGTGTGTTAGTGATTAGCAGACTGTACGTCAGTCCCTATACCGCTGAAGGACTGCTGCAGTATAGGGCAGCGGTCAGCAGTGGTGCACGTCAACCCTATCTATTGTGGACCGATAGCGGTCCTTACAGAACAGCAGACTGTACCGCACTCAAGCCTATGTACCGTAGCACCCTATACCAAGTTACCAGTCCTTATAAGAACTTTTGTGGAACAAGTGAGTTGTGAATGTTTAGCAGACTGCAGCAGAAGGGCAGCAGTCAAGTATAATATCCTTTCTATATTTGGAAGAAAGAATATTATACATGTACAAGCCTATTACTGTACCACTGATACCAGTCCTGAAAAGAACCTTTGTGGAACTAATAATAACAGCAAGTCTTTAAAATTACCCTCACTGCCTGACAACACTGCTTCCTTCCTGTCCCTATACAAATTGGCAAAAAAAGAGAACGATTAGTGGTTACTGGAACAGCTCTTTTGTGGACCTTGATAGTAACAGCTAATGATGATGATGATGATGATGATGATGAAAGACTAATCTGGCTGTCCCTGTAGCATACACCGTCCTTTCCCTTTCTCTAAACTAACAAAAGACACTCAGGCTGCTGCAAGAATCAGCAGCACAGCAAACCTATCAACACCTAACACCTATACCAGTCCTGAAAAGAACTTTTGTGTACCAAATAGCTAGTGGTTTATCTCTCCCTACTCCACACAGGAACCTGTCCCTATCGTAACAGAAGAAAGAATGTAAAATGGCCACCGGATCGGGTGTATTTATAGGTTAGGGGGAATGTCCAAGTGTCCATGTGCTGTCATGTCTCAATTGGCTGTCCTGTATCACATGATAAACGTGTCACCAAAGGTTAAAGTTCTTGTATACATTAAACACGTAAGTCCGCCGCGGCGAACGACGGAAAAAGGCGTTCGAACGTGCGGACCGCGAATGTCGGAAATTCGCCGCGAAACGACCGCCGGGCGAAACGTTCGTCCATCACTACCTAGAATTGCCATTGCTAGATCTTGGAAGGCTTCCTTCATATCTTTTGAACTAGTTAAGGCCAAACTTGAATAATGAAAATCTATTGGCTGTACCGAACAATAGGATGGAGGCCTTCAGGGATGTCTGGGATCCCTGGAAACAAAATCTTTTAGATGCTGTGAAAGATGAATAGGTGAAATTCCCTTTTACTGGCCCCTCCATTTCCTCCACCTCCCACCCCTGATCCACTTCTGAACTTTTTCCCCCTCACTACCTTCAGTTCTGCTTTTAAAGCCTAGTTTTATTTGGGGTAATCTAGTTGTAGGCAGGTTGTAATATGTTTGCCTTAGAAAGTTAGCAGTTATGTGTGCTCTGTTCCCAGTCAGACCTTTTTTTGGTAGACAATTCCCGCTCTCAACTTGTGGTTCCAGGGCTGCTGTGCTTGGAGTTTGCTGAAGACACCAAGAGTTCTGGATGACTTCCAAACCATGGAGAATACAAGCATGGACTACCACCATATGGCATGCCTAAGCAGCCACACAACTGTAGTTAGCGTTAGGGACTGTACTTGTTTGCAGTGGATTTAAAATATTGAAGTCTCTTCAGCAAAGGTACATTAACTGTTCTAAAACTGCACAAAGGGGTGTGAAGCTCAGTTACTACAAAAGGATTAACTTGGCAAGACAAGGAAGAGAAATGCCGTTGCTAAGAGTAACCAAGCACATGTTCTCGTTCAAAAATTTTTTATTTTATGTTAAAATAAATTACATGTACAGAATATAAGACAAATTATGTGATACCAGAAATAAAAAGTAGACATATTGAAGTACGGATGATACAAAGCAAAGAAGAATTTCAAGATATTCTCGTGGGAATGATAATAAATGGCAACCAAGCACATGTTCAAGACACAAAGCAACTTGTCATTAGGCATGGTACTGATAAAGTGACAGGTTGTCAGGTAGCAAGGCGATTATTGTCTGGTTTCCTCCCTAGCAGTCAATTTTCAATAGCAACTGGGATGGAACCCGGGTTACGGAGATCCAGGGCCTGGTCACATAGGTATGGGAAGTGAAGGAGTTAATAATGAGCATGCATGAGGTCCGAACTAGGTGCATGGTGCATGGTGGGACCCCATGGTGGGACCCCATTCTGTTACTGGGAGTGAGGTAACAGAGGTATGCTGGACTGGTGGAGTGGGCGCAGGCTCAGCATGTCACTCCTAATGCAACATACATCTGTTACAGTGTGTAATGACATGGAACAGCACTTTTCAGAGGAACTCTGTATTTTACTGCACAAAGTGTAAAAGCTCATCTTGAAGTCAGGGAACTGTCTTATTGTTAGATTCTTCAAATGACCGCTGTTCCCACCTGGTCCTGGGCATTGATGAGCATGCTCTGCATGAAAGGGGACCCCTGCATGCAGGCCCGCCCACATTGTGTTTTTCTACACTCTCATGCAACATATTTAGAGTAGCTCCTGGTTCTTGTGCCCCACCTATGGGAGGAAGAGGTGCTGTCATGTCCCACCCAAGGGACCCACTATATTTTAACCTTGTATAATTGCAAATTACAACTGTGGAGATGTGCAGAATAAGCATACGTTTATGACCCTAATACAATCAACTGTGCACGGCCATGACAGGTTCTGTGTCCCTTTTGGCCTGTTCTGATGTCCTCCAATGTGTTCCAATAATTACATTGGAGGCAGCATAGCCATTATAATTGTTGGTAATAGATAGGTCTATTTCATTTTCAGCTCCTTACATATATAAAAATGAAAATTATGATGACCTATCACTCCACCTCCATTTCTCCTAAACTGGTCCCCAAGCACAACAGTGAGTCACAAGTACATGCAGTTTTCCTTTATATGGCATGGGTGAGTGCTTTTCACAGTAAAAAATGGCAATTGTGGTAACAGACTTTACTTGCTACAATCAGAATTTTCAGCAGGCCTGAATAATCCGTCAGACATTTGGAACCCCCTTAGCACAAGAGCAAAACAGGCAACATGCATTATGGTTCGCCAGTACAGGATGGTGACTATGTTAAAGCCATTGCCACCAACCACATTACCGATCTTGAGATGTAGAGCATGATTTGCTGTTGGAAGCATGTCAACAGAAAGTATTTTTACATATCTGCAGGCTCATCAGGTACAAGAAATCAAGACAAGCAATTCCTTTACAAATGACGGATGGTTAGCTGCAGTCAGCAGTGTTCGTGTCATATATGAAGACTAATTCTTTGAGAAATAAGAGAACAAGGTCAAACATTTGCTGTGGGAGCTCACCCCGGCTATTTGTAGGTGCCACTGGTTCTACCATCTGCCTAATTGCTATGTTACTACTAACTGGTCCTAACAAGCTTCATTTAATGGAATAGCCATACAACTATGTGGAGACTGCACAAAAATAAAAAACAGACTTACTGGTTGCAACACATTTTCAAAAGTCTGTTAGCAATCAAAATAAAGCATTATCTCCTGGTAAAAAAAAAAAAGAAAGAAAAAAAATTGCTGAAATAGACAATTCATGTCCTATGAAGACAGAAATATGTTGAAAACGACCAAATGTGTTATAATTTGTGAGCTAACTAGTTAAAATTCAAGTAATCAACTATATATAAAAATACTATTCTTAACTTAATTAGTTTATAGAGTCCTTATTTGCATAATAAATACATTAGTCATGTTCATGATTTCCCATTTGTCTGTTCTTGTCTGTATTTGGTGACACCTGTCCACGTCATTCATGTGTATACAAAAGTCTGTTAGCAACAGCTGTATGCCAATGTTGCAGAAATTTGCACATGGCAATAACTCTCAAAATGAAAATATAAAAATGCCCCACTTTTTTAAATAGCATTTTAACAACAATGCGTTGGCATGTTTCGCTAATAAATCAATTATTGGAAACATTTCCATAGTACTTAAAGAGGAAGTAAACATACCCTCTTTTTTTTTTTTATTGTTTATCAAATTTTTGTTAAGTTTCCAAAATTAAATATAAAATGTAAAATTTCAAATATTTCAAATATACACTATCATCTAAACATAGAAATAATAAGTATCAAAGGCATGGTATAGGCAAACATTGATGTTTTGATTTCAGTTATGTAAGTATATCATTCATACAGTTATTCGAAAAAGAGAAATGACATTCGAAGATATTGGAAAAAAAAATCAAAAAAAGGAAAAATAAAAGGAACAGGATCTGCACCATGCGATATAAACTAAACACCTATCACTATAATTGAAACTAAAATACGGTTTGCATGAAGGCTACTGTATTGAGCTTGTTGTCTCAGAGCAATATTAGGAATCGTCTCATACCTGCCATATTTTAGAACATTTTTGTAGCGAACAATCTATTAATGCAGTCAAATGTTCCATCCTGCACAAACACATCCTCCTTTTTTTTTTGTCACCCTGCAAAGTAAAGGCATAATGTGCTAGTATGCAGGCATGTACTGGCCATTGGGACTACAGGGAGTTTCCCGGTGGGCAGATGGCTCAGTGGGCCGGTTTCAGTGACAAAGTAATGGCTGCGCGGCTTGCCCTCAACTTCACGCAGTGATGTGAGAAAGATGAGAAAAATACAGAGGAGAATAAGGGAAATAATAAAAGAGTTTAGTGAGGACTCTTTATGTTATACTACTTATGTTTTTTTTTTTTTGCACAATTGCATATAGTTTTATAAACTGTTTTTGTGCTTGTTTGCAAAATTAAAGTGGGCTGGTCTGGATGAAGTCCAGGGCCAATTTTTTGTCCCAGTCCAGCCCTGCTAGTATGCATCGTGTACTAATACATTATATGAAACGTACCTGCAAACAAAGCCCCCGTTGATCCATCTTCCCCCATCTTCTTTCTGGCTCTGTGGTCTCCAGCTGTGTGATTGTCTGGAGCTGCGTGACTTCATGCATGCGGGAGCCGCCAGTCATGGCACACGGCTCTGGAGAAACGGCGGGAGTGGCCATTCCTTCAAAACGCATGTGCTGATGACATCATCGGCGCAATATACAGTAAATATCTCCTAAACGTTGCAAGTTTAGGAGACACAGTGTATTTACAGTACCTTCGGGTAAGGCTTATTATAGGCTTACCTATAGGTACAAACATTAGAGGGAGGTTTACTTCCTCTTTAAGTGATGGTTAGACTAAATAGTTCAAGTGATAATAAAATACAATTTATTATTGAAGACATAAAAATCAGACTTAATGGATTCTTTATAATAAAAAAGATAAAAATATCCATAAAGCACCATTCAATAGCCAGAATGTATAAAAGGGGATTTTTACAAAAAACAAAAGTTCTATAGTTATTTCACTTGCTTCTTCCTTAACGCTAGGTTCACACTGAATGTGGCTTTAAAATCGTACTACTTCACTTGAAATCGCATTTCAAAGCTGCATGTCAGTGCGACTTGGCTGACATCTGTGCGGCTTCATGCACAGATGTCTATGCAAGTCGCACCTGAAATTGCCAAAAGTAGTGCTACTTTTTGAAATCAGGACGGCACCACAAAGTCGGCATTGCACCGATCTGAACAGTTCCATTGCCTGTCAAATCGCATGAAAAGTCACACCGTGGTGAATGGATTTTAAAAATCAAACAAGTTGGTACAAAAATTTTGAAAGTGAGTTTTCAGTATGCTGGCTGGTATAACTTATACAATTAGAGATGAAGTTCATGTTTGCCTGAACTTTCTCCCATGGGTTTGCGATGGATCCAGAGAGTTTGAAATTCGTGGTCTCCTGTTCACAGTTCAGTGACTCAACAGCTCTTTTGGATTATCTTTTGTGTATGTCAGTAACAACTGTAGTTTTTATTTTTATTTTATGTTTTTCCTTTTGTTTTGTTTTAATGTTCTGCTAGGTTAAAACATTAGTTGAGGTTTAGTGTTCTTTTGGGGTGGGGTATATTGTATTTTCCTATACCCTATTTTGCAGTATACACTTGTTGCTGGCACAGGCCAAGCTGCCCTTTGATTGTAGTACATCACATCAGTAAAGTAATATGCACCAGAGCGACTTATATTAACAACCCCTATTGCTAATGCAAGGGCTGGGACAAGAGGTGGACAGAAGGTGCAGCTGGCCCAAGTGTAGCATTGGGGAGGATAGCTTGCATGTATACTGATGATCAGTGGCTGGCAAGCAGTGGGCCACAGTTTCAAGTCTGTTCTGACAGCTACTGTTGTCACACCACACTTCTACATGCCCACTCTTCACCCCCACATCTACCCAATGCTGATACATAAAAAAAACACACCATGCATGCACAACTACCTTCTAGCTGCTAGAAAGTAAGCAATTGGCCATGCATGTGCAGTGCATAATCCGTGTCAACCATGAGCAGCAAGAGCCAGACTCAGAGTCAAAGTCAGACAAGCCCAAAGTGAAAGGCAGAGGTTATGCACGCAGAGGTAGTAGGGAGTGAGCAGGTTCTATGTGGACAAATCGGTGGCTGGGTTAAACTAGAGGCAAGGCATGTCTGTCTTTTTTTATTTCAAAGTGGATAAGCTTTATAGCCACAGGACATGCAGAAGGCAGTTGGGTGGCTGGAAAGCCATCTCCTTCTTCCAGTTGCCAATCAGCCATTTGTCTTCAACTGTTGCTAATGAACCCACTCCTTCCTCCTTCTTCTCTTATGCTAATTCGGCCATAGTCCCTCAAACTGGTAATAAATGAGTCAACAGAATTACATGATCACATGATCGCTGACCAGCTGCAGGAGGACGATCTTGATCAAGTCCAAGTATTCTTTTTTGCAAGATGTGAAAGATAGGACCGAAACCATAGAGGAAAGGGACTTTTTGTCAGGGAGCAAGATGCAGTGATATTTCAACAGCTGGAGCATATTGCGAAGCAATGAGGGACGGGTAAATGATGAGGGCGCAGACCATCCATGGGTACAACGATTAGAAAGGAGAAAAGAGGGGTAGAGAAATTTCCTTCTGATGAGCTATAGCTAGACAGAGAAATGGATTAACAATTTCCTGCATGAGGTGAAAAGATGAAACCACCTTATGAATAAAAGAAGGCACTAGGCCTTAAAACCACCTTATTCTTGTGCAAGACCAAAAATGTTCTTTACAAGACAAATTTGTCAGCACAGACACATGCTTCATGAAGATGTTTGCAACAACAAACTAAACCTTGTGAGTAAGAGTAGAAAATAAAATGTCCCTTATGGGTTCAAAGTGCTAACAGAACCAAGTTTAAATCGCATAGTATCACAGGTGTTTGTACAGGAGGAGCTATATGGGAGACACCCTGTACAAAGGTCTTGACCAAGGCATAGGAAGCTAAAGGTCTTTGAAACAAAATTGTAGTCACTGAAATCTGATTCTTAATGGTACCCAGAGCCAAATGCTTTTTTAGGTCAGGATTCATTCGACTGAGTATTTCCTGGGATGAAACTTTCTGTCATTGAGCCAGACGAAATATGCCCCCCATGTGCAATGCTAGTCCTTAGGAAAGGTAGACTTCCTAGCTTTTAACAGTGTGTGAATAGCTGATTTAGAGAAGATCCTGTCTCTAAGGACCTGGGCTTCAATAGTTATTGTGTTAAAGCCATTGACTGTAGAGCAGAGTAGTGAACCGATCCTTGGCATAGGAAATTTGGTCAATGAAGAAGTGCTGAACCATTGGATGTCTGCCAGAAGTTTCAGCAGGTTGGAGTATCACCTCTGCCTGGGCCACTTTGGAGTTATGAGGGGAACTGAAATGCCCCCCATCTCTATTCCACTGAGTAGTTGAAGCAGTTTCTGAGAAAGAAAGGCATAGATTAGGTTGTATTGGTCCCTCAGGGCAACAGAACATCCAATGCTGATGCCAGATGATCCCTGAACTTGGAGACAAACCTGTTATGTTTGCTGTTGGAGGCCAGAAGGTCCACATCCAGCTTTCCCCACCTACAACACAAGTCCCTTCGGGTGTAGTGACCATTCCTCTGGGTCCAGGAGCTGCTGGATAATGTTTGCCTGCCAATTGTCCATGCTTGGGATGTGTTCTGCATAAGAAAGAATGTTTCCTACTTCTCTTGCCATGGCAGGACTTCAGGTTCCTACTCAATGGTTGATGTTTGCCATGACTGTGGCGTATCTAACTAAATCTTAATCGGATGACCCTCCAGTTGGGGTGTCCAGTGTTGCAAGAAAAAACGAATGTTCTAGAGCTCTATAATGCTAATCAGGAGATTCTTCCGATATCCAAGTTCCTTGCACCAAAAAGGTGTCTAAGACTACTTCCCAGCCTGTCAGGCTGACATCTGTCATGAGGGTCTTCCATAAGATCATGAGGAAAGATTTCTCTAATTTCGGAACTGAATTGCTGAGCCATCAGGCCAGGGATAACATGGTCCTCAGTGTCAAGCAAATCAGATCATGCAGGGACTGAGGAGACGTTTCACATGTTGACAGAATGTTGCATTGTAGGGTTCTGGAGTGAAAATGGACAAAGGGAACTAATTGAAGCCCTGTTTCCTGTTTCTGAATTCCATTTCCAGTGCTGATTTCTAAAAGTGCAAGATACAACCAAACTTTTTTGGGGTCTGGACTGTCTGAAACACATTGTCAGTCAGGAGCTGGACTGTTTCCTCAAGAGGAGATTGTCCAGGTACCCTACAAAGGTAAAGCCTTAGGAGCATAGCAAGGCTAGCACAGAGGCCAGAACATTAGTGAAAACTCATGGCACAGGCCAAATGGAAAAGCTAAAAACTTGTAGTGTTGCATGACTACAGAAAATTACAAATAGTGTTGATGTGCTGCAGATATAGGGACATGCAATTAAGTATCTCTGATGTCTACAGTGACAAGTAGATCCGCCTAAAGAAAGAGATTATGACTTGGTAAATTCATTGCAAAATGTTTGGACTCAAATTAATATATTTGGGGCTTTCGGGTCCAAAATGGGAAGGATGCCTCCTTTTGATTTTAGCATAAAACATCTGAAACTTTTCTGCTATGGCTAATTGCTATAGCGCCCTGGGTCAACAAAGCTGCAAGCGCAGCATGGAGGTTTGATGGCCTGTGTGGAGACACGGGCAGGTTGGACAAGATTATGCAGGGCAGATGGGAAATGCAAAGCATGTCATCACTGGACCCTACGTTTTTTACCCACTCATTTGAGATACTTTCTGCTCAGCTGTCTGCAAATTCATAAAGCATAAATTCCTCATCACAGACATTAAAACACAAATACCTTGTTAACATGGGCAGGCATTTACGTCACAGTAGGTACAGCCATATCTGTTGTTTATTTTACTGCTGAATGGAGCAACTCAGACTAGCATGTTTCCATTGATTTGTGGCACTGCAGCTTTAACTCAGCATATCGAGATCAACAGGCATTATGGCTGCGAAAGTGCCCAATAAAATCAATAGGACAATGCCACAACAGCATGCCAAATGCGACTTTGCAGGTACTTTGATGTACAATACCTCTTGGGATTAAAAAACAGGAATTCGGGCAGCTACAGTATCATCTCCTGAATGCCTATAAACCAGCTCTAAATCGCAGTCTGAAAAATGATCCAACGCAGACTGCTTTTCAGAGCCTGTTGCCTGTGTGAAAGATTCTATACTGTACTTAAAAATCAGCTACACAAACAATAGGAGGGTAACCATGCAGTATAGAAAGTTTCCTTGTGGGGGTGTTTAATTTAGAATCCCAGGAACATAAGACACTGTGATGGTGATATACTGTATATACTTATTTATCTGTCATTTATCCATATGGATCTATCTATCTATCTATCTATCTATCTATCTATCTATCTATCTATCTATCTATCTATAGAAGTATTAACAACCCCTGCCTAATAGATAATGATTTCACACAATATGGATGGTGTAATGGTGTAATACAATATATTGACTCGTGAAAATCACTTTTCAAAGAATGTCCAATCAGGCTGAAGAAAAATTAAACAGAATTTTTTGAATTCAGCATAACTTTACCTCATTCATTAGGCTAAATGAAAGGTCACTTGGCAGAGCAAACATACATCTGCCTAAAAAATTTCGCTACAAGGTGACAAAGTGTTTCTGTCAACAGAAAAAATATAACAAATATATATTACTCCTCTTGGCAAACAGTTACATCCATAAGATAAAAATCACCAGGTGATTTAATAAATGCCAACTTTGGGAAACGTATTAATGATCCCTTCCAGACCACAGCAGCTGGCTTACGCCCTCAACAGCATGCTGAGAGTCAACTGCCAGTCAGACATCTGGGTGGATCCTGACATTATTGCTGGGATCCTTCCAAAGCCTGGAGAGGCTCTGTGATGTCAGCCAACAGCAGACTTTAGCCCACTCTCAGCTGATCCTTGGTCACAGGAGAGCACAAGTAAGTGCACTCCTGTGACCCAGAAGAGGAATATGGCCAAAATAAGCTTTGGCCATACTTCTCTTCTAAATTTCATGGAGTTTTGCTTTAACTAGTTCTATATCCAGATTCTTATACTCGCTTTGGTTGTGAAAAAGTAGGACACTGAGGATCCCTTAGTTCCTTACCCATGGGTATATGGACCCTACGATTGTCAGCCCTTGGGATAAGATCTGGGGGATCCTCAAAGTCCAATTTTATCACACTCAAAGCTAATATAACATTCTGAATGTGGAGCTAGTTAAATTAGCTGGTGATTTTTACATTATGGATGTACCTTTTTGCTGGGAGGAGCATTAGGGCTAAGGTTGGAAATGGAATTCGGCCACCATTTCAGCCCCTGTTTACAAGCCATTGTGCTAAGAATATGACATTCAGCAAGGAGTATAAATGGGAGCTTACATGTTGGCAGGTTTATGGTTTTGTTATTCATCATGTTTGATGAGAAATATGCTTCTCTGGATAACATGATTGACAATGTATTTATATCACAGGATTTTTTCAGTATTTTTTTAAAATAAGGAATTTGTCAAAGTGTTTGGTGTGTTTATTTACTTTTTATGTGCAAGATAAGGGGTACTACATTTATGCGGGGGAGTGGATATCTGGAAATCCCCTATTTTAAAGGGTGCTTCTAGATTCCCTATTGCATACCCCTACATCCACAGGCCAGGGATATGGGGAAGAGGCCTTTGTCCTCTGCAGCATGGGGTGAAGGTGCTGTGCCAGGAGGGTACTCCCTGGCAAGGAACCCTCAACACATTGAGGGAAAGTGGCCTGTTCATTTTTTTAATTCTTGCTGTGGCATTTTAGAAAAAAACATTTGCGGGTAATTTACATTTCTCTGACATTTTTTTTTGTATAAACAGCATAGGACCCCCCCCCCCCAAAGGATCTGGTTTGTATTTTGGGGGGTTCCCCATTACATTTTTTGCAAAAACCAAGCTGCCAAGAAAATATAATTTAACAGCAATTTAAATAATATGTTTGTTTTTCTTTGTAGTCAGCGCTGTGGTACATTGTATACATCCGACTTGTAAGTCACTTCACAGACATGTTAAGGACATTCTTCAAACATGTTATTTAAAAGAAAATTGCATTTTTAATGTTGCTGCTCTCCTTCAAATGGTATTATGTTAAAAAAAGTTGCATTAGCACATGTCCCCAAGGGCAGTTCACTAGGGTTTGGATTTACATTTGAAATTGTGAGCTGTTTGGCAAATGTCCTGCAAACTGAACGCAGGTATATTTGGGTAATACAACTCCTCACAATTCTTTCTTTCTTTCTTTCTTTCTTTCTTTCTTTCTTTCTTTCTTTCTTTCTTTCTTTCTTTCTTTCTTTCTTTCTTTCTTTCTTTCTTGGTCTAAACCAAGCCTCCAGGCCACACACTGTCAACCACCTGTCAACCACCTGTCAACCAAAGTGAAAAGGGTAGTGGTCAAATGACCCTTATTGGAAATGGGATAGTAATGAACCAGGTGGCTGGAGAAGGTACAATTAGTTTCTTGGCTAAGAAGCTGTGAACAACTATCTCTCAAATGACCGTGGTGATTTGTACAGCTGTCCATGTAGACTTGAAGCTGTAACGTGTATTGATCATAGTCAGGTTTAGCTCCACCAAAAAAGCCATGGGATTGTATGACATAACACCTTATCAAGCACAAAGTAGGAGAAATAGGACAGCAACGATGCATATTCTGAGACACTCCACTGTTCAGCAGCGGCATAGGTCACCTTAATAATATCCATCCCTGGGAATATATTTCTGGGAAATTCTCAAGCCCTCATGGTCATTTACAGTTTAGCCTTGTAACCTTTAATAGCCCTAAATTGTGTGATGTAAACGAGCTACTAAAATATTCACACGTGTGGAAGAAATATGAATAAATCTTTACAGAGACTGATGTTTATGTAACTTTGCACTGTACTGCTTCTGACAAAGTGTGTCTTAAAAAAATTCTCTGTTCCAAACCACTTTCAGTTTAATGCAATTACATCACCTGTGTGCCAAAATGTTAAATGTTAGCCCCTTAAATTGCGATTAAAGTTGAAGGGGGTGTTGGCTGCTATCTCGTTGGTGATCTAAAGAAACAATTTCCCTGCCAACATTGTTGGTTTGGTTCCTGCCCATGAGTTTTGGATACTACCACCCACATTGGGATGGCCATACTTATTCTGTTGTGTTCTCCTTAATTTAAACTAAGTACAGTACATATTTTCCAAAGGGGACATTTTTCCTGGAAGCGCAAACAAATAGATCTCATCAGAGTCCCTGTGTGACAATAGTATATTCTAAAAAATAAATATGGAGGCTGCATTGTGAAGCTTTCCTCCTTACATGGATAGATATTTGGCCATCACACTGAGCCTCTGGAATTAAATCTTTAAGCCACTGAACTCAAACAAGTATGCAGATATAACATTTTCTCTGATCTTTCTTACCTGTATACTTTACCTTGGAATTTATTAAAGCTAGTGCAACAAACTAGCAAACTGTTACTACACAAACTTTAGTAGACAGTTTCTTTCTGGCACTGGGCAGCTGGACAGCTAAGTATTTACTCTCTTTTTTTGCAGGGACAGCGCTATGGCCAAGTTTATTTTCATGACAGAGTCACTTTACCTAACCAAGTGCGGTATTTCCAAACACTGCTTTACAGGTAAATGGTGTTATATTTGTGTAGCTACATGTTTTTGAAGATTAATATTCCTGAAACCACAGTTGGGTTTTAGGGCAAATTTTGCTAAATTATGGTTTCAGTGCCAGTCTGGCTGGATTGCACTGAGTTCTCCTTGGCCTCAGGTGTCGCTGTCACTGCCAGCAAGTGGTAGAACGCAGTTTAGCTGGGTGTATTGAGTGTCGCGTTTTCTCGGAACCAGCCCAGTGGGAGTGTTCTCCTACTGTGCACTCTGGTTAGTGGTATTTAAGGTACTGAGATCACATGCTTCGGGGGTTCCGGTCCAGGAGATTTTTTCTGTCTGTTTGGTCCTGGTCCTCCTGACCAGCCCCCATGGCCCTCCTGGCCTGGGGTGCAGATCCATGCATTTCCAAGTCTCGGGTCTGGATAGCCTGAGGCAAAGTAACTGTAGGGACAGGCCTGACTGGATATTGAGGCCCTAATGATCCAGGGGTGGTCTCATCTAAGGAGAGGTCCAGCAACTGGAGAAGCATCCAGGGGAGGAGTCTTGAGGAGGAGGCCATGCACAAGTCTGGTTTCTCAGTTGATGGAAACTTCATGGACTCATATTCATACAGTATCGCCAGACCGGCTGGTACCGTATGATAGTTCTCTAAATTTGTCTTGAGATTTGTCAAATAATTCACGTTCAAATCTGTGGCAGAGATTTTTTCTCAAGTAATTCACGTCCAAGTCTGTAGCAGAGACTTCGCTTTACTTAACACCCTACCGGCTGCTAGGCCTAGTGAGAAGAGGTCTATCTGTAGGTTGTGAGAGTCCAGCTGTACCTGAACTTTCTCCTAAGCCCTCTACCCTTCATTAAGAGACTGTTTTATCTTATAAATAAATAACCCAAAAGAAAATCTAGTGTCAGTTTCTGCATTTCTTTGGGCCATTTACCACGGGAACCCCTAGACGGAGACGAGGTAAAGAAGGTAATGGTAAGCCCAATAAAACCAGCAGCTCCTTCAGGGGGTCAGTGCTACATTTGGTTTTACAGGAAATCTCATATAAAAGACATATGAAAACTGCTATTGCTGACCTCCTTTTGAATTGTAGGTTCATGCTAATGAGCCTTTAACACTATTTGAGTCACCAAAATGAAACAATATAGATCAGCCATTGTCAACCAAAGTTATGTCAAACCCTTGGGTTCCTCTAGAGCAGGGGTGCCAAACCTGTCCGTGTCTGGAAAGATAAAGCACAAAACTCCATCAAATAGACACTGTGTTTACACTTTGTTGAGTGTAAACACATTTTTATAAGACCCCCCCCCCCCCCCCCCGGAGGGAGGTCTTGTAAAAATGTGTTTACACTCAACAAAGTGTAAACACAGTGTCTATTTGATGGAGTTTTGTGCTTTATCTTCCCAAAGAAAAATCTCCCACTCTTCAAAATCATGCCTTATTCATGTCCAGTAATGCAGGGAGCGCCGCCCCCCTAATCCATGCGTCTGGCCCCCTGATCTACATGCGGGGCGCCAGACGCATGGATTCCAATGTTACAGTGGTGTAGTGGATAGCACTCTCCCCTAGCAGTAAAAAGGGTCGCTGGTTTGAATCCCAACCACAACACCACCTGCCTGGAGTTTGCGTGTTCTCTTTTTCTTCTGTACCTCCTACTGCTTTATTTGAAAAAACAATTCAATAAAAAAAATTCAACCTAAAAAATATTGCAAAAAAATAAAAATAAATGAAGTTTTATCACTCAGATAGGTACATTATCTATATCGATGATCGTTAAATTCCTAGGGTTGCCACCTGTCCTGGATTCACCCGTACAGTTTGGGTTTGGTATAATTTGTCTGGGTTTCAGACTGCCTTAAACCCGGACACATTATTCAGGCTGGACTATGGCTTCCCAGCAGGGTTGCCTGCTTCAGTCGTCTAAGTTGAGAGTTTCTGTTACACTCTCCTTCATGCTGCCCAAAGCCAGCACTAACAATTCACCCCCCCCAATACACATACAGGCAGGAGAGGAGATAGGGCTTGATCTGCACCAACTTCCTCCCACTGCTACCTCACTGTGTCTGCCCACACGCCAATCCCTGGCGCTGTTACTCAGAAAAGGAAAGTGGGGGCCAGAAGTCCAGCAGCTTTAGATACATCTAGATGAGAGGTGCTGACTGCCAAGGGGTGAGTGAGCTCACCATCCATCCCTGTCTGTGACTGAAGTCTCCCCCCTTCTTTCTCCTGCCTCTGAGTAAGTACACTAAGGCAAATCAGGGTTCTTAGAGCACCCCTTACATCAGAGTTCCCCTTTACACCAGAGGCCACAGTGTTCCCCCTTGCATCAGAGTCCTCTCCATACATCAGAGTTCTCAGTGTTCCCCCTTAAATCCGGGTTGCCAGAGCATCCCTTATGTTAGTGTCCCCAGAGTCCTCCCTTGCATCAGAGTCTGCAGAGTCCCCCCTTACAGTGAAAAGGGACTCTGCAAGTTCAGATGTAAAAGAGGAACTCCGTGGACTCTGATTTAAAGGGGGACTCTTGTTATTAACCTCATACGATTAAAAATTTTATTTATTAACAAAATAGATGTATAAAAAAATTGCTGTGCACTGCTAAAGTATTTGGGATTGACTTGAAGAAAAAGTGGCAACCCTAAATCTGCCTGACTTTTTCTGCTCATTAGTTATCCTTATTGTTAGTGTATTTTATGCGTTGCCAAGCAAGACAGGTACTCTTTTTTTCCAATGAGGCCCAGGAAGGTCAAAAGGGTGGACACCCCTGCTTTAGAGGTTGTTAGGGGCTGTGGTTGCCCCCCCCCCCTCGTTTTATTGTGCCTGTATACCAATGCCACTTATGAAAGCCAGCAGGATGATGCCAATTAAGTTTTTAGCTGTGTGTAAGGATGGCATTTTCATCACCACATTAGGGATTAGGGATGGCATTCTTCCAACTGACTACCAATGTAAAAGGCATTTTTCCCATTGACCATCAATTAATTTAATTCACTGAGACCTGAAAATGATTTTAGTGGTTCCTCTGGGGTTGGGAAACAATGATGTAGATCATAAGTTATGAGTAGTTTACTCAAACTTTCTATTCTAAAAGTCTCTGGAAATTCGTAGTGGATGATTATCTACATAGTCCAAACTGTAAAACAAAGCAGAGCTATGATGATCATCCCATACACTGACATTTGCAGTCATCAACTTGGTGTATTTAAGTTCTTGCTTTGATTGATTGTTGGCATAGGAATGTTAATAGGGTAGGCTATGTTACATTTAGCTGTGACATGTGTTAGTCTCTCCCGGAGTAGCTGGTGTGAAAAGACAGGGATGCATATTGAAGACACTAGATACTAAGGAACTCCTTCTCATCCTCCAGTTTCTCAAAAC